>NW_023339751.1:19416991-19451353 GCF_004916995.1 Morone saxatilis | reverse complement strand
GATCAGAAAGGGCAATGTTCTCTCCTCTGTAAGTGAACGGGCTCAGATATATGGAGAGTGGAAACGAAACAAGCTAGTGCAGGTGAAGACATGCCAGTGAAAGGAAAGTGAATACGAGAACATATGTGTGTTAGAGAGAGAGAGAAAGAGAGAGAGAGTAGTGGAGAAAGGCATTATTGTGAATACTATTATCTCACACTGATTACACAAAGAGGGAGAAAATGAAGAGAGGGTGGATCTAAAGATTGGGAGATGTAGGGGGAGACCGAGAGAGAGAGCGAGGGAGAGAGAGAGAGTGTGTGTGTATGTGTGTGGGGGGTGGTAGGGGGTAGGGGGGGCAAAGGAAACAGAGGGAGCATGACAAAAAAGGAAAAATGAAAGAACTGGGTCACATCTATCCTATTAGCATTGTACCTGTCATCACCACGTTAAACACCTACACCGACACCACAGAGTGTGAGGCTGCTGCTGACTGAATGAGCGTGGATCAATCCATTGAAAGGAAACGTCCCTCCAGGAGTGAGTCATTTGGCAGTTGCATCACATGAAAACAGTTCTGAATCTGATAGATTAAAGAGCTACTGCAAGCTGTTTTCAGAGGTGTTAACTGCAGATTATGGGGGCTGGCAACCACTGACTACAAAAGGAAATATTAATATAATATTCTTGCCCCCACCTTGGTCTCAAATCCTTCTCTGTTACAGTCTTGATTTGCTTCAATATGCAGTAAAGACATTATTATGTAGGGCTGCAACTAATGATTATTTTTATTAATCGATTCATCTGTCAATCATTTTCTTGATTAATCGATTAGTTCTTTGGTCCATAAAATAAAAGAAAATGCTGAGAAATGTGTATCAATGTTTCCCTAAGCCCAAGGTGAGAGAGAATGTCCATTTCTTTCTTAAAAAAACTCAAAAAGGTTTATCAATTATCAGCTGTATTCTTATCATGCAAAATCGATCAATTGGCAGCCTCCATCCATAATATTTGGTATCATTGTCTGTAACTAGGGCGGACTACTAAAAGTAGAAGATTTGAGTAATCAGTCAAGAAGACCCAGGGTCAACGTAATTTGAATCAATGAAGTTTTGTTTTATGACATTGTAAACAGAACAATGCAGGAGCAAGAGCATGGCAGGCTGTAAACTTTACAAACTGAGTGTCAAGATGACACAAACCACAGAACTAACTGTGATGGAAGCGGAGAAATGGAGGGCAGCGCGACACTTGACAATATGAGGCAGGGCAGCGCGACACTGGAACTCCAATCAGCCGGCCAGGTTGACGCTCACTGCTCCAGTGAGTCAGTGAAGTCAGCTAAACCACTTCTGAAATGGATGGTGTACATATAGGCTACTCTACTGCCACCCTCTGTGATTGATTCTTTGGCTGACAGCAGCCCGGCAGCAGAGACGCTCCATGGTGCGCTGGGATTTTATAAGTGAACTATGAGCAGGAAGCACACATTTACTTTCTGACCGTGACGTTTTCAAGAAAAGCATTCAAGTATGAGTCTTAAGGAACATAAGACTCATGTAGGCTGATATAGGAGATTAGTGTGGTCGTAAACTGAAAGACTGAAAGTAAAAACAAATTGTTGTATTAAACGGCCAAATTGGACCGACAAAATTCTGAGTGTGGTACAGCTTTTGGTAATCATCCTAATCACTGGTAACCTCTGGTAAACCTTGTGTGTCAAACTCATAAATCTACAGCAGTTTCACTCTACTTTTACAACACTTCACACAGGGCTTATGAGCCCTCTCTCCTCCCACTGGGATTTCATCAAGTGATGGCAGCATGGAGATGAAAAGATCAAGCTTGCGCTTGGGATTTTGCCAGATCAACATCCCCATACTGGCTGGAAAAATAGTGGTGGGGTTATTATCTGGGTTTATAAAACAGCATTGATAGCCAAAATAATGTTTTTTTGACTGTGATTATGGCTAGGACGGAGCTTCGGATGAGTGCAAGTCGCAGCCAAGTGCTGCTGGCAATGTACAAGTCCTCATAATCATAGCAGAGAGCATCTCTTGGGTATTATAGCTTTTATAGAATGCCTGCCAACACATTTGTTGACTTAAAAGTTTCCCTGCAGTAGTAAACACTCTGTACAAAAGAATACAAGTCAAGAGAAAGAGGAGGATTTGTTAGACATACTCACTGTTTGGCTGAGGGTCATCACTTTGGAACGACTGTGTGATTTCTTTTATGACTGAAAGAAAATGTGCTGTGAGAAAAATGTCTGACTTTTTCAGTTTGGGAATTGAACAGCATACCTCAATGCACATACTCAAGTCAATTCAATATCAAGACCATTAAAAGTCAGTGGGTTTCCTCCCAATATAGAGTAAGTGAATTGAAGCTCAGTTCAATATAAGTGAATTGAATTTCAGGCTTTTACAATGGCCTACATGTGATATTGAAAATCCATGCCAGGGGTTTTAAATGAATTCTTAATTTATCTGTCTCAAATATGAGAGGTGTGACAAATAAAAAACTATACAGGAAAAAAGGGAAAAAAAAATCAGAGTAATTGTCAGAGACTGTAGTTCTCGAGACCTGCAACCCAAAATGCTTTCTCCTACCTTTTATTATGTGGTATCCCAAACTCCCAACATAATCCTGCCTCATTAAAAACAGTATTGTTTTCATATAATGATGAAAACAGACCAACAGAAACAACCAAATGGTTCATTCATAATTCATTGTGGTCCCAGACTACTCATCATATCATGAAATAGCATGCAATACAAACTGTCTTAAGGTAAAAGTCAGCACTTGGGTTTCTCTTCTTTTTTGTTTTTGCTCTGTAACAGTAGTGGTAATAGTTTGACTTCCACCGAAGTGATAATATGCCTGTTTTCATTCATGTAACAACAGCTCCCCCTACCAGAAGACAAAGATACAGCACTCGTCACTCACTGCAGTTCTCAAAGCCAGTGTCTGCAGTGCATATTTAGTGCATTTTTTTCAGCATTCAGTTATCATTACACTGCAAAAAGATAATATACCCTTGCATGTGTGTTTACAGTTAATCTTAAATAAAACAGGGATGGCTTTTGATTTGAGATGAACTGATTAAGTGTCTGTCTCCTCTCTATTTTCTCTCTCAGTCAGTGGACTTTGAGACGAAACGGTCGTACACTTTGAAGGTGGAGGGATCCAACCCTCATGTTGACCCTCAATTCCTCGCCTGGGGGCCTTATAAGGACGAAGCCACTATAAAGGTATACATGTAAAAAAAAAAAAAAACTGTAAAAAGATATGTGTATCTGTTCATTTTAATGTGACAGGAAGAGTGTGAGTGCGTGTGTTTGACAGCACAGTGTGTGTGTTTATGTATGAGAAACAGAGCTTGCATGTGTTTATTTGTGTGACGAGATAAATATCACAAGAGCCTTTTAACAATTGTGTGTTTGCGTGTCTGTAGATATCAGTGGAGGACGCAGATGAACCCCCTGTGTTTGTAGCTCCCAGTTACACTTTTGAGGTAGAGGAGAATGCGCCTGAAGGCACCTTGGTGGGACGAGTCCATGCCAAGGACACTGATGTTGCCAACAATCCTGTCAGGTAGCACAAACCCAGAGACGCACTCTGTATACACACACAATCCCATTTAGCAAGTCAGGCTTGTAGCAGTGGGAGAAGCTGAATTTTCACACAAGTGTAAATTTGCATGGAGCCTTGCCAAAGAATATATTTTTAAATAGTGTTCCTTCAGCTACACTCAACAAACAACATGAGTCAAAGAACCTTGGCTTTATACTCATATTTCTTATGCGGAAAACACAGATTACACATAAAAATGTATTACAAAAGCATAACCCATCCACATTTTATAACAATCAACTCAAATACAATCACTGGGTCTTTAAACATAAATTAACTCTAGAGTTTAGACTTAGTAGGTATAAGACAAACACATGCCTCCCAATTTCCTATATACTGTCATCATACATTACATACAGCTGTAAACTGACAACGTTTCTTTTGGTAGCCAAATTATCTCCACAATAATCTAACTGGAAGCTCAACATGCCCACGCCATCTTGCAGCTGCTATTTGTTTTTATGGATATGACCATATTTTCCATTGAGAGCGTTAAAGTATCTAATGTCTTCACATACAAGATGTAAATGTGCTGTAATACACATCTGTGTAGAATTTCTAGCAATGTAATTTCCTACAGAGCTCTTAATGCTAATGTGTAATAGCACAATTACTTACGTGTTTTAATTCTCTGTATAGGTACATGATCCCTCGTTACACAGATGTAGAGCAGTTCTTCAGCGTAAACTCAGAAGACGGCATGATTACCACGACAAGACCGCTGGACAGAGAAGCACAGGCCTGGCATAATATATCTGTGTCAGCCACAGAGATAGGTATGCACACTCATACACACAGACAACATTTTAAAAGAATTGGGACTGAGTCTGATGTGTGTGGACCATCGTGGTATGAGCTAAGAAAGAATTTTAACTGTGACTCATTACGGTGCTGAATCCACACTCATGCCTATTACTTTTGAATGTGAAGCGACACAATGACTATGCAACTGTCAGCCCAATTTACTGATATTTTCAGCCATTTTCAAGAGAACAGTGCAGCTTGGCTGTATGTTATTTGTACTACTGAAATGATGCAGAGACAAAGTCAAAGATGGACAAACAGATGGAAAAATCCCAGACAGCCACAAGGCTGTACATTTGCTGGCATCCAGAGCCCAACCTGTCATTCTGCGGTACTGGATACACTCCATGACATCCTATGTACAAGATTTAAGTGGATTCAAACTGCTGCCTTTAATTTTTTTCCCTCTGGGTGGGACTTAACTTAGCATTTTTGTTGTGAATGTCAGCAAAGAAGTGGCTAGACCTTGGTAAACTAATTATATATTCAGCTTCAGCCATGAGGGATTAGTTTTATGCAGAATCTAGGTAATAGAAGGTTTTTTTAGTGACTGTATCCAGCTGTTACCCTGGTTAGTGTCTTGTGTCAATGGCCAATGCAAGTAACTGTTGCATTCATGTGCAGTTTGTCCGCATGGCATCTCATGTTGCTTTCATGTAATGTTTTGTTCGGAAATAGAAACAATCATCAATCTGCTGTATGCAGTTCAGTGTATAAATTATCTGATATCTGTCTTGTAAAGACACAAAAGAGACACAAAAATCTGACAAAATATAAGAAATCTAAAGGCTGAGTACAAAGACTGTTTAAAACGGTTTGCTTTAATTTAATAGTTTATCTTTTAATAGTTTACGTGAGTCAAGTGGTTACAATATAGACGGTTGATAGGTAGACGCTCAGTGGCACAAAAACTAACCCCTGATGCAGAGAAAGAAAAGTGAAAAACTAAGTAAAGAACTGTTGTAAGTCAGTAAGGACGCACCACTAAAACTTTTAACTGTCCATCTCCACCACAAACACTCTTGCTAACTATACAGAGAGAGAGGGGAAAAAGGAGGGGAATGCCAGGCGACCCACAAGCCCGGAGCTTTCTCTCTCCGGCTTCAACCCCACAAACCCTCCAGCCAGTGAGCCACACAGGCCCCACCCTGGTATTCTGTGGTTGGAGCTCGACTAGCAGAGCGCCGCGTGGTTTCCCTGTGGCGTGCTAGACGCCAGACGGCCAGATGGAAACGGGCTTGCCGCCCACAAAGCTAGGACCATTGCAGGCTACGCTAACCGCTAACAGGCCCTGGGAAGCTAAATAAATGCCTCGTAATGACA
Organism: Morone saxatilis; assembly: GCF_004916995.1. Classification (NCBI taxonomy): domain Eukaryota; kingdom Metazoa; phylum Chordata; class Actinopteri; family Moronidae; genus Morone; species Morone saxatilis. Next base: position 19,445,611 of record NW_023339751.1, on the reverse strand, counting down.
GGGTAGTGGAAACATCATACTGACTAGAATTGCAAATATGTACGAGAGTACGGTGTAGAAAGGGACGGTTGTTTTTTTTTAGTTTTTAAAGAAGAATGGCTAGATAGAAAAATCCACTGTTCTCTCTCAATCTTTTCTAGTTAATATTCTGAATGAATCAGGAGTTCAGGTTTGCTGTATGTGTCTATTTTGGCTGTTTATACATAATTCTGTCTGCATTACACCATTTTCTTTCCATTTGAATCTCCAGCAGGCAGAACTTGACATTTGTCACTTTTGCATATCAAAATGGTTTCGGCAAAAAGCGTGGGAGCAGCCTAACTGAGTGGCACACTGTCTGACTGGATATTTTGATGTCTCACAAACTCATGTCTGTAATTTTTGCAAATCAAAATAACAAATAGCTGGCTGAGTGGCTGATTGATTGACAGGCAATCTCGCTGGAAAATATTCATAGTTGGCTTTGTGTTCAGCCAATACCAAACATGGATTAGAATGCAGATAGACAAGCAATCACACATACACATTCAGGCACAAATGACATTCTGTCTTTAATGACTTTGACTTTGCTTTGAATTCTTGTATGCAGCAGAATGCTGACGGTTTTGGCCTGTACGTTGTGTGTTTGTGTGTATGTATGTGTGCAGGAGGCCACCACCAAGACACCAAAGTGCGTGTAAACATCAAAGTGAAAGATGTGAATGACAACTCCCCAGAGTTTGCGACCAACAATGAAGTCCTCATGTGTGAAACTGTTGCACCAGGGAAGGTACGTCAGTCTGTATGAGTGTGTGTGTGTGTAGGTGTGTGCGTGTATGCATGTCTGCCTTATGGAAGTGAATGTATATCAACGTTTTAGGGGATGTCCCACAAACAGTACTTTGCATTAGTGTGTTTCTGTGTGTGTTTCAGGTTATTGAAACAGTAAGTGCCGTGGACAAAGATGAGATGGCTCACAGACAACACTTCACATTCAGCCTCGCTCCGGAAGTCGCTCACAACCACAACTTCTCCCTCAAAGACAACAGAGGTAGATGACCTTTAAAAAATAATTTTTCTTTATTTGTTCTGCCTCTTTTGTTTCTTTTCATTTCGTTCTGTCTAACCCCTTCTAGCAGCCTATCATGTTTCTTCATCTGTGGTCTTTTTCTCTCCCCCTCCTCCCTTTCACTCAGATTAGATCAAAGCATAACCAGATGGAGACTTACACTACCTTGTAGAAAGCAGCAGGTGCTCTGAGTCTCTCTCCGTCTCTCTCTCTCTCTCTCTCTCACACATACACACAAATGCACACGTGTCCTGCGGGTTGTATTAATTGCAGTGGGGTCTCTGTCCGTCTGTACATATATCTTAGGGGGCCAACTGATTAAATTAAGTAGTGGGAGAGAGACAAAACGGAAGAAGCAAGAGAGGAAGAATATAGATATAGCTATAGCTGTAGGAGATTGAACACGAATGTGGAAATGTGAATTCTACTGAGGTGACTTTCATACAATAAACATGGATTTGAGGGACCTAGTGGGTGTAGTTTTAATACACAGGACCAGCAGTACCTCCCTGTGTATCAGCACCATAGGGTTGATATTCAGATAGATAGATAGATAGATAGATAGAGAGAGAGAGAGACGATGGAGTCACCACATTCCCATCTGTCCACATACTCTCAGCATACACACACGACACACACACACACACACACACACACACACACAGACAGCTGTCAGGGAGTACCGGTGTTGGCAGGAGGCTGATAGCAACAGATGACAGTGACATCAGTAACAGAGAGTGTTGGGGATTACCTTCGCTCTCTTTTGGGGTGAAAAGTTTTAGTGAGCCCTTCTGAGTTTTTTTTGTTTTATTCATCTCAGTTGTTTGCTTTTATTTTTTTATTTTGTTTTGTCTTGTATTTTTACTTACAAGTGTTGCATCATGCTTTCAAGCACTTTGTCATTTGGAATTGTACTCTGTAAATAAAAGAGGATTATTGGTGAAGAGAAGAAAAAGGGTGAGGAAGCATTTGGTCTTATTTTTTGGTAATAGAAAACAAGTTTGCTGCTGAACCTGCAAAAATGTATGGAGATATAAACATTGCAGCTTTAAGGTTAAAAATAAGGATAAAGCTTGAGTTCAGGCTGGTGCAGGCAGGATAATAAATAAATGCAGCCAGTGGGCGCCCTCACAAGTAGAATAATACCAGTAAATGTGTGTTTGTTAAACATAAACGTTTGTCCAAGAGTAAATGTGTGTACATTTAATGTAATCTGCCAACAATTCTCAACTATTTTCCTGATATTGCTCCAAGTACTGTATTCAGGGCAGTGTTTCACTTATATTCCTCTCTGTAGCTTTCATATAAATGTTTAAGATTGCTTGCTTGGTGATGAAGCTTTTGAAATGCCTCCCAAGTACCTCATCCCTTCCTCCGTCTGCAATAAAGCTTATGTGACATTAGACAACAGTTGTTTAGATATGGAGGAAGAGAGGCAGACAGAAACAGAGACGGAGCTAGCCCTAACACTATTTAACAGGAATTGAATACCACCAAAGTCATACCTCATTGGCTTTTGTCTGTGTGGGTGTGCGTGTAGACAATGATAAAGAAGGAAAATGTGACTATAAGTTGCTGAGAGAGCCAATGAGGAAAAAGTTCAGTATGTATGGTTTTTGCACACATAAACCTGTGTGTGTGATGAAGTCCAAGCCATGATAAATGCCTGAACACAAGTTTGGCATTGGCAAATTCTATCTACTTAACAACTTACTTCTATCTCCCTCCGCAGACAGCACAGCCAGTATCTTTGTGCTCCGCAAAGGATTCAGCCGTCTTACCCAGGATGTTTACTACCTTCCCATCGAGATAAATGACAACGGTTTCCCCGCTATGAGCAGCACCAACACCCTGACCATCAGAGTGTGCTCCTGTGACAGCAAGAACACCATCCTGTCCTGTAATGTGGAGCCCTACGTCCTACCCGCTGGTCTCAGCACTGGGGCGCTGATAGCTATACTGGCCTGTATTGTCATTCTGCTGGGTAAGGAGATATCATTTAGCTTGTTTTGATTTGTTAGGGTTGGGAACACCATAAAGGATTACTGATTTACATAAGATTTCCCTGTTGTGACATACAATTCCAATTGGTTGCCCAATTAAGATTATCCAGCAGTGAGTTCACAGAATGAGTCTCTCAAGTCTGTCAACTCGCTGTCCCAATAATGCCAAACATGCCTGATATTCACTGTGGTTGAATGTGGGGAAATGAGTCATGTTGCCAAACTACATTAATGTCCTAATTGGAGGTGCACTGCATTGTTTGAGCTCCTGGAGTCTCCTGTGTGTCAACAACTACAGTATCTTGCATAATAATTTAATTTGGGCACACTGTTTAAACATTAACTGTTAACTGTTTAGTTTTTTTGGGTATTTATATTTTTTTGGTAAAAATGTGGATAATGTTTTACAAGTCTTCAATTGTGGCTTCTTCAGCCCACTAACCCACATTGCAGCCGTTTCCCTTTCAATGTACAGTATATATACACTGTAATGTAAAAACACATAGTATCCTCACAGCTGGAGTTTACAATGCATTTGACCTGTAGTACTAGAAAATTAAAAACCTTTTAGAAGCCTGACATGTTGACAACCACCTGCAACTAAAATGGCATGTGTGTTTAGCACAATACAATAATGATATTAATTAGACTGTCCAAGGTCTAATTACACTATCTCCCACAGTGCATACTAATTATCTAATGCTCACTTTCCTTGCTTTTCCAAAGAGATTGTGTGAGGATCGTTATCTAATCACTACACGCAGGACAATTTTTGAATTGTGTTTGTGTGTTTCTCTTTGGCAGCAATAGTGGTGTTGTTTGTCGCACTGAGGCGTCAGAAGAAGGAGCCATTGATAGTGTTTGAAGAGGAGGACATTAGGGAGAACATTATCACGTATGATGACGAGGGAGGTGGCGAGGAGGACACTGAGGCTTTCGACATCGCTACACTGCAGGTATGAAGAAGGGCACCTCCTTGTATTTTATTCTGTTTTAGTTGAATGAGATAATAGGTACAGTAATTCTGTTCATATTGGTTTTTTGTCAACATCTGAACACCATGCACCTCATAAATGCAATTCTTCTTTAACTCTTTCTCTACAACTTTCACTTTACTGTCTTTTTTTATCTGACTGTTCAAACTTTTAAAAGCAGGGTATTCTCTTTCTAATTGTTCAGAACCCAGACGGTGCCAATGGTTTCCTGCCAAGGAAGGACATCAAACCAGAGCTTCAGTATCCCATCAGGCCCGGCAGCGGCCGTCCTGCGGCCAACAGCGTCGATGTTGATGACTTCATTAAGACTCGAATTGCAGAGGCTGACAGCGACCCAACTGCACCTCCTTACGACTCTATTCAGATCTACGGATACGAAGGCAGAGGATCTTTGGCTGGGTCATTGAGTTCCCTCGAGTCTGTCACAACAGAGTCTGACTTGGATTATGACTATCTGCAGAGTTGGGGGCCGAGGTTTAAGAAGCTGGCAGATTTGTACGGGACCAAAGACTGCTCCATTAATGATGGGGATGATGGTGAAGACTCTTAACAGTGGTCTCACTGAGTGGACGCCCCCGATTTCTGATTTATTGATTCCATGAGGATTTGTTAACTGAGGGTTAACACTCCCCAATACCCAATTGTTACCAACTACCAACTGATCAGTTCATGCCAATTTGTCAACAGACATTAACAGCTCTCCCTCCCATGGCGCCTCCCTGGTCCTCCAAGATGATTTGTTAATGAAGACATAATGAACACTTGGACTCAAACGGCTCCCAGTTTTTCCCAAATCTCTCCTCGCCCCCACCATGTCTCTTTCCCGGCTCTCTTTCTACAGACTTGAGCATTGCAGGGCTGGGAGATTTATGTCACCAGTTTGTTGGTTTGAAAGTAAATCGTTGGGGGGAAAAAAAATGTTGCTGTATGATCAAAATGACTTGCTTATAGCTAACTGTTTAGTTTATTAGAGGTTCTATATACTTTTGTGGACTGGATTCACGTACTCCCTCAGTGGTTCCTGAGAGAAATGTCCTTCCCTTCACAGGTTCCTGAGCGGGGTATATTTCCCTTAGTTGCTCTCTTTGTGGTGTATGTAAAGGACACGCATAAAGAGATGTTAGTATGGGATTCAGCTACAGCCTGATGTTAAGAAAGAGAAATAAACGGTAATGAAGATGTGTCAGTAGGATCAAAAACAGTCAAAAACAAATCGCTTTGTCAAATTTGCTGTTGTGTGTGTAAAATGCAGCAGGTACTGTGGTTTAGATAGCGTGACAGACTCTGGGTTGTTGATACTTTGAAGATGCTCACAGCATCTTCACAGTATGGTGGCCTTATAATAAATAAACAACAACTCCAGGGGTTACTCAACAAGTGTAACGACAGAGACCGCTAGCTTCAGTAGCTACACACAGACAACTGAATACAAGAGGACTGAGTATCTGTGAAAATGCTACACAAATACCTTTTTACTCCCAAAAAGAGACAGACTCAAAATGGATTCAATTTAAAAACTGTGGATGATTCTTTGTTTTCATTCTTCACTGCAGAGGAGACGCAAAAAGAAAAGCTGCCCTTCTCCCCACCCAAGCCCCAACCACGCCCATGTGTCCCCATTCCTCTCATCAACAATCACTTCCCATACCGAGTCCACCAATGATGATCAATCACAATGAGTAAAAACCTGTGAGCTCGAAAAATCGCCTTAAACTTAATGGACACTCTTGCAACGCAGTGCATTCTCTTTTTTTCTCCTTTGTTTCTTTTTGTAACTTGAAAAGTATATTCAGAAAGCAAACTATTCTCCATGTTAGGTATGTACAGAACAATGTGCAGACATGTGATATATCACTTTTGAGGATCCAACTTGCGCCTCGTGCACTCCTAAAACAGGACGTGCTGTTTCTGCCCGCACGGTAAATGTAGACCGGGAAAATGTGCGTTGTGTTTTTTCCCAACACCAGCTATGTTGGCAGCAACATCTGTTGTATCAACATGTGTTGCTATTTAAACATAAAATGTGCACATTGGAAAATAACACAAGGTGTGTTTTCTGAGCCACATGTACAGAGAGGCTGAAACCAGAACATCCTGTTTAAGTGTGTCGATTCTTGTTCAATCTTTTCTAATGTTATTATATTATTATGGTTATTATTGTTGTTTTTTTATTACTATTATTATTATTATTATCATTATGACAATAATTGTTATTTCTTTGGCTGCCGCTACACAGGAACAAATTCGTGTTTAACTATTTGCAGCTCAGATTTGATCTTCTTATGGTTGTCTAAACACATCTTTGGACAGCTGAAAGAAACAAACTGCCAAAAGTTAAATATCAGCTTTGGTTTATGCCTGTGTGAACACAACCTCTTTTATTTCTTTTGGTTTTGTTTCTTTTCTTTTTTAATTATTTGGCGTTTCTTCGTTCTTTCTCCCTGTTCAAGAGGAAAACTAGCAATCTGTGTTTGTTGCAGTGAGAGAACGCCTCGTTTTTATTCTCTGTCAAGTTTTATGGTACCGATTTGTACAATTTTAAAAGTTCTTATTTTAGTATACATGCAGAATATTCCAGTATTACAACAAAAAACATGTTAAGAAGATAAGATTAAAAAAATGTTACAGCATCACACTTATATTTTCTGAACATTGTACTGTTGCTTTACTATGTGCTTCAATCTCCGAAGCGAAAAAAAACTTTGAAATAAATGCTCTTTTTATAAAATGATACTGTGTGTGAGTAAACCTTGTGTTACCTTTGGCTACGAGGCCCTGCTTACAGTTTTACTGAAAGGGTACCCATTAGCTGAAGCAGTCGGGTGATCTTGTTGGGATCCATGCATGGCTCCCAAAACATAAAAAATAGTAAATGTGTGAATGCTGGGCCAACAAAATGTGAATGAGCAAATATAGTCTGTCACCTGTGGACCCAAATTTAATCAAATACATGATACTCATAAAACTAGCGGTCGTTTTAGTTTTACAAACCCATTCAATTCTGACTTTATTTCACTCATCTTACATATAGGACAGTTTTTGTCCTATAAAAATAAAGTAGACCTTCAGACCGACCTCAACCCTGGGTGACAAAATGCAGCGCCCACATTTATTTGTATGTGATCAGTCTGGCAACACACCCAAACCTCACACACTAAACTTTTACTGCAACGCAATGTCATCCAGCCAGGTTTTTCCTCCTGTGATTTCGGTGAAGCAGAGCTGCAGCAAATTGAAAACTGTTTACTACAGTTTTCCTCTAACCCTAACATTAATTTGGTCACAGCCCATAAGAAACAGTTCAAATTAAGTAGAATTTATTTTATTTTAAAGAAAATTAATCTTAATCTTAATCTTGGCCTATTAACATAAGAAGCAGAGAGTGAAAGTGTCCATGTCCGCAAGTACAAGTAACATTGCTGTGCATGTATTTATCAACCACAACAACAAATGTACATTTGATCATTTACAGGCTGTATGCTGATATTAGAATTCTGCTGGCAGCTCCGGAAAAGATGGACGCAGCGTGGTAAAGATCACTGCAAGTCAGTTCCTCTTTGCGTCTGTTAAAAGTGCTTTGAAGTGTCATACTGCGCCGCAGATTTCTACTCCACTGTCGAGTTTCAAACAAAATACACACCCAGGCACGATGTATGGGAACCCTGACTGCACTACCTGGAATGAATTCACTGGTACCTGAAACAACACTCTCCCACCAACAGATATTAGGACAGATTATTCGGGAATTGTGCTTTTTAGCAATCACAGATGAAGCCACTGGCTCAACAAACTCACCTTTGGACAGACATTTCAGTATTCATTCACCTCCATTGTAAAGAAATGCTGTGTGCAAACACATGCACACAAAGTATACAGACAGACACATACACACAGCGATTTCATTCACTCACTGCCAGGAGAGCAACACTGAGAAAGGTCAGGCTGCAGTTTGGATGAACAACAAAAGGTGATATAGAAAGAGAGAGAGACAGTGAGAAGACACCAAGGAAGATGTGAAAGGAAAGAGGGGAAACAGATCAGAGTAAGCAGGGCGTGGGAGAGGGGAGAGGAGTGAGAGGACTGGTAGAGCAAAATGCCTTACGCCATGCTACAGTTATATTACTGAGATTTGTGAGAGGACATGAGAGTGTGACAATGTTTCTACTGAGCTCACCTTGCATACGTCTGCCTTATCTGGCTTGAATTAAAGTATTTTGTGCAATTAAAAGCAGTTCCTCTTAGAAGACAGCATTTGATGATGATTTTCATAATCAGTTTATCTGCTGATTATTTTCTCGAATAAGAATAATACTCAAGATGGTGATTTACCTGCAGTAAAATGTTCAAACGAGACCAATTATGCTTTTCCTTAGTTTATGTCATATATATATATATATACACACATATATACACACATATATATACACACATACACACACACAGTATATAGTGTTCAATGTCGGATGTTGATTTTACACGAGCCCAGAGTCAAACAATGAGGTAAATGTATGTCAAAGCAACCCACGTGAGCAAAAAGCTCTTTTTCTACTTTCACACGAGTAGCCAATGAGGTTATTCAACTGTTCTGATCAACTGGTCACAGTGTTTTTGTGGTTGTGAAGGAAAGTCACATATATTCTGGTTTTCCCTCTGATGTCCTGTGGCTTCTCTGCTTCAACTCTCCGGGATTTAGGTTTGCTGATGGACAAATAGCTTTACTTGTTGCTATTAGCTAACCATAATTGGTGCTAACTGCTTACGGACTGGGAGCTTCAGGCACTGGCACTCCCGGCAGTATATAGCTCCTGTATTAGAGACATAATGTTAAACACTGACACTGCCGCGGTGCTCTGAGGTCACATAATAGGTCCGCCAAGTTAGCTGCAAAGCTAACCAACTAACAGCAGTTACAGTTAGTGGCTAAAGTAGCTAACTGTTAACCTAATACTTGTGTCGTTTGTGGTCTGATAAACAGTAAATTCATCAAATTCAGTGCAACTTATCGCTGTTGTCCAAGCTAAGTTACTCAAGTTGTTATGCTGTCAAGAGCACACCGGTGAGAGAACGAAGCTAAGTTCACAAGCAGAAGAAAGTGGGCTTTTAAGGAGGGGTAGGCTTTAACAGAGACAGACAGAGGATGGATTGAGGGGCTGAATGAAGAGCCGGTATAAGATAAAAAAGCCGGTATAGGATAAAAAATGCTATTTTTGAGGAGTGAATCATGCAATGCTACTCTAGTGGAGTCTCAGCCTAAGAATATAGACCTGGAAATGAGCAAAATAGCTCCCCTTTAAGACTGAATAGTCTCTGTAGTGTCTCAATCAGTCCAACTACATCTGTCTGCTGCAGTCCAAGCTTGAGGAAAGTAGTAAATAATATAATCAAGTTTAATGAGAGAAAAGAATAAAAACAAAAGCTGCTGAACCTTTCCACTGCTAACCGTATTTAAACATGGAACAAACATAGGAGAAGACAGGGAAGAAGACATAAATAATTGTGCATACTAAATGCATAATTAGCTAAATATGTGAGATGAAAAGAAGTGAAAATACAAGAGGAAGAAAGATCAAGAGGAAAGGGTAAAAAAAGAGTGAACATTTGCGCCACCTGCTAACTGTGGTGCCACTGGGGAGCAGGAAGGTGGAGAGAGGAGGAGGGAGGAGAGGTGAACTTCTGCACCTGACTGAGGATTTCTTTTTGCTGTGTCCCACTGGGAGAGCGAGAGAGAGTAGATACAGGGAAATCGAAGGAGAATCAATCAGAAGAAGAAAGAGGACAAGTAAACTATTGTGTGTACCAGCTAGAGGTGAGAGGGGAAGGAAGGAAGACAGAAGAGGATGTGTAAAGGAACGAGTTTGAGAAGCTGAAAAGCAGAGGATGCTGAGAGAAGAAGTGAACTTTTGCACCCGTTCATACGAACTTAGCATCTCCACCGGGGAGGAAGACAGATGCAAAGACAAGGACAATCAGGTGTGACTGGTTCATGAAAGAAAAAAAGAGTTTTCATAGCTAATGGGCAAAATGCGATCTTATCAGAGAGTGTAATTAGATACTGTATCTTTGATTAAACAGCCAACAGCAGGCTGTTACACCAACCACTGCATTTGTCATTTCAAGTGTAGCTTCTTTTGAATGGCCAAGATGGAAGCTTGATGATGGAGTTTTGTTCCTGTGGTTTTTTGTTATGACCATACTTGTGTCTGTCAGTACCTTAGGAGAAAAAAATATGACGGAATGCAGCAAAAGCAAATATGAAAATAAATAAATGATGAATAAATGATAAATAAATGATAATCAAATGAATACATAATTGGGTGACAATAGCTTTACTGCACATTCATTGTCTTTAATGCAACACCCAAATAGTTAAACATGGAATTAAAAATATTTGCTAATCATTAAGGATTTTCCAATGAGAGGAAGATAAAAGGAACATTTAGGTGTTTAAAGGTATTTTTTGTCGAAAAAAAGATTGGACGAATTATTATTCAAATTGTCTTCCAACATGAATGAAGTATAAGTAGTAACAATACAAGTGCAAAGTGGTGAGGTTAGTGTGAAACTTAATAGCGACCACCAAACTTTTATAGTTAGTGAACTTTATAGTATAACTTTTTCAATTTCATCCCTGTTCCTCTAGCTGCTGTGTGTGCGGTTTGTGTATGACACTGGTGACAGTCCTCGTTATTTAAAGCCTTAAATACCTAAACTCCATGAGTCCCTTAGGGGCCAGACTCCATTCTGCTCTACAAAATCTCATCAATAGACACTGAGAGAGAGTGTTTGTCTGTGCGTGAGGGGACAGGATGATTTTGAGGGTATGTGTGAGTCCATGTGGGCTGGATGTGAGAGACAATGTTAACAGCAAAATCCTTTCGCACTCAGGTTTGTTTACCTTTGTTTGTGATGTAGTAAAGTGACATCATTAGTATTCATGTGAAATATTGGGTGGTTTGGAGTGATCTGCAGCTCACACTCTTTTAGGTGCCTCATGTGGAGAACAAGCTGCTGCTTTGTTTCTGCATGGTAATTCCAGTGTGTGTGTGTGTGTGTGTGTGTGTGTGTGTGTGTGTGTTTAAGTCAGGACTTTTGTGTTTTTTGTCAGTTTTACACTATAAGAATTTTGAGATATTTTAAGAAAATATTGATGTGTTTGAGTGTTAAGACTTAGTTTTAGGATTAGATGGGTGTCCCAGTAACTTATGGCTTAAGATATCAACCATAAACCAGTGATAAAGGCTTAAAATGTCCACAAACTACGTTAAAAAAGAATTTGGTTTAGTCAAAGTTAATTAGTTAGTTGGATCATGGTCATGACAAAATAATGACATGCCAAATCCTGACAGCTACTAAGATGCAAATCCACAGGCACACAGATGCCAAACAGATGTGACAACAACCTCCCCAAATGAAAATCACCCAGACTGACTATGAAACAAATACAAGAAATACAAATAAATATAATAAATGAGTGTAATTATGACAGCAACAATGAAATACCGTTAACCATGGCCTTTATGAATCAGAGTATACAGAAAAAGAACTTGCAGATGGACACTGAACAGGCTGAGGAAATAGTAAATGCCAAAGGAAAGGGCTGTCTGAGGGCAAATATTCCAAACCTAACAGGCTGGGACTGAAAGATCTCTTAAACCAATTAACTTTTAATAAAATCAGTCCGATTAATCTCTCTCTCTCTCTCTCTCTCTCTCTCTCTCTCTCTCTCTCTCTCTCTCTCTCTCCTCTCTCTCTCTCTCTCTCCTCGTCTCTCTCTCTCTTCTCTCTCTCTCCTCTCTCTCTCTCTCTCTCTCTCTCTCTCTCTCTTCCTCTCGTCTCCCTCTCTCTCTCCATCCACAAACTATGTTTGATCCTGATGGATAAATTGCGATCAAGTGTGATGAAAAAGTAATACGACGACTATATGACAAATCACTTTTGCTGGGAGGAATAATTGCCATTTTAAGTCAAAGCTTAATACTGTCTGTGTTGTTCAGTTTGCTTCCACACAGCAGACCTTGTGCTATAATACCTTGTGCACTTGAGCATTGTGGGAAGAAGCAGAAAAGGCATGATTCGGCAGCTTGAGAGAAGGCAGACTGGAAAAAAATACAAGTCATTTGAAGTAATACTTTTTAGCCTCACAAATCAGGGTGGGCTTTTTTTTTGTCCATCTCCATTCCACTTTCTACATTTAAAAGTTCCAAACTGAGCTCGAAGCATACACAGATTTAGTTTCAGCCTGGGACCCTTTAAAATATCTGACGGAAACATTTGATTCATGTTTAGTCACAATTTGTAGCTTGAGTTATATTAATGCACAATCACCAAGGCTTAACACAGCTACAGCTAAGGAGAGAAGATATGTGAATTACCAACTTCTAACAGTAGCAGCTCACTTCTATGATCTTTCTGTATCAGACAGCACTCCTTTATCTGTTTCTTTTCTATTTGTCTATTTTCCATCTAACTGCTCACCTTCCCCTCACACTTTCCCTTCAGTCTTTTTACTTCCATCCTTCGTGTCTTTCCGTCCATGCCTCTCGCTCTTCACTTCCCTCTTAAGATAATTACAGTTCATTCTGTGTCAGTGTGTAGGGGGATCCCAGGCTGGCTGAAGCCTGATTAGTTTTTAATCATGAAGTGGCACTTGAGTAAACAGGGAAATATTCTTCCCGTCACTCCAGAGAGGAGAGATGTGTGTGTGTGAAATAGTTTGTGTACAAACTGGATGCTGGATGGATGTCCTTGGGTGCACTACAAACAGACAGACAGTAAGTTAATTAACCAGTCAGGCAGCCAGTCAGTAATGTAGTTATTCATCCAGTTTGCCAATGACTCTGTAAGTTGGTTAGATGCATGGGGAATGTGTTTTTGTATCAGCTGGATGTCCTTGAGCGCACAGCAAACAGAAACACAGCAAGCACCCGCACACAAGGTGAATGAACCCATCAGTCAGCCAGTAATTAGTTAATTAGTGAAATGGGAAGTTAGTCAGTTATTTAAAATTAGCCAATTCTGAATTACGCATGTTAGCTTCTTTGTATGTCAATCAGTCATTCAGTTTGGCAGTTAGACTGATCTTTCAGCATGAACCTTAATCCAACAGGCATTTGACAGATGGTAGAATGAGGTGGTCAAAGTCTGACGCAATCCAAAAACCACAAGCTTTCCACTATCATATTATACAGGAAAGAATAACTTCAAAACTTTTAGAATTTGTTCTGACCTCCTTATAAAGATGTAATTTGTATTCAATCTTCTTCAGTCACAACTAAAATATTTAGGCCCATGCTTTACAAACATGGTACTTAGGGGAAAGTGCAGATATGACCTAACTTTGCAGGTTTCTTTTCAAAATTACAATAACAAAAAAGGGTTATCAGAATTATCAAAATATCATACGTCTGTGCAATGAATGAAAGCATCACAGTAGCACCGTGTGATACTGCTTTGAAATGCATGTGTGTGTGTGGGACATGTGAGGTGAATCGATGGGGTTGGCATTGCCAGGGTTTTCCCATTTCATATATGTCACACTAGCCTCACATTTTTAAACGAAGGTGGGGCTCAGCTCCTCCACACAGGCAGTGGACAGCAGAGTGAAGTAAAAGTGACGTGAGAAAAAGTAGAAAAGCCATTTCCACCTGCTTTGTCACTCGAACTGCACTACTTTTGGTTGTTTTTAGTGATGGTAACAGACATTTTATACTCTTACTACAATTTTGGCCTGTGCAACAGAACTTTCAGCCTTTGGTTATACTGAAAGCAGTGCTTTGTGCAAAAAGAGATAATATACATCCCTTCACAAGATTGATGGTTTGATCCCCAGCCCCACATGTCAGTGTGTTCTTGGGCATTACATTATTTTGTAATGCAGAAGTTAGTAAAGCTTGTGTTATTATTATTTGAAAGCAACTATTTCCCCAATTACACTGTAGTACAAGGCACCAACAGATAAAGTCCAGTTACAGTCTCAACCAAAAATACTCATTACCAAATTGTCAGGAAAATAAATCATGAGACAATAAATGTTATACTTAGTTTCATAAATTTGTTTGTTGATAATGATGCTGACTGCTGACACTGTCACATGCCCTCAGGTGGGAAACTTTGCAGCGGCTAAATCTCAGCTGTGTGGTGCACCTGCTGCATGTCCTGGGGAAATATGAGAAAAAAAGAGGGGTTTCGTGCAATTTCAGAGAAATTGAAGGTTGCGCTGGCAATTAGTTGAGATAAAAGCTTAGCACTGTTTGAAGCCACCAGCTGGACTATTATGTGTCAAAATCTGGCTTGGTACTCAAAGCTGTGTCACGGGAAGATTAAATGGGTCCCCAAATGATTGAGGACAAATTGGTTTTCAAACCTATTGGTAGAAATATTTTGAAAAAGCCTCTCCGAATGGTGCAGTATGCAGGAAAATCCCTTGTCAAAAATGTTAAGTTAAAAACTGCGTACCCTCCAAGACTGTGAACTGACTAAAAAGTACCAAAAGGATCAATATCATAATGCATAATGAGTGATGAGTTCATTTTAGAAGACATTGTGTTGATATGCAGGGTTTAGTTACCCTTATATGTTTACCACCAATGAGTATTCTGTTGTATTCTGAGTTATCATCCATCCATGTATCCTTCTATCCATCCATCCATCTGCCTCTCTTCTTGTGCTCCTCTTTATGGACATACATCCATCAAATCTATAATATTGTGACTGACTGTTGCTTTATGTGAAAAATGAAAAGCATTATGAGGGGCCTGTTTATTGCTATAGCCTCCTATATAGATCCATGTCTGGAGGTCATGTCTTGTCTTGTCTTCATAGATAAACAAACACTGGGTCATCTTTTGTGCGGGGACTCAATACGTCCCTTCATCGACCCAGCGTTTCACACAGCGACACTGTCACATGCACATATATAGCAAAAAAAGAATCATATGCACATACACACAAAGAAGCAAAAGCAGGCTCTCTGATGGAGAGCTATTAACCTCCGACGTCTGATGAATCAAACTGCAGCTTTCTAGTTATGGCTGTGTTTTGGTGTGCGTCTGAAGCTGAACATAACAAATGACTCAGGTTAGGAAGAGGGCACTTTTACACAGGAGAGACAACAGAGAAAGCAATGAGAGCAGAAGAGAAAAAAACAACAATAACAACACGTGTGTGTGCGTGTGTGTGTGTGTGTGCGCACGCATGTTTGAAAGTAAAGGGGGAGGGAGAGAGGGACAGAGCAAGGCTGTGTGTCAGTGAGTGAAGGTTATGTAAAAGCAATCAGTGGCCTGTTTAATCTTTCAAAAAGAGAGCTTGCTCATTTCCATAATCATCATCTCTCTTTCCCTGATCCCCCACACTGCTTTACAGCAGAGCCACCAGTCCAAGGCACTAAAACAAGTCTGTGTGGGATCCAGTAAGACTACCACCTCCACTCTTCTGGTCCTCTCCTCCTAAAATGTCCTCAAAATCCTCCTCTGGTCTCATTGCCTGACCACACTTGAAGTTGAGGTGAAAAGCCTGTCATCACAGAGAGGGGTAAGACTCAATAATCTGGGGCAGACTCTCCTGGGAGGCATTCATAGTGTTGCACTCGGTTTTACACACAACAAGTGCGAGTGATTTGATTATACTGACATCTTTAGCCAGGATGCATTTGCGCTTTACTGATAAGTGAGTTAAACTGCAAGCCTTATTCCATCTGTTAGTTCTGGAAGGAAGTTGCTTTCCATATTTCTATACGCAATGTCTCTGTTTTTATGCCTTCCAACCAGTTTAGATAAAAGTTACCGCATCTAATGCATTCCTACAATGTGTTTACCAGAGAAAAGTCTGTGTATAAGCTTGTTTCATTTCTTACTAAGCCAGGGATTGGACAGGGCACATTTACACTTGTGCTACGCCGGACCCACCTTTAGTGCAATCAAGACCACATGGCAGTGATCAAATCTTCATTTTAAATGTAGATTGTAAATGAAGAAGTGAATGTTCTAAATTGCATTATGCTTGTGTATATTGCTATGTTGATTTATGGACAATTGGACCAGTTTTTGGTGCCTGCACTAGTTATTCAGATGAAGGCTCTGTTTGTAATTTTTCCCCTACAGTGAAATACCTCAGCATGCAGGAGTTTACGAAATGACATTTTGTGGCTATGACCTCATTGTGTCCCACTGGCACCTGCACAAAGATAACAATAGGTGTGCAGAGTACTTGTCTCAAATTCTTCTCTTCTTTCTCACATAATCTAGCACACAAATTGCCTTCCTGTCTCCTCAGGAAGCTACTACCACTTCTCTAGCCCGCAGTTACTCTTCTCCTTTCAGTACGACTTTCATCCCATCATACCAGCATGCATTAGGTGACAGGTCTGTAAAGACAAAAACAGGTTTTGTTCATATTGTTACTGGATTTATATTGCGATAAGAATGTCTTGGTGCTGTGGTCTAGAAGCAAGCCTTCCATAATGGAAGGAAGAGCAGAGAACAGCAGTGCAGACACAGAGCAGGGCACATTCAGCCAAAACACTTTTGGCCAGCATACAGCGATGATCTCTGCAATTTAGAATAATGCACTGAAAAGTGTGCCTGTAGCCAGAGTCACCTGGTAAATTAGCATGTTAAAATAAAAAATGTGCAATCCATGGGGCTAGAGCAAGGCTGTCTATATATTTCAGAAATATTTGACTGGACAAACAAAGTGCATCCCTCATCTGACTGGAACAATTGGACCTCTGCTGTTTGATTTGATAAATTCCAAAAATCTGTTATCTAACTGAATCCATTATAAAACTCTAGTGCATCACTGGTTTGCACCCAAATCCATTTGATCATCAACTGGGCCCAAATAAATGTATCCAATGGATGGACAGGCTGAATGGATAGCTCTGCACCATCATGGTTACATGCAACGCTGATTCTGACACAAAAGAAGTTACAGCCATTTGAGATGTGATACTGCAGGCGCCAAATGCAGAAAAAGCAGGAGGAAAGGGGGGAGAGAATATAAAAGGGGGGACAGGGAAGAAAGACAGTCTAGATTAATCCCCCCCCACACACTTTCCATTTAGCATCAACTGGAACCCGCTCATATTTAATGCATTTTTAATGAACTGATCTTTCATTGCAAATCTAAAGCTAATTTGGTGTGTTATGAATCCTCTTTGCTGGTTAGCCAACGTGCTAAAGCTGACAATTTGCTCTGAAGGTGGGCATGTGTGTGCATGCGTGTGTGCAGTTTAGGGGGAGATTGCCACATGTGCAGGGTCTCTGTATGTGTGTGTGTGATGGCTATGACAGTTGTTTTGGTGTGTGTATTGGTAAAGGCTCTGCTGTGGCTGTGTGTGGCTCACAGATGGGTCGGATATGCAGAGTGGGCACAGAGGGGCTGGCTGAGTTACAAGCCATATCAGCCAATAGCGTCATTACTCACAATTAGACCCTAAACAGATTAAAGAATAGGGTGACAACCAGCCAGGCAGGCAGTCACGTAGAAAGAAAGAATTTGTATCATTATTGGAACTGTTTTCAACATTTCTTGTGTATTGCTCTTTCATTCTGAATCCAGCACCATGAACTGTTGCTTTCTATGTTTTTTTTTTATTGTGATGCTTTAATATCATGTTCTTTGGACCTGCCTTCATAACTTTGCCTTCACCTCTAGACCATGGAGTTGCTTTACTTCTAATGGTTACACATAAATGCAGCCCTATCTGGTTATCAGTATTTCCAAGGGAGACTGGTAATTTGGTTTTGCCAATGCACACCGGTAATTCCAATCAGTCATCCAGATGGTAAAATAATTTACTGGAGGTTTATGGCAAACCAGGGACACAGCACACCACAACACCGACAGTGCAGGAAAACCGGAAAAACTCCTGATGACTGGCTTTATCCCGTCGCTGGTTTTACTGTATGGGCATATAATAGAGATGACTCCTGCAAAGGTCAGTAAGGGTGTGAAACATAAAATAATGATGGAGGCAGAATTAAAATATCCAGGGTTGTCAGAGTTTTCCAAAAATAGAGTTGGAAATATAGTTGCACATACAAAGGCTATACTTGGGTGGTCTGCTCAATTTAAGCCAACTAGAGCTGTAAAGGTTAACAGACACACTACTATGGCCTTAATTCGATATCAAAATCATTCATTTTAATACATAAATGCCGGAAAATATTCATTCCACTTAGGCTGACATGTTTGGAAGATAATTTGGTTAAATTTACACTCTTTATCACAGTTTTTTTTTTTTTTTTTAATAAAATTGCTGGGCTAATACATCAGGAATCAAATATTATTTACAACCTGTAATATGAACAAATAAAACGTATTTTCTCTTTCGGTGCCCACCAATTTGGGACTTGAAATTCATTATTCAGATGAAAAAATAATTATTTTGTGGTCTTCAATTATTAAAGTTACTGTATGGCTCACAATGTCTATTTTAGTAAGAGCAGTCATTTTGGAAGAGCAGGCGCCTAGAAGAGCCGAGATTCATGGCCTGCTCTGCACTCATGACACTGTGCTCTTTTTGAGTCATATTTTCATGTTGCTCTGTGCAGAATAAAACAAGTTTAATGATGTCTCACACTGGCTGAAATTTCACTCTGCGGTACCAAAGGGTATCTAAAATATCCACTGTTTTACCCCTCACTTTATGTTCAGATATAAAAGCAAAGAAAAATGTTCCTTCAGCCAGAGAGATTAATTGCGCACATGGTGATGTCTCTAGAGGGTTTGATGTGACAGGTTATACTGAGGTGCATAATTGAAGCTTCAGGCACACAGTAACTGCAGTTAAGACACTGCTAATTGATTTGTCAGAGAAAACGTCCGAATGAATAAAAGCTATTTTGAGAATGGCATACGGATACATGCGACCGCCCTGTGTATGACACTGCATTAATAATGGTTGTGATTTGTTTTCAGTGTCTGAATAGCAGGGCTTTAGGTTCAGGCAAATCCACTTATCACATTGCACTTTATCTTCACGCATGGAAAATGGAAATGGTAATTGGACTGCACTGTCTACAGGTCACATTCACCCATTCACACACATTCATACGCTGACGGCTGAGGCTGCCTGCAAGGTGCCAACTGCTCACTCACACACACAGTTTGGGGTTCAGTACGTTGGCTAAGGACAAGTTGACATGGTCCGCTTAACCACCTGACCTGACCTTCTGATTCTACATATGTCATGTATGAGATTGAGGTTAAATTAGATGAGGCAGAGGTAGAGGATAGAGAGAATTGCAGTATTGCAGTAGAAATTATGACAGTGGGGATGGTTTTTCTTAAATTACAAAGCTCAATTGTATTTATCGTACTTTGAAAAAAAACACAGTAATATATGACCAAGAGGAAACAGGCATTACTACACAGTGTTGGACAGATCCTGCTAACTGGTTAACACTGCTATCAATAGACACAGAAACAGTTCCTGACCTGCTTGAGTTTCCTTTCAGTCAATGGTGTTGGCTTGTTTGGTAGCAGAAAAAATAATGAAGTGGGCCTTTGACGCTGGAGATGTGAATGAATTTGGTGTTAAGAGAGAATGTTTAGAAGCTGGTGATTTAAGTGGGTGAATGAGAGGATGAATTCTATTTTCTTGTGTGATTTTGGAAATAAAATTCTCAGAAAACTTAAGTGGAGTCCGCTCCACAGTGCCTTTGCCTTCCTAGTGTTCCTAGTGACTTTTTGATTAGGATAAGTATGATAATTACTTAGTTAACATTTCAGTCAGGGCTCTTAAGACACAGATAAACAGTTTAGTAAGGCCTCTGGGATCCAGATTAGACACTGTTAAGCTTACACTGTTTGAGAACAGATTTTCCATAACACCTTGAGAGGTCTCAGATTCATTCGTCATCATAGTGTGTCTGGCACAAATCTGGTGAAAGAGGGATATATTCCAAAAAAGTTCTCATGCGTAGAGAAAGATTCCCCAAATGCTGGTGAAAGTATTTGTAGTTAAACACTGCAGTGTTAGGATCAGTGGAGGATTAAGGTGGTCATTGGCCCCTAGGCTATTGTTTGTGTGGGGCCCCCCCATTAGTCATCATGCTTTATCAGAAAATAAACCCATTTGGAATATGACGTGGCCCCACTAGCATACACACGCCCATTGACACAGCCTTTATTATGAACAACGATGCCAGAGCATCTGCAAACTACTAACAGCTTTTAACTTTCTAAACCAACAGACAGGCCAACATCGGAATATGCCTGCTACTGAAACATAATTACAACATCCTTACCGAGACACAAATCGAACCGCTGTGCAATACAATATCAACAAACCTAAAACTACAATAAACACAGCAGCTGCAACCGCACACACCAACAGTACTATCATAATGTTCGTAGCTTTGAGAAGCTTTTCTTCCTTGTTTTTCTGACAGAGAAGTCCTTAATGAGGCTGGTAAAATCCAGTTCGCGCAGAATATAATTTTCGATGGACATCAGAGACAGGTGATTCGGTCTATTTTAGACCATTGTGGATCTCAGTCTGTTTTTTAACTAGTCGCAGTTTTGGAAAAAAAAAATGCTCCCCACTAGCATTGGTTACAGGCAAAGTTATTAGTCGGAGTGTGATATTAACATTTGAAAACACTGACAGGAGTTTCCGTCCTCAAATACGTTGCAAGAGTGACCTTGCTGAGGTGTCCTTTGTTTTTTTTGTTTTTTTTGGTAATAAATTTTTTCAAATTACGTCCACAAAATCTTTCAGATCACATGCATATTTCTTCTGGTAATAAGCCGTTCCTGTACGAAAATCTTGTTTGGAGATGGATGGAATGTCTCGAAATGAATCCAAATGTCTCTGATCCAGTTCCGCAATGAGTCGGTCTATGACGGCGATAAAAACGGTTGCTTTGAACCTGTTCTCAGCCTGATCGTTCACAGTCAGGTTCAGCACATCCGTCTGCTTGTTTTTTTTCTTTTTCTGTACTTCTGTGTGTCCACTTTGTAGTGCTGAGACACAGCTGGAGACGTGGTTTTTTTTGCATCACTCTCAAACTTGTCAAAATCATCCCGTAGGCTGGCCAAATAATCCCTCAATGAGCTGATCAAAGTAACAGCATGACATAATCCAGTTCAACTGCCTGTAGAGCAGTGCTGGTTTTGTGAAAACGTTTAAGTATGTTGCTTCACATATCACACAGAAAGGCATTCTCTAGTTTTTTTTCCATCTTCGCGTAGAGTGTCCCGGGCTTCATTTTGAGTAGTTACATTTTGGTTTGTATCATTACTTAATTTTTGCAGTGACTCTTAAATTCTGGCATAGTTCTGGTTCAGTGCTTTTGTTTAGTGTAGTGACCATCTAGTGTCCAAAAGTCTTTTCAAAGTCTTTATTCTGTGGTTGTCATTGGGCTGTAGACCCGCTGTAATTGTCTGGCAACGGGCCGTGTCTGCACGAAGTTGAGAAATTCCTCCGTCTCAAGGCAACAGTTAACACAGTTAACCCGCACTAAATGCCTTTGCCATATTTTTCTATATTTGTTTCAAGAATGGTTCAAACTCTCTGTTAAAATTCCTGTTATCAGGTCGCCTGTGTCCCCCGACTAAAAACTTCCCCACCGCAACTACCCTCTTGCAAACTTCAGCCCAATATTCACATTCACTGTGAAAATACTTCCAGCATCAGCACAGCACATAACATAAGCAACCATAGCATTTCTGTGGTGCTCCGATCCTTCGTGCTCAGCCAAGCGCGCAGCGGCATTCTTCCAGTCACTGTAGCCTGCTGTCAGTGCAGACTGAAGATCACTGTCCCCAAATAATTTACATGCAAAACAAATCACAGTGCCTTTTGAGGGGGGATAGAGCAACCATTCTCTCGGCACAGTTTCACCATTTGCCAGTTTCCTTTTAAACAGGGTTTTGGAAAAGTTACAGTTTTTGGAGTTTGTGCTGTCTTTCTGAGGCAGCAACGTCTGCGGTGTTGTTGTGACCAGTTTCAGGCCCCATTTTAACCCAGTATGTCCTCAAGTCTTTATCAATTTTATCCCAGCATGCAGGATCCGAGCTATAGGTAGCGGGATCTGCAGCATTTTGCGCCCTCTCCGCAGCAACAGGTGAGGCCGTCATGGAGGGGTCAGCAGGCGTGATGGCTGGGGCATCATGGCTGATTCCCAGGGTGTTAGTGGTACAACATACCGGTGTTTCTGACAGTTCAAGTGTCTGTCCTTTTGTTTTAGACTCCTGATCTGAGTGAGACTGTGAGGCACGGTAGCGGGCAACTTGACCAGTGGCTTTGTCATGTCTAAAGCTAGCTGCAACTAGAGCTCACGTTGCAGTGTCAACGGCACCAACATTAGCCTTTAGCCCCCTGTCCTGTTTACGACCAGATGAAGATTCGACAGCCTTGAAACATCCTGTCGATTTAGGAATGTTCTTGAGTAGATCTTGGTCACGCTGTTTTTTCATTCGCTTTTCTTTTTTGTGCTCCGCTATTAGATTTACTATTTACATTTTGCCGCTATGCTGTCCAGTAGCAGTGAGTGACGTATCATTTAAATTCAAAAATTACCTTATGAACATGGCGACACGATGGCAGCTGGAAATGTGTTTGTTGCTTATGGCTTTTTTTTCAATGTAGCAAATTAAAATAATTCAAAATAGTCTGGCCAATCTGGGGCCCCTGCACACGTGGGGCTGTAGCATTAATCTGTGTGTGGTTATAAATCCTCTGCTACCCATCTGCTTCTCTGTGATCACATGGGAGAATGGAGGTAGAAGTGCTTTGCAATTAGTTCACCAAATGAATGTAATCAGACAGTTGCTGCCATGATGAAACTCAGTGGAAGTCTGTGAAGTGGATATCATGTGGGCAGGTCAAATGCATACGTTTAAAAGGACCACTGTGGTTTAGCACCAACTAAAAGGTAAAGTTGTAGAATGCAACGAACTGAACAGCACACACATCTATGTTTGACGACCTGGGAATGAGAACGGGCTGTGAAGTGTGTAGGAGAAATTATGGTGGCCATTAATCTTGTGAAAAACACAGCCAGTGTTTGGTTTGTACCGTAGAAATGGCAGTTGAAAATGGTGGACTCCATGGAAGGTGACCTGTGTGTCTGTAGATAAAATTGGCTCATTCTAAGGTAACAAAAACACAACAATTCCTATACTCAGATGACTAATGAAATGTACTATTGGCCATTGGTTTTCTGAGAATTGGGGACATTTCCACATCAAGTTTATGTTTCATAATACTTATAATTTTGTTGTCAAGTATTTCTACATGTTCTACAATTTCACAGGTAGCACACTGAGCAGCCGATACCAGCCAACTGTCCTAATTTTCTGCCCATTTGTGTGGTTGGAAGTCCAGTGGAGAGTAATAATTATAATATACCAGCAAAAAGAAGGGTATTTCTTTTCTTGTCTTTATCTTTTCCATCCTTCTCTACCACCTCACCATCTGAGACCGTCCATTTTTATTTCTTCTCCTCTCATTTTCTCCTCTATTTCATCTCTTCATTCTGCCCATCTGCCCTCCTTTCCTCTCCTCCCCTCTTATCGTCCATCTCCTGTCTTCCGACATTTTCCCCTCTCCTCCTTCTCATTCTCTCGTTCTCTCTCTCTCCTCCTCCTCCTCCTCTCCTGACAGAGCTATGAATAACAATTAGAGTATATACAAGTCACAGAGAAACCGTTTAAAAGTTTGAAATCACTTCTCGGTAAAGTATCAGCCTGTTTCAGCCTGAGGGGGGGAGGAGGGGGTTACGGCTAAAACCAGGTCCGTTGCTGAGGATACTGAGAAAAAAGGGGGGAAATTATTATTTCTCCTCCGCCCTGCTGTCTGCCAGTCCTCAGTAAAGAGGAGATTATTTATCAGCCGTTCCTGTCTGGTGCCCAGAGAGTTCTAGTTATCATGTGAGAGGCGCTTGAACAGCAACACAAAGAAACTCCTCTGATTGTTGTCGTCATGCCGCTGCAGCTTTAATAACAAGCTGGTAACAAAGAAACGTCTTTGGCTTGCTGCTTATTAAACAAGCTGCTTTGACAACACACACGAAGTCGAGGTGAAGGCAGTTTTATTTTATTTTGGGATAGAATCTGGGGTGCGTTGGCACACCTTTCAACGTGTGAGAGGAATATGTTATCAGTTTTGGAAGCAGTGAGCTGTTGACAGGGTCTGAACGGATTTTACCTGACATAATCAAAGTTATTAATCTAAGGATTCATTAATAAGTTGGATTTATTTCTTACCTCCGTCATAAATAGAAAGTGAAATTAACACTCAAGATTACAGTTTTGTTACCATCGTTTCTTTGTTGCTCTTCATGTGTAATGTGTTAATTATGACACAATAAAAATACAATTTGAAGAATATATAAAATGAAGACATTTTTCTCTCAGGAACATTTTGATCTGGATTTATTGCTATTATTTTACCCACCCTGTGAAATTCATTTTTTTTCTGTTAATATCTGTTAAGGAATCACTGATATGTCACTTGGCATGCACTGTACTCAAATGCATCATGCAACTCCTCTATGTGCACGTCATGAATGGGTCTGGCATTACCACTCCTTTCTGCAATGCGAAACTATTAGCGTCTATTAGGTTGTGTGAAACTTGATGACAGGATACATGTTTGAGCTCCATATGTCAGCTTTTAAAATCACCACAAGCAACATTTTCCAAGCACTTTGAGAAGAATTCACAGGCACGCACAGATGTGGGACAGCTACTTTATGATGGTTTGGCATCAAGTAGCCAGGCTTGAAATGTTCAATTAAGCGTGGAAACCTCATGGAAAGGGGCTGTTCACCCACCACAGTAAATTCCATAATTATTTCCCCTCGTCAGCTTTGCTTTATTGTTGTCTGGGGTTTCTCACGCTTCTTCTCTCCTTCCAACAAGTTGTTGCTTCTGCACTTCCTTCTTGTTGTTTCTTGTAGATGTTCATCACATTCCTCCGCATGATGCTTCTGCAAGTGTTTTAGTGTTGAGGATGCATTTGAAACAGTTGCTCTGTATATATTTGCTTTTTAGATTACTACTGTATATTTCTGTACCGTATACCTTCATGCAAGTGATGTCAAGACAGCCGGCAGCTGCTCTCACTTGCATGCTATATAGAAATGTCTGCTGTTATTATCTTGTCAAATGCTGCTACTTATATTGCGTCATATAAAAAGGTTAAAATCAAGAGAGCAGCATACTTTTCAGAGCAGTTCTGCTTCCCAAACAGCCCACAATGCTGCCAAACCCCCCTCCTACCACCACCCGAATTTTTTAATCCCCCCTCCACTAACCAATTTCCACCACAGTCACCTCTGTCCCCTGCACTGCCTCACGCTGGCTAATTGAAATTGGCACATTTAATTTAGCCCCACAGCCAGCTTCATTCCAGTGATGGATGGCAGTGGATGAGTGTAATTGAACTTTGGAGAAAAGAGGAAGGAAGCAAAAGAGGAGACATCAATTAGCATAACCTGACTGGCCACTTCATTTATCAGCAGGGACTGAGGGCTTGGAATAGAATAGAATAGAATAGAATAGAAATCGGTGAACCTAATATAACTACCCCGTTCATTTAGCAGGTTTTTTGTCTTTGCGGTAAACACATGCCGAAGAAGACAAGGCGACCACTGGTGTAGACTGCAGTATATCTGACAATTAAGATCTCTGGATTCCATTTCATCTCTCAGTAATGCAGAGCGAGGCTGTGCAATATCTGTCTTTTTGGCTCCTTTAGTTTGTTTTATTTAAAGTTGCAGTTTTGGAGTGTAGATTCCTGTCAAGCCTCTCTTTTCCCCGATACCTCATGTGTGCATTTTAATAATGTCCTGTTTTCCTTTTTTCATCCTTTTCTTTAATTT
Source organism: Morone saxatilis (assembly GCF_004916995.1). NCBI lineage: Eukaryota > Metazoa > Chordata > Actinopteri > Moronidae > Morone > Morone saxatilis. The sequence continues at coordinate 19,419,732 of NW_023339751.1, read as the reverse complement.
ACAAGCACTCATTGCCTGCTATCAGCTCACACTGACACCACTGTATATATTTATCTGCTCATTTCCCCTCATTTTATTATTTCTACTGTATTTCAAGACTTGATTCATGTTTGTGTCATGCTGATATTGTTTCACAACTGTCAGCAGGCTGTATTCTACCTGTCAGCTCTGGTTAAGTTGCAGTAACAACATACATATACGGCGTGCCTGTGTGTCAGCTCAGTGTATGTGTCAGTTTCCCCTGCACTCACAAAGAAGAGGCGTCTGTGCTCATAATAAAGTAACAGTTCAGCTGAATGCGAACCAAGTCTGCGTCTCTGTGTTTTGGTAAGGTAAGGCCCAAATCAAAAAATATATAAATATCTTTTAACCCGAAGTGATGTAATGTCAAGCTCCTTCCCACTGTTGCTGTTCTATACGTCGGACTTTGCTTTTAGATGCCTCTTCAGTTGTGTCATTTTGCTTCATTGATTTTGATGTGTGAATATGCATCGAGGGCAAGTTAACCAGCTAAATGTGATGAAAGTGCTGAAAAGGCCAAAACGGTGGCTGTGAACTTAACACAATTATTTGGCATGCTCTGATTTAAACAAGATAAAAACTGAAAAGGGCCATCTTGCTGAGTTAGGCGCTTCCCCAACATGTATACCAGGAATGAAGACAATATTTAAAAAGTTTATTTTAAACAAAACAGGTGGGTTTCTGGGATTTGGGACCAAATCTTCCCACTGAACTGTATAGAGTAGTAGATTATAAAACATTAGGTCTTAACATGAATTACTAATTTGATGCCGTTTTTAATTATTGGATTGACAGATCGAGTTTTTGACACAAGAACTGGTAGGAAGAGACGGGCAAACAAAAACATCTGATTTTAACATGATGATGAAGTTACTTGACAATTCACCAGAGACATAGCCTATATATGAATACTGCACAAGCAGATGTACACACAAACACACACAATCCACATAATATGGAGGTGGTGAAGAGAGAGTTCCGTAGACTCAGGAAGTACTCTACAACAAACACTGTTTGAAGAGTGTTTACAAAGCTTCCAGGCAAAACACCACTTCCACATTTCGGTTTCTTCACTTTCTGATTTCTTTCTTTTTGCCTCCCCTCTTTCACTCCCCTTTCTCCATATATCACTCTCTCTCTCTCTGTCCTGCAGTTCTGCTTTCCCTCCCTTTCCATCTCTCCATCTTTTTTTTTCTCTTCCTCCCGCTCCGTCTCTCCTCTAGCTAATTAGATCAAGACATATAGTGGCTGTGTGACAGTATTCTCAATAGAGCGCAGGGGCAATATGAATAATTGAGAAGCTATTATCCCCTGCTATTACACCCCGAACAGAGCAACAGCAACAGGTTGGCTGCACACGGATAAATAACCGGTAACCACTGTCGTCATTTTTTGCACATCGGTTTGTGTCTGACCTGCGCTAATGAATAAGTGGACATCTGTTTTCTTTGCTTTTATCCCAAATCTATTCACTATTGACGCCTGCTAGTAATCCTATCTCATGCTTGATCATTAGTTATTTGCCAATAATATCATAAACCATGGGGTCTGACCTCCCACGCACATGACACTATAGAAAATTTCTGTGTTGGTAGTGTATACGACAAACACGAAGCATACACACCACCAATGAAGAACTATATATTAATCTTCAGGCACATAATACAGAACCCCCATAGTCCCTGTCTCCTGGTTCTTGACTCTTAATTGGTAGCCACACAATTGTACGTTGAAAATTAATCGAGACAGAACACCATATAAATCATCATGTACACCAGTACACTTTCCCCCTCAAGCACAAAACCCAATACATCAAAGAAAGTCCCACACCAGGTGAATGCAAAAGCTCCTGATCAACTATCATTCTCTGGCTGATGCTAATCGCTAGCTGGCATTTCTTCCAACGGAACTAAAATCTAGATGCTTCCCTAAAACATTAACTGCCAACACGCCATACAAAGACAGTGTTAAGGGCCACTGCTACGCCATCAAACAGGCTGGAACACTCATAAACGGGTACAATTTTCAGACGTAACAAGGACATAGGGCTCCAAAATCCATATAAGCCAGAACCCACAAAAACAAAAACAACCCACCCCACCCCACTATACGCATTCAGACCACAAAGAAAAACCTAGTACCTCTGGAACAGAACATTAAGCATCGCCCCAACGGAGCCTTCCCTCTCTAAGAAAAGTGAGAAAGAGAGAGCCCACCAATGGTCACAATGCAGAAACACACAGATACAACAACAAAACGCACACACACACCAACCCACCACATACATACGTTCATGCAAATAGCCACCAATAGAGGAACAACCAACATGAAAAAGTGCGACTGAGACAAAAGTAGGAACATGCCAGAGAAACACGGCTTTACATGCTCAAGGCTCTAATTTCCACTCCCTTTAGGTCCCAGGTAACAAAATGAAGAGCACAGGACATGGATCCATTTAGCTTCAGAACAGTACAGAGCCAAGAATCAATTTACCAACGATATACAGAAAAATATGGTGGGACAGTGCGATATGAGCGTATTGTGGGACGGATTAAAAACAGAAATCACCAAGCAGGAATACTGGATTGAGACAAGATCACTCAAAAGTGAGCACAGAGACTTCAAAGGTTGAAATATTATGAGCCGGCTCAATATTGGGGCCATGTAATATTAGAAGATATGGAAACACTGTTTGGCATATTCACCCGAACACCAATATC
>NW_023339751.1:19414375-19416966 GCF_004916995.1 Morone saxatilis | reverse complement strand
ATGTAATATAATATTCATATCTTTTTGTTTGTGTACAATTACCTGAAATAAAGAAATAGCATTGTATATTCATATTGGGAGCTACACTTCACTGTGGTTGGCTTATTAAAGTTGAAATATTTTAACTTGACACGGAGTGTCATCTACCCTAACTGTTATTTTCTGTCGGCCTCACATCATTTTTCCATCCTGCTCTGATGCACTAACATGACTTGCAGTTGTGTATCGTCTGAATGTGAATGCAACATAATCAAAACGATGTTGCAGAGAGTGACCATCAGTTTCATTCAGTGGGCATTTGGGGATTTTTAGGAAGTGAAAGCCACAACTGACTTGTGACATACATGAATAAACCTACAACAGAATTTGTTTTTATCAAAAGGAGAACCTTTAAACTCAGTGACTGATGATTGAATGCCTGTCTGTTACCTCGTTAATATTCAGTTATATGGATGCATTCACCAGGGTAAGGAATGCTGCATCACACTAATTATAGTCACAGATAACTTTAACAAAAGTCTATTAAATACATTCATTTTGGTGAAAAGATGTTGCCAAAGTGAGTATATGAACAGCTCACGTTTCAGGTTAGTGGCACTAAAGGGAAGTAAAGGCAGCAAAAGCATGCCCTCTTCTCATTCATTAGTTAGTAAAAACGGACTTACACTTGCTCTGGGGAGGTGTAAGTTTTCAGTTACATCTTAACTCTTAACTGAGTAAGAAGAAGATGTAGATGAAGAAGACATGCTAAAACATGCAAATTATAATACGTTTTAATATGTCTGAAAGTCTCAGTTGACTGCAGACAGGATGATAAGATTGCAGGAATTAATTTGACAAAACAAGAGATCCAGTATTTGTCTTTCACCTGTTTTTTTTTTTAGAAACCCAGCTGATAGCAAAATAAATAAATTTATTCAGGTTATAAAAGAATGTTTGATTGTGCTCAAAGTCATAGGAACCATCTTGATATTTTGGGAAACCGTCAGATCTTTGTCCCACAAAGTTACAAGAGAAAATATTTATGTTCTGTGAAAATCAAAACAGGATGCAACAGTTTTACAGTTATATGGGAGGAGTTGTACGTATACCTGCTGAAGCCCACAGGTCACTTGGGAGCAGATGAAAGTAGGCCAACCAGAGCTAGTTGTACCTAACTCTACCTACTGAAGCTTCAAAAAAAACAAAAAGAAAAGACAAATATGCCCGATGTGAAAGGATTATTTCTGTCGTGCCACGGGAGAACTACCGTATGAAAACAATTAGTCTCATTTCTGCAGGTTTGATTAACACTCCACCTAATGTTTAAGCCCCGAGGCCTTAAGGCCACAGGAGACGGTGCTAATTAAAACATATATCCTCAGCCTTCCATTGCTGGCTAATTAAAACATATAGCACCTTCAATCGTCAAAAATAGCTAATCTAATCATTTAATACTTTCTCTGTTGATTGCTGCCTAATTAGAACATATTACCCTCAGTCGTCATTGCTGGCTAATTAAAACATATACCTCTGATCTTTGTATTTGGCTGTACTTAAGGAATACTTATGCTTTTCTCTTATAACCCAGTGGCTCTGAACTTTTTTAATTCCCTAGCCAGAAAATATGCATCTGTGTAAAGGTAAAGGCCGTGCTGCAATGAGAAGGAAGAAGGAGCTTTCAGTCATTCTCCATTTGCAGGAGATCAGAGTGTCATTTGAAGTGCAGGAGAAAAACTTCAACGCAGCGTCGGCTGTCAATGAACTGGTGTTAATGGAAATGTCTTAAGATATGTATTGAGTTTCCGCTGGAGATATTTTTCATTTAATACCTGAAAAAGACTGGCTTAAATTTTAAATTAATAAATATATTAAAGGAAAGATTTTCTGGGTAAAATTAGGTGAAGGTAAAGTAAAAATGGCATATCTATGAAAAAAAAACTATATAAGAACTATTTTTCTAAGTCTTATAGAGCTGGAAAGTGCAAAGGGGTGCTGGCTGCCGGCTGTGTTTTAACCTGTTCTGTATTCCCATTTCATTTCATACTACAGTACCCACGAGTCTCGACTGCCGTTGCTATGGAGAAGAAGCCATTCAGAGATGTAGTGAATAAAGAACGTCTTTTTGTTGAATTTGTTACTATAGGTGTCGAATTCAACCAAACTTGAGTCCTAAAACAAACGGATTTAAGCTGCACATTGTATTGTCATTTTTCTCAACACCATACTCCTCAGCTTTCTGCCGTTAGCAGGTCTGAATGAATTGCCTACCCATTGCCTGTATTTCAGAAATACAATATTGCAAGTATATGAAGACAGACACATTTAAACTGCATATATAAATGCCATTGTTTAGGATTACTACTAAACTAAAACTATAACATAGATGCAAAGATTGAGGTCATATTCCATCTATAAATGTGTAGTTTGAATGTAAATTAATGAGTGGGGGATGAGTGTGTACCAGGCATTTTTACCCTCTTCATGCATGTTCATACAACTTAACTTATTTGCTCCAACTAGTGTTGTTTTTGGCGGCCTGTTTTAATTTTAGTTTTAGTCTAGTCTTTGTCTCAAACTGTCATTTCAGTTTTTATTAGTTTTAGTCACGT
>NW_023339751.1:19414108-19414240 GCF_004916995.1 Morone saxatilis | reverse complement strand
TATTTTAGTCTCTTTTTAGTAATGCAATTCTATTTAACCCAGTTAATATAGTACAAGTACCTAGTATAGTATAGACAAAACCAAAATTTTCTTTAAGTCACCCATTTCACAAGTCAAACAAGGTTATCTTAT
>NW_023339751.1:19413243-19414008 GCF_004916995.1 Morone saxatilis | reverse complement strand
AAGAGAAACAAGGTGCTTGAATGCTCGAGCTACAATAACATAATAAAAAAGTGCAAATAAAATGTGTGTCTGTGACTTGTATTGCTTGTAAACTGAAGTCAGATTTTGCATCATAAAAGATATAACACTACAAATGGTTTGGACCTTAAGGATTTGCGCTGATGAAAAAAATAACGTTATAACATTTCGTCTCGTCTCGTTTTTGTCAACGAAAATGAAGAGATATTTTAGCAGAGTTTTTATTTTGCAAACCACATTTAGTCCCGTTTTTATTCATGACCACCATTTACGTTCTGTCTTGTCTCATTTCCATCACGTGATAAAGGTTCGTTGACAACGATATTTAGTCATAATTTTCGTTGACGAAAGCAACACTATCTCCAACAACCGTTGATCATTACTAGGGATACACTGTTAAACGTAACTTAAAAGTTTGTAACACTTAAGATCCTTTAAACATTGGCAAAATGTAATGAAACACTTTTTAAAACCTGGAATTAGTGGAAGCTGGAAGTAGCGGATGAGTGTAAATCAGTGTGTTTTCACCTAACATCTTTCATCAACAGTTTTGAATCCTCTTTTCTAACTATTCGTGTGATTGGAAGAAACAGCCTTATTTGAGCAACACACTGAACTCCTACCTGCTTACAGTCAATACTGTAGCTGAATGTCAGCTGTATGTCCAAAATGTACAATCTTAACATTGCTGATGAGCCCCTTTAGGTTTTCAGCACAATTCATGAGTTGTTTCAAGCGCATTATTTA
>NW_023339751.1:19402447-19413189 GCF_004916995.1 Morone saxatilis | reverse complement strand
TTTAAAAAGGTCATCATCAGTATTTATTAGTCATGTAAACTTGTACAATATAACATTAGCAGCTGTCATGGAAGGTCGATCTAATTATACAAATGTCCTAGTGTAATCTGTGCATACATAATAACACCTGGGAAATGTGTCTAATATTGTGTGACTGCTTCAATCACAGAGATACTGTGGCTTCCTCCAAGAACAAACACCTTGAATTATTCAGTGAAATCATACATTTAATGCCTCTAATGGTAATTCTGTCCTCGATTCATCATTTCTGTTTGTTTTTCCGGATGAGGAAATTCATATCCACTGTATTGATATTAAATGGCTAAGCGTATGTGATTATCTTGACTCTTCCAGTTGGCTGGAGGGCTTTTAGTTCTGCGACTCTGCTCCCCATTCATCAGCTAATCACAGGCTGTAAATCTCAGCCGTTCATTCTAATATCAACACTACCCTCATGCAAAATAGAGAAGCAATGTTTATGCAGCGGCTCTAATGCCATTGGCAGTCACGTGTCTCTGATTTGAAGATTCATTAGATTATCCCAGAGTTTACACAACAACACGATGGCAGATTTAGTAAAACATGAGAAATGTAAGCATCTCCTATTAACATCAGTGTCATGCTATAATATATATTTTAAAAAAAGACAGTGACACATTTTTTTTTCAAATTGGATTTTTTTCCAGTTCTAAAATGATACTTTTAAAATGGTAACGGTGCCTAAACAGTGCCTGAACCAATTGCCAAAATGAAGGTCAATGGTAAAGAATGGCGTTTATTTGTTGCAATCCAGGTCCGGTGGGTAACATTTAGGAGGATCTATCGCAGAATTTGAATAGAATATACATAGGTATGGTTTCTCATTCCCAGGTTGTCAAATACAGATGCGACCGCTGATCAGTTAGTTTCCTGCTAGATACCACTAAATCCTACATACTGGTCCTTTAGGTTTAAAGTATCTTTTAATATATCCGACTATCCGACTAATGAAAAGTGGGTCGGCTAAGACTCTTCTCAGCAACGGTTAAGTTGACTATTAGAGGGAAGCCTTAGTGAATGGTCAATAAATAAGACTACAGTATGAACATAAGGCTTCAAATACACCCAGTGATTGGTACCGGCCAATACTGCTTCCAAGACTGTTGATGCTGGAATGTTAACTAGCAATGGCATACACAGCGATTCCTCTGTGGCCTGTAATAACCACGCCAACTAACTGCTAAGACCTCGAGCATAAGCGGCCAAAATCTCCATTGTAATTTACTCTGGCAGGTTCTGCTGGTATAGGATTTTATTTTTTTTAATCTAAAGACAAAAGGCTGAAAGTTTAAGCTGTAAGCTGACCACTCACTTGTGTAAAACGGATAATAATGCTATAGCATGACAAATATGGCAGTATGACAGTTAACTATATTAGTCATTTGTACAATTCTGTGTGTTTATATCTGCTTTCACTTATATCGGTTTTAAAACAAATGATCTGTATATGTTGGAACAAACTGGATCTGAGTTCACAGTTCTATAGTGAAACATCATTAGTTGCATGTAGCTTTCCAGTGACTGGTATCACTGATGGCTGATCACACAAGTCCTTTAAATATGACAGGCCTATATTTAGAAAAGCCCTGCATGAAATATCTTAAACCCTGTGTAATCCAGTTATGCCGTTTTAAAAGGCTAGTTAAATATAAAAGCATTTGATTTGGATAACGCAGGGTTAAAATGAGCTGGTACAGCTACCATCTCTCTAAGAATAGTGTTCATTAACCTTCTCTCCTCTCTGTTTCCTCTTTTCATATATCTCCATTTTTCTTCTTTCTCCATACTTCTTAACCACCATCACCACCAACCCTGTCCTGCTATTTTCCCTATTATTTGAGTGGTTGCTTTCAAAACAATTTGGTGGCTCAGTTGGATTCAGTACAGTATTTCACCTTTTCCATTCAAGCACAGCCTTTTTGATCAACAGCTGATTACTGCATCATTTATGGTAGCTTTAAGTGATTATACCTTTCTGATTTCTTAAATAAGGTTTGTTTTTCTAATCAACTGAACACAATGGATGTATGTGAAATCTGACTTGGTTGATGCTGCAGTTGCCAAATTTGCATATAGTGGTTACACATGGTCACAAGAGATAACTGAAAAATCAAAACTCCAATTACAAAATCATATATTGCACTGATTGCAGCATGCAAACAGTAACTGCCCAACATGCTGGACTGCGTAAACAAAGGAGTGGTCTATGTGTTCAGTCATGTCTGATTCCAATTTTTTATGCTTTACCCTAACTTTATTGTGATCGTCTGAATGTTAATGTCCTGCAGATGTTTAAAACCCCATAAGTCTGTATATAAAGCCTGTCCAGGTCCTTCTATGAGAATTAACATGTCAAATATGTTGAACACCTTCAATTATGTTATATCATCAAGTATGGTTTCATTGTTGTTCTCATAGTAAAGGTCATCTTGGGTCTTCTGCTATCATCACTTTGCAGAGATGGAGTGGTGCAGCAGCAATTCCGCAAATGCATGCTCCAGTGCAGACACTGAAAGGCTGCGATGAACACACTGCATATCTTGAACAATAATATCAAAACGTTGACGGAGTGAGCACGAGGCCCCATGTACGTAGAAAGTCAATCATTTAATGTAAGCCGCTATGATTGAATCATTACATCAAATACTCATTTTGTATTCCAGATATATGTTGCGTACCTCGTGATCTTCATACAAATACCTGAGGGAACCAGGCTCATTATACCAGAACGAGGTCTGCGCCTTAATGTATTATGGGTCCCAAGCTAGAGGAATTCACCTCTAAGAAGTCAATCTCTCTGCAGTGGAAGATGGAGGATTCCCAACAGTTTCTTTTTAGCATTGACTTTACCCCTCTAATTGGGTTTAATTAAACATAAAAGTGTCCTGCTGTGTACAGAGAAATCTATGCCTTTATAAAATAAATACATATAAATATAATTGCTACAAATGAAAAAAAAAAAAGTCAGCTTTTTCCAATTTCTTCTGAAAAAAAAAACGGCTTCATTTTCATATTGATGACCTGGACAGTTTTTATATGTTAATGGATTTTATGGGCCCTAAGTCATGAAACTGACTCAGCACATCACTAGTCAGGTAAACTTTTGATTCAATTAAAAAGGTAATCAAAAAAGGTCAGAATTGCAGTAATGTGGTTTCCATTCGAGGCAACAATATACCCTTTTATAAAGGTCACCCTTGCTAATGAGTCCAATTAGCATAAGCTGGTGTCTCTTCATAAGCATATCTTATATCCCCGTTAACAGCTACCACTGGTAACGGGGATAATTAAAAGCCAGGGCCTTATTGTTATAGACAGCAGCAGGTCAAGGACAACCAATCATCATCCCTGAGCTGTGTGAGAATAGCTTTAGAATTCAAATTCATGAAAATTAATTTTTGATTGTAAATGTTTAAGTATCAGGCCCAGTCAGGCAATGCACATTAATGGTTTCTAATCCTTCCTGGGACATACAAACATTACTGCACGGACACAAATGAATCCACCGCTGGTCACGTTTTGTCGTCACACATGTGATCCACTTGCTCAATACATACCTCCTCCTATTACTTGTTCCATTACTCCCTGCACTGTTTCAAATTCCTCTGCTGTCAAAAAATGCCAAATATAACCATGTAGCCGCATTTTAGATGAACAATAGGGGCGAGCGAGGATCAAGCTCAGTGACAAACGCTGCATTTCCTGTCACAACTACTACTTCATTATAAAGTCAACTTGTGTTTCGCCAGTTAAAAGCAATATGAAATGTTCAGTTTGCAGCATTAGTCAAAAAGGGAGTTTGGTTCAGATTTGTCTGGCTCCTTCTAATTGATGAAAAAGTAGCAAAGCAGCATAGAGTATAGTATAGTTTCCAGTGTTATCGCCATCACTGTTTATATTCCTCCGTCTGGGAAAGCAGAAGGCAGGCGTGTGACAGTCATCCAGCACTTGGTGACTGCAGGACTAACAGAACGAAAACACCCGGAAGGCCTTCATCCATCAGTCACCAGGGCGCTGTCAACCCATCGTTTCTCTCTCCGTCCACACTCACCATGCACCACCCCAGAGCCAGAAGACCTTGACCCTGCTGTCATGCAACTGTTCCTGTTTCGTTTATATATGTAGCTATTTATTTCACTCAAATGTTCTGTGACAGTGAAATTTCCCCATTGTTGGGAAATAAGCTATCTTCCTATCTATCTATTATCTATCTAGTCTTTCTACTCTATCTATCTATCTATCTATCAAAATGAGGATGTCATACATTGAGATGGGAGATATCCAAAACATATCTAATAGCCAAGACCTCAAAGTGTTTTATGTTAAGAAAAGTAATAATAAACTAGATAAAACAGCTAGCAATCTAGAGTTGTAGTGAATTAATTGCAAGACATTTATTTTTTTTTTCAAAATATTTTATAAACTGAATACATGCATAACCTGAAAAATGCTTTTCATGTTTAATTTAAATCTGATGCGATGTTATGCAACACAAAACCAGCTGTTTGTTATGTGTCTCCATCCCTTTGACGCCTACAAACTTTCCTGTTTTTCTATTGACGACCAGGGGGAAAAAATGTCTCAATAACTTCTTTACAAAACTTCTGAAGTGCCCTCCCTGTGTCCACGATGTTGATTTCACTCGTTTACACACACATTTGTCTTCCATATGTTCTGTATGCTTACATGTCGGATGATACTCCTCTCATCGTCTTCTTCCTGTCTACAACACACACACACACACAGATGTTGCTCACATGTCTAACAAATCACTGACTGATGATTATACAGCTTTTTATTTTCTCCCTCCTCTCACTTTATTTTGCCCGTTCACAACTACACACACTTTTTTCCCCCTTCATATTTCCCCCATCTCTCATCTTGTCTCATCTCTTGATCATTTCCAGCACTGTCCCATCTGGACAAACCCCGAAACATCAAACAGACACATACATCTGGCCTTGTCATGTTGACATCTGTAGGATTTTGTGTGTGTGTGTGTTCTGTCAGTAGTGATGCCCGCGATGATTTATTGCGCATGTTTCAAATCTATACATTGTTCGAACAACATTACACACAGACACACTCTCTCACACACACAGAGCACGTGAAGGGAACATGCTTAGGTTAGTACTGAACTGGAGTTGAACAAGAAAACAAATCCAGTGAATTGAAAGACAGCATTCAAAAACAGATTTTTTCTGTGGTTTCAAAGAATGAATCTTATTTTTCTTTGTCAGAATATAAAGACTGGTGTCATCAGGTCTGTATCCTGACACTGCTGATGGTCAAATAATCTGATGACACACATAAATGTTTTGTTTTGTTAGTGGCTAGAGGGAAAAACACTCCAAGTGCACCACAAAGTGTCTCCCTGGTCTGGAGTGTCTCACACTCAGTTATAACTGAACTAGGACGGACCTTTATTTTACTTTGTCAGTGATATCTGAGGTTTTCACAGAGCAGATTATGAACAAAAAGCATTAAATGTAAGTACTGCAGGTACACAAGACCAGTCGTCAAGGCTCTGTGCTGTATATTTCATAAAATCATAGGTTAGCTGCTGGAGTTTAAAAAAAAAAAACACTACAGCACTAAGAGAGCTTTGTCCTTAGCTGGTTGGTTTTGGTTTTATGACAAAAAAGATGGAGCCATGCACAGATGAAGTGCTTTAGCAGAGATGCAGAAGCATGTAATTATGCAGAGTGAAGCCTTATTTTCCATGAGGACACACACAGGACAGTGAATGCTGCATCAACTCTGGTTACCCTCTGGTTGTTCACAGCAGCTAATTCTACAGCATAAACTAAGTGTGCTGAATGTATAAGTTGAATTTGATGGTCTGGTATAAGGTTGGAGCCATTTTCATAAACCCTCTAACAAAGATCAATAAAACGGATGCTGGTGTACAAACTTCCCAACAGATAAGAGCTGATGCTTTCATACAGCCTTACATTATCTAAGAAGAATGATGTTCATCAGCCCCACACAGATAGGTTTACAGAATTTAAATCTGGAAAAAGATCACTGGTACCGGACAGGCCAGTGGAATCAAGTGGTTGAGCCCAGTGTCTGCATGTATAATGTATACAATCTGGCAAACTGCTTGCTGCTTGTATTACTTTGAGAGAAACAACATCACATTCACTCAAAGTAATGCTTTTGTCTCCACAAAAGGCTAACTTATTTAGCTTTTTGAGTCAGCATTGACTGAATTACCAAGAATGGATACGAAGGCAGCAAAAAGAAGACATTTATTAGTCAAGCAACGACCAGACTGCAATCCACATTGGCCTGTTTATGATGACAAGCAGAAGTGCCTCAGTAAATGGAAACCTTGTATATTTCTTGCCTTTATTTTCTTCGCTCTCACTCCTGGCTGCCTGCTGCTTTCAGTCCTGTAGATTTGGTTTGTAACTGCACCATCTATCTTTAATTAGAAACAAACCAATTTCACCCTCTCCTGACACACAACATAGGTTGGCTAAAATAAAAAGGGCACATTCTGTTCTCTTTCCTCCTCCTCAACCTTTTCCCCCTGTCTGCACCCTTACCTTTCTTTTCTTAGATACAAATATATGCAAACTGAATATTTCTGTCGTTGGTGCCAGTGAACTGAATGTCTCTCCCACAGTAAGCATGGAATGCTCTCTGTTGTGGCTTTCAAAGTTATTGCAGGCAGTAAAAGCCAAACGCCCCTATTATTGCTGCGCTCCTCAGAAGAAACGACATTTATGAAGGTGGATTCATGAAGTGGCCCAGCTAAGATGACTCAGTTATTGTGTTCCCTTTGTCTTATTTTAATGCCCACGGTTGGCATTTTGTTATTTGCTAGTATATTGTAGAATGCAGTAAGGGAGACTGACACAAACATGTACGGTATATGCTGATTAATCCACTTGTCTACTGTACATATACTTTAACTCATAACTTATAAAGATTTTAATTTAAATAAATGTTTGTTAATTCATTATGGGTTTGGTTTGTCCATTCCGGTCTACTGTAGAAACATGGCGGCTCAACCTGGCGGTGTAGATAAAAGGGGCTCATTCTAAGGTAATGATATTTTCAGTTGATTATACTCTAATAAAAATAAATGAATATATTCCATTTCTGCCATATTCTGTCAACCAACAGTATTCAATTTACAATGGTAACACAAAGATAAGCAGAAAATAATTCACAATTTTGAAGCTGAAACCAGCATGTCTGCACTTACACTTGATGAATGATTGTTTCATTGATTTTTATGATAATTGACGATTCATTTTCTGTTGACTGTCAACTCGTTTTAGCACTACAGCCACATCTCTAAATCTACCACATGTACATTAAATGGCTTCAACAATCATACAGTGAGAAGTTCACCACAGAGGAGAACGTGACGTAGATTTCTTTAAGGCTGAAGCCACTGTAAATCGTGCATCCAATGTGGGGGGTTTTAAGTATAGGGGCTCAATCTTTTCCACTCGCTCTCACTATGTTGTGCCATTTCTCTGCCCACAAATGCACTTAATTCACAGCTGAACGTAACCATTGCCGAGGATTGTTGAGAAATGCAATAAAAATAGACAATGCAGGTTGGGGTAACGTAGGGACATCAAAAAGTCATTTATATGACTCCATCTCAAAACAACACCTTGAATGCACTGAACATCAAATTACGGGGGTGAATTTATCCTTTCGTGTAATTTTCTGTCATAATATCAGCATGAAAATCCTCTACTGGGATGATTTTGAACATGGCCACCTCCTGTTAGCTGCCGTCTGTCGGATGCTTGCTGGGAGAGAATGAGTGTGTGTCAAGATTCAACATGTTGAGGCAGATCCATACCCACGTTGTTCAGAGCGTAGGATGAACTCTATGCTGAGTCACAGCTGGAGTTTCCTCAGGAAGCAAGGTTGCTCATTTAGCCAGACCGGCGACAACAGAAAACTATGCCTCCTAGTTCAGCAATCCTTCACATTGAAGTATGTCATTTGTACTTGTTTGAATGACATTTGATATATTTTGATGATGTATATTCCCTGATGTATACACACCACCGCGGAACTATGAACGTGTAAATGATGAAGAAAGGATGCCATTTTTGATATGTACTCACAATAGTCTTTATGATTAATTTTGTCAGTAAACATAAAAATACATTGACAGTTCTGTACGTACTGTATATTTAGAGAGATCAATTAATCTGTCACCCATCCCAAGCTAGACATCTTTTTTTTTCTTTGATGGCCTAACAAAGGCAGGGCAAGAATAATACCACGGCCAGTGCCGTGTTTATACTGTTGGATAGATTTGGTCTTGGTGCCCTGAACTTTGGCCATGATGTCCCAATACATTTGTATTTATCAAAGGCCAAAGTGGCCTTGCCTTAAAAATGACTTAATTCCAGGCCTGCAAAAGTAACATCAATATTATTTTATGGTTCCAGTCCATTTCCAATCATTGTTCTCACTTTTATTTATTTTTTTGCTTTGAGGTTTGTGGTAATTATGCAACTTTCCCAGAAGAAAAAAGAAAATGGTAGCTCAGAAGAAAAAAATAAAATAAAAGAATTGCTTCTTTCGGACCAGTTGGAGGTGTAAAAGCAAAGTCTGAGCAAGGCAGGAAAACAGGAAGTTGCAGAACTTTAAACGAGATAAGAGTACAAGCCTATAAGACCCTTCAAAGTCAAAGTCAGACCACAGTCAGATGTTTTAGCCATTAGCTTTTAATGAGAAAAATAGGCAAAACCTTTCAGATTCATGGTGGTTCTGGTCTGAGACATACAACACTGACTTTCAGAAATGCCATTCTTGAGAATGTGATGGCAGCAGGAGAAGAATCTGAATCATACTAGCTCACAAACACACCAGAAATTAGCCCTGAGAGACCCCACGAGGGACAAGGGAAAGATGAGGAATTGTCTATTTTCACTGAAAGGATTCTGTTTGACAGATAGGACCTGAGCCAACTCATGCTGAACCGAGGATACCAACCAGCTGCTCAAGGCAATCAATTAACACTGCATGATCAATGGTTTCAAATGCTGCAATGAGGTCCCACCAAGGAAGAACTAAAATCACAGGCTCCTTAATCTGCTGTGAAAAGATCTTCTGTGAGAATATACAACTGTGATTGGTGGTTGATCAAACAAGATACATTTCTACAATTATATAATATTTTAGTGATTCCAGTAGTTCTTAAAATTAGGGCTCTTAGAAGTTTCCTTTAGAGAGCTACTGTGTTTAAAAGTAGAAGAAATTGTACACAGAAGTGTCTATGTCATTATTTAGTATTCAATTATTGAAGCATCCTGACCATTAACTGATACACTAATTATTTATTGGATTTTTTTTTTACTCCATTGAAAAAACACCTCTGTATTTTGTGATGTGTTGTTTTCTGTTATGTGATTTGCTAGCTGTGGTCATGATCGTCCTCTTGGTACTCTTAAATGATGTATCAGCACTTAATCTGGCCAAATAGTGAACTGATGTGCAATACTCACTCCCCTTTTAGCTCCATTTTGGTTTCTGCCAACTGAAGGAAATATCTGGCTTTTAATTTGCTAAATGCTTCACTATGTTCACCAGCTTGTCATTAACTTGGTCTGTCTGCTGTTTATTTCTGGTCAGGTTATGTACAGTTGGTTTATCTGAATGTTTTCACCAAAGCAGCTTCCTGTTACGGCTGGGAGCTCAACCAACCAAACCTAAGCTTTAATCCTATAGTAAAATACGGTCAGGTTGCACACACAAAGTCTTATATGTGGTGGTTTTATTTTATCAAGACATAAAGTAAAACACCTCCTTATTGTCACTACTAAGTCAAAAAATCATCACATAGAAACACGTGGGCATCACTCATCTATATGAAATATTCTCACAAACCATGAAATGAACCCAACATTTTAAAACAAAAAAGGAAATACAGCCAGCATGCTAAATAACTGGAGAAAGCTCTGTGCCATCAGTCACTGCTGGGCTGCTGCATGTACACTTACAGTAAACCATAAGGCAGATTCATTTTCTGAGATTACGGTCTTATGTAAAAGAAATGATTGTTTTATTAACCAATGTGTGCAGCATACAGGGTTGCTGTGTGTTCAATCAACTTGGTGGAAATTGTTGCTGTGTTACACGAGACAGGATCATTGTTTATTATGAATAAACGTGTTTGGCTGGAGACAGACCAGAGGCTGTTGAGCTGCTAGGGGGGAAAAAAAGCAGCAATGCTTTGTAAGATGTGGCCCCTGAAAGGAAACGTCTCTTTAAAAAAATGATTAAAAAAAGGTGTGTTAAGAATGTTAATCAAGTCACTTAATTTAAAAAGTATGAACTAAAAAAAGAATTAGTATTCAGTAAGACAAAAAACATTTTCATGGAATACACTACCTGCTCTTCGATATCATAATGACTAAGGCTTTGTTTTACTTGCCCTGTATGTTTAGTTTCTAATTGATGCCCTCCAGTAAAGACAGTGAATTTATTTATGTTTTTATTGTTTTAATTTGTTTGGTCATTTATTGAATACAAAAAGGCAGAGCAGCACAAGCAATGAGAAATTGAGTGGCAAAATCATTTTCTGTTTACCTTTACTTAATTACTTTGTAAAATATCCACCATGTCTGCATGCCAGATAATGCTTCTCTCTCTCTTTCTCTGCAAAATGCTTAAATTGGTCACCGGATGTTAATATACCTGGGCGGTATATATAT
>NW_023339751.1:19401184-19402347 GCF_004916995.1 Morone saxatilis | reverse complement strand
TATATATATGTAGGAGACACTGAGACATTATTTTATATTTTGTTACATGCTTAATTGAAAATTTACACAAAGGTTTCAAATAAAAGTAGAAAAACACTCAAGTGTAAGTGCCTTTCGTTTGTTGGGTATATAATTCAAAATGTAAAAAGAAATAGGTTGTTTCATGTGGTCATTTTATTTATTTATTCATTTAATTCACAGAAAATGTTCTATATTGTGATATATACTGTTATTTTGATATACAATGACCTGTATCGGGATATGAGATTTTGGTCATATCGCACAGCCCTACCCAGGAAGGAGAAACGATGGAGTGGAAGTTGTGCAGACAGGAAGTCAGTCCAGGGCAACACCTGAGATGCTGAGTCAGAGTTTGAGACATGTGACGCTTGCTTGAGACGAGCAGGAGGGGATGATCAACATTGTCAACAGCTGCGTTAAGATCTATAGCTAAAACAGCACAGTCATTCATCACTGTAAGATGAGCTGTCTCAGTACAATGAAGAGCTCTGCAGCAAGATTGGAGCTCCTAAAATGACTCAACTGAACTAGCATCAAAGTCTTTGTGTTTTTATTTGCTATAACTGAAGCATTCTGAGACACAGCCATACGTGTACATTTTGAGTGGGCAATCTATCTTCCTTTGTCCAGTATCTTCCAGTCCAATTCTTGTGCATACAGGCAAAGGTACTATTACCTATAATATTGGATATAAGCCATTACTTTTTTTAATTGAGGTTTTCTTTTCCGTTTTTCTTAATGGCAGTGTTCTAGGTATTATTAATACCATTAATAATTGTATTAAGTTAACATGTGCAATATGTTTCCAAACCATTTACATTCACAAGTTACTGTTAAAACAAGCGACATGCCAAACCTCACCTTCCCTGGGTGAAAGCTGTGGCTGCCAAAGGGTGAGAAAAATGATTTCTGAAGGTTCTGAGTCTGATTCAACCTTACAGTGCAGTTTCACCTTGCTGTCCTACTGTGCAACTTTCTGTTTGTTTGTTTATGATTCCAGGAATTGTAATTAACTTTGCTAAATAGCATCCAGAGAACCCGATTCTCTGTTTGAGTCATTTCTAAACATGATTAATGTTTAATGCATTATAATAAACATGATTAATGCCTTTGGCAGAATTCAATCTCTCTACCAGTAACTT
>NW_023339751.1:19400824-19401171 GCF_004916995.1 Morone saxatilis | reverse complement strand
AACCACATTAGAACTGTGTTCACCTACTCAACACACACACACACACACACACACACACATCCTGACATCCCACTGTGTTCATAAAATGGTACCTGACTGCAGGACCAATTCATACCTATTACATAAAATATAAGAGATGGTAAGAGGCTAAACTCAGGAGCACTGACAAATTTCTTTTGTTCTCAATTTTTCGCTTCTGCACCTTAAAATGCTTTTCATGTTATGCGTGTGCGCGTCTTAAAGCAAGTTGGAAAGTTTTTATGCTTTAATCTCATAATGGAATAATCAAGGGGTTCAAATACAGACTTCTCATTTTCCAATCATCCCCCTTCTCTCCTCACTGTTGT
>NW_023339751.1:19399239-19400751 GCF_004916995.1 Morone saxatilis | reverse complement strand
GTAGATTAAGCTAATCTTTGGAGAGCAGCTGACTAGAATTTAGAGTTAGATTTAGTTCACATTCAGTGACAATGTGTTATTCATCCATAAATAATATATATTTTTTATATTTTTACTACAAATATTGTTTTGCTCAGTTCCCACAATTGTAAATTGCCCCCTCATGGTGCCCAAACAGCTGTGAACACAGTGGCTCTATAAAAAGCTGTTCTATGAAGTTGGAATGATACCCTGACATTTCCAGTGTACTTTCTGAGGTGACATATTCGCTTTCTACACTATAAGTTGTATAATGTGACCTTTCCTTTTTGGCATAGAGCTGAGTTTGTTGTTCTATCAATAACAAGAGCTGTCACAGCTGTGTGCCTGTAAGCCTATGAGGTACAGTAATACTCTTCTGATAATGCCTGTCTCTATCCCGTGGCCTGTCTGTCATTTCATTTGTTTGTGTCTGTTTTGTTTCTCTCCCTCTTTATCTCTCTCTGCTCCCCTCTGCTCTCTGTTAGAATTCAAGCCTCATCGTAGCCTCAGAAATTAATCTGAACTTTCCACAATGAGCTTAGATGGCATTACATATGCAAACAAAAGTCTGATATTAAAAATCCAGCTTCGCCACAGTAGGGGCGGGGGAGGAAAACATTTATTTTATTTTCACCAATACCCTGTTGATTCACATTTGAAAATACTGGATTTATATTTGGGGGAAATGAAATAACTTATGTTTCATGGCTTACAATCTGCGAACAGATGTTCATTCATCACGTCACTCTTCTACGGGACAGCCGATTAAGATAGCCGCTTATATACCATTACACTTTTGGAGTATAAAAAAAAACTGAAATCTGCACAAGTGCTCAAAAAAGGTGACTGATTGACCACCATAAAATGGAATATTCCAGTAGACCAGGTTAGCCATCATTCTGCTCAGAAAGGATTATGACATCTTGGCGCTAAGTCAATATTACAGTTAACTGTAACCTTTTTTGTGGATTTCCATACACATTGTTCATTTCTTAACACATTATATAAATGATTGTAAACAGAAATAAAAAACCTTACAGAATATTAGGGTTGTACTGAATGTCTTTTCTATTTTTTTACATTTGAAGCTTCTATTAAGGTATCTTAATTATCCTTTGAGTGTCTTTCTTTTATGATATCATTACCATGGAGAAAAAAATAAATAAAAAATCCTCAATTTGTATAAAGTGATTTATCGGATTAAATGAGTATGTCCTTTTTTTGTTAACTAAACGCAGAATGAGCAGGATTTGTCGGTTGCTGTTTGTAACCACGATTCAAAGTTGGAGTTGGAGGAAGAGACCTCGACTGTGAATGGAGAGAGGGAGCGCCGTTACCAAAAACAAATTAGTCGATCAGAGAAATAAAACTATATTTTATTTTTATTTTCACAGCGGTTACATTCTAAAGAAAAAATTGAATTGGAAGGAGCCACGTTGCCAGATTTTGTTTGAATGAATGCACCCGAAGCCATGTTTCATCCTGTCCGCT
>NW_023339751.1:19398908-19399062 GCF_004916995.1 Morone saxatilis | reverse complement strand
AAATTTTAATGAGTAAAAGATTGTCTCTTTGACAAATTATTCCACTCTTATTTTATATGTGATGGAATACTGGCACGTGGGTCTGTAAACATGGCGGTTTCATGACTTAGTAATGGAATGAATCTCAACAGGAAATTGAATCGGAAGAACGCAG
>NW_023339751.1:19395463-19398808 GCF_004916995.1 Morone saxatilis | reverse complement strand
GTGTGTGTGTGTTCATGTGTATGCACGCATGTCTGGCTGATTAGGTCTTGGTGCTAATGCATTTATAACCATTAGCTCGGAAATCCATCGATCACAGCCAACATATGCAAAATGAACACCCGAAATCTGTGTGTGTGTGTGTGTTTTCCTTTACCATTTTACGTATCTGCTTACCCTTGTCATTGTGTGTGTGTGTGTGTGCTCCATCTTTAATGATTGTGCTTAGGAAAGTGAAAGTAAGGGAGATCCTTTATCCATTAACAACAGCATCCCCCCTCGATAAGTCGTCGTGCTGCTCGTGGATGTGTTCTGAGTTAGATATTGGTAAGAAGTTTTTCCTGGGGCCTACCACAGCCAGCCCACAGTTCAAATGGTTGGTTTGTTCACTCAGTGAGAACTGAGGAGTATCTGCTTTGTACAGATTTCAATCCAAGATTATCCACAGATGATGGACAGTTATATTTTTCACTTTGGTCTCACTGTAAATTCTGCCCATACCTGACCAGGCTGAAAACACCCCATGCTGGACTGTCTTCTGTCTTCTGCTGTGGTTATATCATTTCCCTGGGTACATTTCAAACACTTTACAATTGAACAGATTTCTTCAACACCAGACTTGAGGGTATGGGAACAGAAAGCAGTGTGAGTCTGTCTGGTTTGGCTTGTGGGTGTATATGAACAAATAGCCAGTTTACACTCTGATGCTCTCTGCACAAGCGGGTGGAATGCAAGCATAAATGAAAATCAGTCCTAATTGTTTTTGGTTTAAATCATAATTTGAGTTCCAGAGAAACGCATGCTTCTTCCCATTGTTACAATAATTCTCATCATGTTTTTGGCATTGAGATTCTCACTGCTTGTCATGTTGATTTGTATTCTCTGTTTTCTTTGTTTATCCACATTTTGTATTGAGGAGGTGTTTCTTCCCTTTGTAAAGATATATAGCTTCAAGCTCTGGTACTGACTTTACTTTATTCCTACTCTTGTGTTTAATACAACCATGAAGGCAATGACGAAAACGATGTATCTCTTTGCACATTTGGAACTATAATTCTTTCTGTTTAGGTACTTCTAGAACAAAAGCACAGGTTTTGTCGAGGCTCCATATGACCTTGCATTTGCTGTGACTTTGTGAAAACCGAATTACAATGTGAGCGTTCAAATGAAATTTAGTGGTACTTGAATTTAATAAAATAACATCACTGTACTCCAGGGTTAGGATTATTTGTTCACATTCCCAAATTCACACTGATCTGCCTTAAGTGATGGGTTTGTTTAAAAGGACATTCCCTTGGATTGAAAGTGTATAATTTGCAACTGAAACCAATGACTAACAGCTTGAATCAATTCAGGAATTTGACAACTCGTCGTCTTTCCTTCTCTTGCTCTATCATGCCATCTTCCTTTCCTCTACCACGATTTTTCACTCAGTAAGCCTTCTGTTCAATCGTTTTAGCCGGAGACAGACTCTCCACATCACAGCAAAGATTACCTCACTAAGGGTAAACAAAAAGCTCTGCGTCTTCTCTATCAGCCCAACAATCCTACCTAGGACCGAGGGATTATTCACTGAAGGATAGACAGCGGGGCAGACAGAGAAATGGAGAGAGAGAAAATAAGATGTCAATAGAAGTGGAGAGAGAGTGCAAATGGTGGGGAGAAAAGTTTAAAAAGAAGCTATAGAGAGTAAAGGAGGCATGAAGGGAGGAAAATAGAGTAAGGGATGAGAGAGGAAATCTGTAGAGGTAATCCCTAAGATTCAAGGCTTTGTACCCTCCATCATGGATGCATGGACGGGGGTATTGACAGAGGTCAAAGGACGGATGAATGTAGGCTAAAGTAATGGATGAGTAGAGGGAAAGAGGGAGTCATAAAGGAAGATAGGGTTATAAAGGCAGGCAGAGAGAAAGGGGAATAAAGTGAAAGATGGATGGATAAAGGTAGAGAGAGTGGTTATAAAACAGTGCTTTAGAGGAGTGGATAGGGGCCAAAGGACCACTAACAGCTTCTGGTTCTCTTAAAGGATCAGTCTGATGGCTAACAGTCTGCTAATTCTGCTTTAATTCAACTTTTCTAGAGCGGTTTCATGAGTGAACATGCTGCAATGCTGGTTTGCAACTAAATGAATACCATTCACCTTCCAAGCATGTAAGAGGAACTGCAATGGCTGCAGCTCAAAAAACAGGCCCTATCTAGAGCCAGTGTTTGGTTTGTCCATTCTGGGCTACTGTAGAAACATGACAGTTCCATATGGTCCACAGAAAGTGACCATAACGAACACATGATTCTTGTTTTCAGGTGATTATACATTGATGAAAACGGATTTCTGCCAATAGATCGTCCGAAATGTTCCACACTGTGTGTCATGTCGTTTGCGGTGTTTTGCATTGGCTTGGTTAAGCCTGCTTTAATCATGCCTAACCGCCCCGCGCCATGAATACAGTCATTTCCACTAACTGCTTGGCACCAGGGCCAACCTAGGATGGTCTCCTCCCCTCAGACCAAAGCCATCGGTGCAACATATGGCAACACATGGCACATGTTGCTGTGCTGGTGACTTCGGAGAAAACTATTTCTGAAAGCCCGCCAGTGTTCAGCTCACAAACACAATCAGCTTTCTCACCATTGTTTCCTAAGAAAGAGGACCTTCAATATGGCCATGAACAGCTGTGTTACACTGTCCCAAAAGTCATCTGTTAGATATGTGAAATCTAAAAGTTGGTCCTGAGGAATTGTCGTGAGACAGAAAAAACTCATCAGCACAAATCTTTCTGGGCCCTCCTAACCTGTTTGGACAGCCATGAAAAGACCAGAATTGAGCCACAAAGAGAGGAAAAAATGTTTTTTTTTCCACTCCAAATGCAAATGCAGCCTCAAGGCAGATGTGTTTTGTCTCTTATAGGCAGTAGTTGCCTGTGATTGTGATTAGCGCTCCTAGATGTCCCCTTTCTTGTCAGGGTTAAAATGATTTGTCCACTGGCAGATCTTTGCTCATTTACTTGTATTGGAAGTCGTCCATCTATGGCTAATTAGATGGCCTCTCAGTGTGGCTGTTGCTGGAATTCCCATCAGAAGGAAAATCCCCACATAATAGGACAGAGGAGACGCTAAAAGGAGAGATTACCGGGAGGAGGAGAATTGTGTACAATGTGTGTGTGTGTGTGTGTGTGTGTGTGTGTGCGCGCATGAGTTTGTGTATGGGCATGGCTGAGTGTGTAGGTATGTGTGTTCACATGTGTTTATGTTGAGGGAATAGAGGCAGGATTTAGCTAAGCTTCGAAGGCTATGTGGCTTTTCTGTGTGCACAAGTAGTTTTGTTTGTGTTTTTTTGGTGTGTGTGTGTGT
>NW_023339751.1:19395001-19395401 GCF_004916995.1 Morone saxatilis | reverse complement strand
GTGTGTGTGTGTGTGTACTTGTTTTGTGAAGATATCTGTAGCATGAGGAGGGAGTAAGGGACAAATTGATGAGGACGATGAAGATAACAATCCGGGGAGAAAAAAGGAAGTGAGAGACCTGGATTGATAGTGTATTTATATAAAGTTCACATGAATGAATGTCTCTTTTGCAGTCGTCTGTGGCTGTCTCAGTAACATCAGTTGTTGGATTGAGCCGATTACTCATTGTTGAATGCCTTGCTACACTGATCTTCAAAAGCAATAATTCTAAATATAATAATAAGTACCTAAATCCTTAAAATGTATCCTTTTAAGCTTTGAAGACACAGCTATCACCTTTTCTCATATTTCTGATTAGCATTCTTATTGGTTAAACAAACACTAAAAGAAATTGATGAGA
>NW_023339751.1:19394719-19394955 GCF_004916995.1 Morone saxatilis | reverse complement strand
TGAACCCCCTAATTTATCTACTTATTTGATGTGCAGACTACAACAGTGACCTATGATGCTTAATGAATAAATTAGATGGTTACAGTGAACGTGAGGTGCATTCAATGTCACTTCCCTTCCAAACAAGTGCAGAGATAGACATTTTTTTAAGGACCACTATAAACTTATACGATATAAACATCGATATATACTTTTTCTCTAAAATAACACTGCAAAAATATGATGATCTTACAGAA
>NW_023339751.1:19389557-19394619 GCF_004916995.1 Morone saxatilis | reverse complement strand
CAGTAATTAATGGGAAACACTGAATGATGTGTAAAATGAGAAATGAGCTCTATAAAAGCTACAAGCTATTGGAGTCAGAAACGCACACATACACGTGTGCGCATGCAGCAGGTGGGGGTAAGGGTGGGACGTCACTTGACAAAGTTAAAAAGTGCATAATTGGACAAGATTTCTGCATAAAACTGGCAAACATCCCCCATAAAGACATTTATTTAGCTGTTGACCTTGGGGATACGGCAATGGCTTAGAGAGGCGGAAACAACATGATAAGAGCTTTTCATTCAGATAAGCCTCTCTCTTGCTCCCTGTCCTTTCCCTACTCTGCATAACGTTGTGGTAAGTGCTACTGGGTGATTTTTCACTCCAATTGGAATAATAACACTGCCTGCTTTTGGTGAAAAACACCCCTAATTACCACAACCTTGCAGCGCGAGAAAAAGGGCAAACTACTTACTTTGACTACTTTCGCACTGAGTAGCTCTTGACTTGCAGTCTTATGCATGAATCTGCATCCTTATTTTCCTGTAATGCATTGATTTGTCAGTCTATAAAAAGAAAGTTATGCTGTTGCTGCTTTAATTTTTTTATCTGTAATATTCTGCACTTCAGGAGGACCTCAACAAGTACAAAACCTTTGATTTTGACACAACCACTGACATACAAGTTGTCAATTTATGCTGTTACATAGCAATCCTTATATAACCAAGGTGCTATAGGTTTTTGCCTTTTATTTGTCACACAGAAATTTCAAAGTAGATGTTTTGGTTCCACTTCGTTGATAGATCCTTGAGTGTACCAGACAAAAGAGATGGAGGGACCAAATGTCATCCTGCTGCAAGGTTGAGTGTCAGACTGCAACTTTTAGACACACTTGGCAACTTTGCAAATATAAAGGCTTTTTTTTTTTTTTTTTAAAAAGGACTGTAGGACTTTTGTGAAGCCACAATTCTTGTCAAAAACAACACACAATCCTCTGGCCTGGATTTCTTTTTCTTCTCTGTGAAAATGAAGAGTAATTTTACATTAATGGTACCAGTGGTGGTCCTCTAATGGTTGCCCTCCACTGCTGCCTGAACACTGAAGAAACCGCACTCAGTTCTTTACAAGTGCAGAGCTATTTATCACAGAGCTGCTGGGGACTGATTTGAAGACACTGTTGTTGCAATCTCAATCTTTCCCTCCCTCTGTTTCTCTCTAAATCACTATTTCTGTCTCTCTCTGTCGCTCTCAATCTCTCCCAAGTGTCAACTCTCTCTCTCTTTTCTCTTCTTAATGCTGACCGGGATCACCACGCTCCACTGGTGCTAAAAGATCCTCACGCCTACAGCACGTTTTTCCTTTGTCTGAACCATAGTTAAGTTTACATTGCTGTTCACACTGACCAATACAAAGCACACCAGGGCTTGTAGAAGAATCGTAGAATAAACATGGAAGCAAATTTAACTCCTAAGGAGGGCAGAGACACTTTTTCGTTCTAGTCTTATGAAATAAGAACACACTGATAAATCACATAATACAAACGCTGGCCATTTTGTATATAATGTTTTATTTGTTATGCAACTCGGTTGAAACTGGACTTCTATGCGGCCTTTGTGTGATGATTAAATGTCTGAATTGCATTTTGCTCATCTGCTCAAATGAGTCAAACTAACTGCTCAGAGTTCAGATAAACTGTTCCAAACATGCCACCCACTGACTTGCTTTCACTTCCTCCCCCTCTCTCCCTCTATGTCTCTCCATCTATCTTTTCTCCGCACGCTGTCTCTCTGGATAATAATAACCTACCACACCGGGCTCATTACAGCATCAAAGAGGGTCTCCATGAAAACACTGATCACTGTGTTGGGAGCAGAGCACTCAGCTTTGATTCCCTCTCACACCCGCATGAAAAGAAACAAGAGAGAAAAACAAGAGAGAAAAGCCAGTTCAGAGACTTTTCTTTAACAGGAAAATTTGTGCTGTCTTTGAACATGATAAACATTCAGCAAAGAACCTCAATGCAAGTTTGGCCCATTTGAATCGGCAGCTGTTTTTGATGGTTGTTTATGATCTTTGGCCTTTGTCCTTCAGAACATAGTGCTTTATTCTCTCTGTGCTGTGATTACTGTCTCTGCTACTCCAAGAGGTCAATGTTGGTCTAATAATAAGGAATCTTTCAAGTGTTTGACAGCTGGTTCATGGAAATGACATCCTTCTTGGCAAGGATACTATAGAATGACTAAGTGACAGAATACATGTTGAAATTATCCATTTTTTTATAGCTATGGAAAGCCGAGGCCTGTCACGATGAAGGAATTTCCCCACGGTGATTTAGGCTGGTTCAACAGCACGGTTTGCAATACTATCGCCACTTTTGTTGTTTTTGCTTATTACGTTGTAAGGGGTACAGAAGGACGATGTTTAATGTCAGTACCTGCTTGTACTGATCACCTGCACCCCCCCTCCTCCTGCCTCCTGGATCTCTGACTGACTTCGGCTGAAAAAACAGAGTCTAGCAGAGAAACTGACTGGCAATGATCATTTAAATGTGTCCTTGAGCCTACCCAGTGACATAAAGTGAACATGAAACTACTCTCCAGAGAGCGACAATAGCTGTGGAACTGTTCAACTAAACTACTGATAAACTACACTTCATTTTTATGAAGAAATATATCACATACGACATAGCTCTTTAAAGCATTTAGTTATATTGTCAAATTGGCAGAAAGCAACTGGATGGTGTTTGTCAGATATACTAGAACACGCACTCGACATGCCTGTGAGATGTGTCTGGTGAGAAGTAAAGCTTTGAAAAAGACTGAACTACCCTTCTCCTTCCAATCAATACGCTTTGAAAAATCTACTCGGCAGTTTCAATAACTAACTAACTTAGTGTCTATTCAGACCAGACAGATGAGGACTGCAAGAGGACAGAACGACAATCAAGATGATGGTCTCTTAAGTTTTAGCTCGCCTCTCTTTCACTTAGTCATATGGAGGACCTTGATGTTAAAGAGCAGCTATATTGAAATTCAGGGCAGACAAGTGGAAATCAGTCTGAGTCTGAGGGTTGCAATTATCAGACTCAAATGGCTCTGAGGGAAAGTGTGCCGGTGTGGCTGCACACACATACAAGCACACGCATTGGTAGACGCTCACACACAAAAACAAAACTTATTGGCATCCGAACAACACACATTCACTGATATTTACACGCACACACGCACACACATACAGAAGAAAAGACATAAAAGAAAGTAAAGTAGCTGAGGAACACACAGGAAAGTGTGCACTGGGTCTGTGTGTAGTGATGGACAAACAGACAGACAGACTGGCTCAGGGTACTGAAGGCGACACACACAGCTTCATGTTCAAACACACAGAGAGACTGCTAACATCTAAGAGACACACAAAACATTTACAGAGTCACACATTAAAAATGATAGCTGGCTGAACAGAGAGATGAGCAGACTCGAGTTCAACAAGTTCTTCCTCCGCATGTCTGGCCTCCAGTTAAATGAAGCACGGCTGTTTGTCACATTTGAACCACAAATATTGGCTTCCCAACCATCAGAGACCAACAAAAAGGCTGACCTGTGAGCTGAGCTTATTTTACCAAAGCAGAGCGTAGCTTGTTTCTTCTTACTCCTGTGCTGTGGGGCCAGCCAGCAGTCTAATACAGGGTGGACGTGCTGTACAAGGAATAATTTGCAATAGGGGGAAAAAAACAAACATTTCTTTTTGGTTTTGTTTTTGAAAAGAATGGGACTCCTTTCAGAAGCAGTGAAAGCTTTTTTGTATTGCTGAGGACTACAAGCATTATCTCTCCGGAACCACCATTATCCTGAGCTGTCACCTCTTAATAATAATCCACCACTCACATTGGACTGACAAGCTCATTTGCCACTACTGTTTCTCCAAATTAAGAAATTAAAAGCATAAAGAAGTTTCTGATCAGGTTAGGAGGGGCAGTGTCGGCCCAAAAAAGTCAGTTTCTGCCATTTGTCGTTGTGTCCTTACTGTAAGTGGCTCCGGATAAAAGCATCAGTTAAATGGCTGAAACGTCAAATGGAAATGTCTACAGCAAATAACTGATTGCCCATGCAACTAGATATCTCCATGTCTGCGTTATTATTACACCGCAGGACTGTTCTATTATGCATGAGAGTGATTATGCTTTAGCAGATTACAAGCTGACCCCATTGCCTTTGCTTTACCTGAAGTGTAATTTGGATTCAGGAGAGACGGAAGGGAGTGTTTGTACCATCAATCTCTGTGATGTCTGGGGATTGAATGCAATAGAACAGAATAGAATGGGTAGGCTCTTAATGATGTGCTGATATCATTTTAAAACGGAATGGGACAACAGCATGATGAAAATGCTTATTTCCCTTGCTGACAACAAAACCAGTACAAATGGTGTCCCCCACACACACACTCATTCACACACACACACACACACACAGAGGTAATGTTTCCAGTGGAAATGGAGTCAGTATGTGTGTGCTCGCTGCAGTATGATGTATTTCAAAGCTGATGTTAAGGGAATGGATTCCGACTGACTGAGAGTGCCAATTGGATATGGCTGGGTGAAAATGACCTCCGCTGTAGCTCTCTCTGAGCAGTCTTATATTTTTGGCCCACGGTTGTCTCCATTCAGTGCCTTCGAAAGACAAAAATAGGCTTCCTCTTTCCTTTTAGGGTTTAAAACTTGTGACACAAGGTTGTTGGTTTGAATCTTTAGCCAGGCTGGAAACGTGTAAAAACAGACCGTTTCCTCAACTGCTTTGATGGAGCCGTTCGAGTTTCAGTTGGTCATTCAATCAAATCAAATTTAGAAAGCATATTTAAAAACAACCCTTGTTAACCGACGTGCTGTACAGACCAGAGAAAGCAGAACAATCATAGTTAAGAGAAACACAAGTAAAAAGAAACGCAGACCTAAAAAACAAATCAATGCAAACAGCTCGTGGGCACCAGACAAGAAAACAGCCACATCAGGAGGATTCAAAGAGAATAAAAGTTCATTTGGAGCCTGGATTTAAAAGAGTCAATGGCGGGGGCAGATCTGATCTGAGGGGGG
>NW_023339751.1:19379554-19389457 GCF_004916995.1 Morone saxatilis | reverse complement strand
CAGATGGGGGGCAATATGGTCCCCCTTTCGAGGACCTGTCAGGAGCCTGTCTGCGGCGTTCTGGACAAGTTGCAGGTGGGACAGGGATGACTGTGACTCTACAGTGTACAGGGAGAGGCACTAGTCCAGGCAGGAGGATATAAAGGCACTGATGACTTTCTAAAGATGTTTGAAAGAGAGAAACAGCTTAATTTTGGCAAAAATGCTAATTGGATTGAAACTAGCATTGACTTACTCTTCAGACTTAAAGGTGGAATCAAATAGCACACGGAGCTTTTTAACATGGGGTTTAACAAAAGGTGTCCACCAAGAAGCTGTATTAGGTGTGTTTAATGTGTTTTTCTGATTCAGATAGCCCTTCCTCTCCCTGGTCCCCGATCCTCGCAGTTCCTTTTCTCTGGATTCCTTAACAATGTTAGCGGGTCTGTTCTCATCTGTTCTTAAAAGTAAGTGTGCCTCTAAACTTGTTGTTTCCTCATTTCACTTACGCCACTTAAAGACTTCGAGGCTCCAGTCATGACCAACTCTGTACACTCGTAGCTACGCACACACAAACACACACACGCACACACCAGCCACTCTCTCTTCTCTTCCATCACAAGTTTTGGAATCGAAAAGGCCAGTTTCTACTTGTCCTTTTTCTCTCTCAAGTGTGTCTCTTTAATGTGGAATAGTTTGAGTAGAAAACACACATGCACACTCACTTGTACACACACACATTCAAGCACACGCAGAGCAGTCAGATCAAAGGTCTGATGTCCAGCCTGCTCTCTTTGTCTGATCCTGCTTCAAACAGTCACATGTTGACAGAACAAGGTTGGGTTAGAATGTTAATCAGATATTAAAGGACGGCAACACTGCAAAACAACATCTTCCTCAAGAAGTCAATGCAAACGTGCTTCTGGCTGTAGACACCTACACTGGATACTGCTGTATATGGATGGCTGTCTTTCATATCTATGCTTCCCAGTTCTTCAAAGTAAAGATGTGAGTGTTTTGCGACCTACGTCTGCCCACATGAACGCGACTGTGGAAAATAAAACAAGGACAACATAGGTACAGAGCATCCTGGTCACGGACAACATGATCACTCCCAGACTGACAATGAAAGCCAGGAATCATGATGGTAATCACCATTAATGACCATTGATATTTATAGGCACACATGGGCAGATGCATTTCTCCGCACATTCAACATGACATCTGAAATTGTTCAAGCATATTTTGGCGGTAAAGACAAGGTTTTCCCACCACCTCTGTATCTATATATCTATATCTTTTCTAAACTTTTAACGGCTCCAAAACAAAAGAAAACTTACATTTGAAACATTGTAGCAAATGTTTGGTTTTCCACGAGTTGACAGCAAACGCATTTTGGTCGCACATTGGAAATTTGTGACACAGAAGCTCCAAGTTACAAGTGGAGGCAGCATGAGTCATGTTCGCTGCAGATGCAAAGGTAAATAAGACTTCACGCACGGTTTGCAGACGTTGGCTGGATAATTAAGAGTCATAGACCGTAATGTTACTTTTTGTTTCCTGTTTTCAAACATCATTTGCAAAACTGTGTTGAAGGTTGGCAAGGGGCTGCAGCAACAGTAAGTTAACCTGTCACTAAGAAAGCAGTGAAGTTGCATATATTATTATATAGCATATTGGCTACGGGATGATGAGTCCTTGGCTCCATACAACGTTAATTTGACTCCAGTGGTGAGCAGAAAAGCTGCAGCTCTGCAGGCCCAGATGATTGTGTCCTTTCCTTGCTCCTCTCGCGTTATGATGAGCTGTCAGGTACGTTAAGCAGCGTAGCTGTGACCAATAATCAATGTGAAATACACTCCATCTGGGTTTCAGTTTAGACTAGGAAAAAAGTCAAAAGCCAACTAGCAGGGAATTGCTTGCTATCCAGATCTTTTATCCATCCTTTATTTATGTTGTAACTTATCTTGATTTGGAGGTGACCTGATTTAAACTTAGACTGACCCAACTGCTTCACACAACTTAAAATGGATAATGGTTTAGAAAAACTAATACCTGTAGTGCTTAATGTCTGAGCTAACGAAGTTAACTATTAATAGAATCTTTAATCGGTTTTTTTCAAGTTGCGATTCTAGTGTCACAATGTGTAAAATATGTTTTATGATTAACTTTAGGGCTTTTTATGCCTTTATTTTATAGAGACAGATGGAGAGAGAGGGGAAGGCTGGAATTGAACCCAGGCCACAGTGAGGGGGGCCTTGATGCATGCCCTACAAGGTGAGCTACCAGGGCAACACAAAATGTATATTTTAATCACAATATAGTTAATACATGACTATACCTTTTTAGGTTTGGTTAAACTAAATTAAAATGTATATTAAACATTTTCTCTTCCAGTAATTGTGCTGTGTTGGCAAACTACTATGAAATAAATACAGAGGAAATGCTCCTTTTGAGTTGTTGACTGAGGCCTCAAATAGATTTTAATAGAAAGAAATTTACATGAATATCAAAAAAGTATTTTCCTATAATGCCTGTAAAGCATGCACATGTCAAGGATTGTGTCTCTAATCTACAAACCGCAACACTGAGTGGAACTACATTTTCACTAAAAAAAGTGTTTCGTGGCATCTGCATGAAGGCTCTTTACTGAACAGCTGCTTCATCAGTGCGGGCCTCCACATACTGGAGGTGACATGCCAGTAGTCTTTTTGTTGAAGGATACTTCAGCTTCAGAAGTTATAACCAGTAAAGCAGTTTTTGACAAAGTGTTCACTATGCTAGGCTTTAATTAGAATTGATTTGACAGTCTTTTTCTGCTGACAATTAATAAATGAATATCCCTGTGAGTTCAGCTCCTGTGCAGTGAGAGAAATACACCTTTCAGCTCCAAAACTGAGCTAAGTTTTTTTTTTTTTGATGAGTCAAGATAAGAAACATAAACAAGGTCTGATAGTTCACCTGGTGGAGGCATGTGTTCGCCTCTCTCTCTCTCCATTGGCTTGGTACAGAATGAATTCCCACCAAAACTGTAAACTCTTAAATATATCAAGTTTAAACTGGTAGAGTGTGTTAACAGTCCTGAACCTAAAGTGTATTTTATGACTTTTTGAGATGTAATCATATAAACCAGTGCCAACTTGTGTGAAGAAACCCTGTTTTTGGCAGTTTGTGAGCAAATACTATGCCACACACAAGTTCCACCTACTGCTACATCCACTGTTTAAAAGGAGCACCTGCACAATCAGGCCAGAGGGATCCATTTGTGCTTTGTTTCGGAAATGATTCGGATACAGGAAGTTCAGTAATTCAAGTTTTATTCCCGGTCGTGAATTACAATTTTAAAAAGAAGCAAAGTCAGTTGTAGAAGAATGTGTCATCATTTATAGAACAGAACTTGTTTTTCATTATGGTCTAATGGATGTTTGTAGCATTGAAGTTATACAAGTAACTTGGTGTAGTGTGTGTAAGTGCACTACACTAAACACGCTTAGAACATACAATATGTATTCCACTTAATTTTTTTAAGGCAATTGGTTTGCATCCTTTTAGTAGTAAGTAGGGTTGCACGATATTGCAAAAACATCAAAATGCATCATATTTTGACGGATAATGCAATTTCGATAGGATTCACAAATATTGTCGGAATTGTAATTTTTTTATTTGCAAAACAAATTGTATCAACAAAAATCATAATATTTGGGGTCTGTAGCAAACAATCAAACACAGATTTATATGCCAGGGCATCTTTGCAGCACTACAGCACTTCATTATTATGCTGCTTATTACACATTTTGCCTTTATTAAAACATTGCAGCTCTTGCCATTTTCATATTGATTCTTGCATAGAAGCAAAATTATAAAAAAAAATAATAATAATAATACAAAACACATACAATGGCAAAACACAAAGACAAAACAGTAGGAACGTTAGAAACTAATTTGTGCAGGTGACAAAAGAAAACCTCAAGTGGCTATAAAAAACATCTCTCCTCACACCAGAGAACACAAGCAATCAACACATAGCTCTGAGAGAATTGATATCAAAGGTTACGGACAATGTTGGTGGAACAAGACTGGGACAGAATGGAAATAAAAAGCAACTAATGTAATGGGATTACAACAATCTGATTTCAAAGAAAATGACAACCCTGCTTTGGAAAGATTGATTTTTGTGATGTTGCAAAGCCTGAGTTCTAAAATAATAAATAAAAGACCACCATGGGGAGTGATCTTTTGATGTATTATGCAAATACAAGAGAAAAAAGCAAGAAAAGGTGTACAAGTTCCCAGTATGCATAATGCATTTTGACCACTGTGTAATGAATTAATATGCTATACATGTGAGGTATGGGAGGCTCTATGGACTTCAGGAAACCAATTTCAATTAAAGGGAGGTAGCAGTATTCATGTGATGTCTCCATAAAGGTTTACATTGTGTGCATTTAAATGTGACACATGATCAATAACACTGGGAATCCTCTATAAAGGACTGTGAATATCCATATTCATTTTCACTGCATTTTGATCAGTGAGTGTGAAGCTTACCTAAACCATGAGATGTACAAACTGATGAAAATCAGCCAGTTGACATTGCTATCCCTTGGTTTACTGCCAGCAGAGCTCAAAGGGACCTTTTCAGTAATAGGCTTCAATAAAATATATATTTTTTAAAATATGAATAGTCATACTGTTGACAAAAGTCACAATCAATAATTCTCTTAATAATTCTCAGTGAAAAGGAGAAAAGCCTTGTATTTCTAAGCCCTCTGTATGAGTGTCTGGCTGGGTGCCAGTTGTCAGGACGGCTGTGTCCACTGCAGCCCCATCTCCAGAGTCTCCCAACTAATTGTCAGGGACAGCCTGGTAATTCGGCAGGTAATAGCAGAGCAGCTCTCTGCTAATGTATTCCTGCCCAGGAAATGAGACTTTGGAACCACCATGACAAGATGACTGACAGCTAGATTAGAGCACAGACAGAGGGAGGATGGGAGAGAGAGACAGAGAGAGACAGGGAGAGACAGGGAGGGTATGCAAACACACCATGGGAGAGGAAAAGAGAAGGAAGTAAAATAGCAAAAACTACAGAAGATAGCCAAGGATAAGAAAAACGGAGATGAAAAAAGGATGGGCAATAGAGAGATAAAAGAACAGATAGAAAGAGATGAAGCCCTGGCACTGAAGTTTCAATGGAAACATGTCTGCTGCAGTGCTGCCCCTCCCAAGAGAGGAACTGTTCCGAAAACCTTCATCCAACGAAGGAAACAAACTGGATTTCATCATATTTATGTTAGAATACTGTTGTTTGTCACAATCAAATTCACATTGGGTCAGGAGAAAAATGCAAGAAAGGACCATTTTAAAGTTTCAACTGAAGGGATACCAGTCACAGGGATGAAATGATGATAGAGAGCGTTGGATGGCTGAAAGTCTTATGTCCAGTTCCTGGTAAATAACAAGGTATAAGATTTTCTTAGACACTAAAAATGAAAATAAAATAATATAAACACTTGTTATATCTTAAGAAATATCACCTCCATTTTAAGACAACCTTAATTCTTGATGCTTTAAACCGGCCTTACTGCTGGCACAGACTTATCCTATCTTTAAAAGAGGTTTCACTGTAGCTCATATTTTCTCCACCCTAATTAGACACCTGTTTAAAAGACGTAGCCATTCCACCTTTATAAGAGGCTTTAAACAAACATGTTTACTCCTCCTTAATCTCTGTGCCGACAGTCTCTCAGAAGCTAAATGCCATTCAGACAGTTTTACTCAGCCTCGGAAGGTGAAGGCTATTAAAGTTCTGACATCATTTGACAACATCAAATCTTTTGCATGGAAGGGTCATCCAAGGGGAACAGCCCTGACTTCAGAGAATCAACACACTGTTCCTACGACTTCAAGCTATTCACACTATATTGGTTAAATTGCCCAGGAGACACACGTTAAAAAAAAAGCTTAAAACACAATCGTGCTGGACGAGCAACAATTAGAACAATAGGCAAAAAGATGATCTTTATCCATGCCTGTATAAAGGTAGTGTTTACTAGGCTGTGGTAGAATATCTGATCTAATCTACAAAATCTGGACAATAGATCAGTGGGGTAGCAATAACAGATTCAAGGCAAAAGCATGGTTAAAAAGATAAGTTTTTAACAACCACTTAAAAAGCCTCAATTTATGTTGCTGTCAGTCTTTAGATAATGATGTTGGAAGTGATTTTCTATCTGCCCTGCCTGTATTGTGCTAGAAGAACACTGTGTACCTGTTTTTCACTGATCCCCTCAAAGCCACCCTGATAGCACACCGTTTGAAAGGCATCATCGAGGATGAAAAGGGAAGAAAAAGATGAAAAGAGAAGAAAAATGCCACACACACTTTTCTTTTGGTCTTCCTTGCTTTTTTGGTAAGTATACCAGCGTCTTAATAATAATAAGGTTATGTTTCGATGATGTTGGGTGGCCTCTGAAGGTGATTGATTTTGATTTCAGTTCCTGTGATACGGCAGGGTGTCGCTCGTAGCTACTGAGAGGTATTTTCCAAACAGTCCATGACAAAAATGGGGATTTTCTGGGGATTGCTTCAGTGAGCTTCAGAGGGCGAACACTATTACTGCTAGGACATCATTCGACGGCAACAGATGGAACAAGCATTACAGTAAGTCACACTACAAGGGTTGACTTGGGTAAGTCTGTTGTAACTGCGATTGTGGCTTGATTGCTTTCTTCCCTACAACAAACAAAATAACAACTAGAAACAGCTGTACGTCTTACAAATAAAATGGTTGCTTTCAGATGAAATCCTCCTTGCAACAGGTTTGTATTCAGGAATTTATGAACGATCATGCTCAGACTGATCATCATTTTATGGGTGAGCTGGATTTTTTTTTTTTGCCAATTTAACAGCTTTCATAAAGGCAGTGTAACAAACACATAGAAAATCTTTTTTTTTTTATTCCCTTTCTTTACATGTTTCTTTCCCTTCCCTCCTCCTCCGACTTTGTGTGCTGTATTTCCTATTTGCACCTCCTTTGCTGGAACCAGAGGACTGAATCACAGATGAGAAGATTGTTGTTTTACTGTTTCCGTTTCATGTAGCTTCAGGTTTTCTGTCACTCCTATTTTCCTTTTCTCCTCTTTCCGTTTTCTCTCCTCTTCTCCTTTGAAGCTTGAATGATGATGAAATGTGTCTGCTGTCTTCACTGCTGTCGTTCCTGCCACTGTCCGATTTTTGTTGAGCTCCTATATTCCTCACTCTGTTTTGTCAGTACTCATCAGTCTCTCTTGTTTCCCCCTTTTTCTCTCTTCACCATTTCAAACTTTCATCTCTTTCATTTTTTCACCAGAGACGAGGATCTGTTGTTTGTTTCCTTGCACATCATATGGTTGTCTTTCTCCTTGTCTTTTTCCTTCCCGTGCTTTTCAGTCTGGTTTTGCTGTCTCTGTTCTCCCCCTCGCTTTTTCAGTTTTTTCGGCGCCAGGATAAAAAGATCACTCTTGTCTGCCGTTTGTTGTCTTCGCTCTGAGAGTTTTTCCTCTGGTTCTTTGCCACATGCTGCTAGTCTGACGGCTCAGGTCAAACGAACTGACCCGCCGCGCATTGCTAATGTGCTCCGGGGGAATCAGTTAAATTATGCTCACTGCGGGGGTGAAGACATACATAACACTGGCATCAAACTCCTCAAGGTTACGCAGTATTTAGCCCTACAGCTTCCAGCTGTTTACAGAAGATGAGGCATGTTTTGCCAAACTGACGTGCACATGTCCTACGCCTCTGTTGGCCATGAGACTGACTGAGGGCAAACATCACGGTTGTTGGCCTCCATTGGCCTCCAGTGGTCTCAGGAAAGATACAAGATGACGGTTTGTTGGCAGGCACCCAGTTAACCAAACTACAGTGCCACAGACATCTAAAGGGCTTTTATTTTGAACACTCTGACCAGATCTGAGCCACATTCGTATACATATACTGGATTTCAGTGTTATGGCCCTGGTTTCGCTCTAACACAGCTCAGGGTTTTTGACATTTTTACTATTCAGTTCGACTCCATTTCATTTGTATGGATTTGTATATTCCTAAGTAAGTAAATCATGACAGAAACTACCTGAGGACACATTTTAAATAGAGCCGGTCTAGACAGTGCTCCTTATAAAATTTATAACTATTCCCACTTTCCATTCCACCCAACTACTTATTTTTATTATGTCGTCCACACAGTATAATAAAGTATCAGTTTCCCTACAGTATATGCACCACGGTGTTATGCTGAGATGTGGCTGCCACTGATTTTGTTTTTCTGTTTTTTTACAAGAGGAGAGGAGAGGGCTCTCTCTCTCTCTCTCTCATTTTTTGCACTTTCAAAGGTCCCTTATATCCACAATTTAATTCACACACTTGTGAGTGAAGCATAAAAACCATAAACCTTACGCTTGCCTGATAATGTCAGCACAACAATTCTAACAAGCACTGGGTAGATGTCAATAACAAACAGATAAATTAACACTTTTGCATGCTTCACATTCGTTGCTACAACAATCTTCATCTCAAATATATGAGTTAGTAAATCAATCCGATGTGAGCAAAGTTTGACTGCTATTAGACCTGCACTGTAGCAGGAAATGACAATGGTTTGATGAGGTTATTGATCAAAGACTATAAATCAGTGAATACTTGCCTGCTGAGGTTTCTGACTTTGTAAATGCACCTTCCACACACAATAGACAGACAGACAAGAATACAGGCGGATGAACAGGAATAGATCAACAGACCGACAGAGGAGAGCAGACATGTGAAGCCCCAGAGAGATGCTGTGTCTAGCTAAGGTTTTACATGTGGAACATCACAACACATCCATATCAAACATCAAGAGGATTTCTGCCACAACTCTGCTCTGTCTTCTCCGTCCTTTCCCTCACGCTCTCAAATCTTTCCACTGTAAATCTTTCTGCAGCCACTCCTTGTCTACCACCTTTTGTTTTCCTGTCACATCTGTCCCCTTTTATCCCAGCTGGACGGAGACAGATAAGTGCTTTCTGCGTGTGCTGAAATAGCATGTGCTGTGACTGAGCTGAAACTTTACAACTCAGACCAACATTTCTGATACAAAGAAGTGTTGTAAGAAAAGTTAGTAAGAAACACCCAATGCCCCAGACATCGAACTGATTCCACTGATTTGCGGATAGTTGTCAATAAAGTCAAAAAATAAATATACAGCATGACCAGACCCCCATTTCCTATTTCACTACCATTCAGATTGGTTTTGGGAATGTTTGGTTAGTAGGAGATTTACCAGTTTACTCATTCTGTTTCTTTTTTTTTTTTTTTGTCTGGTATTTAAAATGAATTATTTTTATTAAGAATTTAAGCCAATAAAATCTGTCCCCGGGAATTCACCTATAATTGGTTGAACTTTACTGAGCTGAACCCTGCAACCAGATGGCAGGGGGGACCTTAGTCATTCCTCTGCTCCTGGCACTGAAGTGCTTTTTCAAACCTGAAGAATGAGTGCTGCTGCTGTTTAAGTAATTGCAACATACAATGATTCATATGGCTTGAGTACAGTACGTCTCTCTTCTTGTCCTCTATGCCTCCTACCTCTCCTTTGACAGCCTGTTAATGCCACTGCCAAAACAGCGGTCACACCGAGGCCAAGAAAAAACCTGAGATCGTCAGAAAGGGGTACAAAGATAGACAGATACAAAGTACAGTGATAGATATACTGTATTCACAGTACAAAAGAGTGAGAAAAAGAAGACAGAAGGTACAGGTGGTGAGCATGAAAGCATCAAGGCGGAATATGGAAAAATTAGGGAGAAAAAAGTGATTTCCATCCATGCTTTGAGTGCTACATAAAGGGAAAGAGAAGGATCTGAAAAAATGAGATGACATGAAAATATACAAAAGCAATGGCATTATTTGATT
>NW_023339751.1:19376972-19379528 GCF_004916995.1 Morone saxatilis | reverse complement strand
ACAGCTGAACTTCTTGCTTTAGAAGCAACCTTCACCACAGACAGACAAACAAGGATCAATGAAATGTAAGAATCTTTCAGCAAAATGAGGGACGTGTTGTTGCTCTGTCACTTTTGATAAGGACAACAAAACAACTAATTGGACAAAAACATGACTGCCTAGACACATGTCTAAACTCATGTATAACAAACATTTTATTCAAATACAACCTGACTGATTAATGACATGACAATGTTGGACAGCACTAGTTTGGACAGGACATTCAAAAAAAGTCATGAAGCATCATTTTGAAAGCAGATATATATTTTTGTTTTATTTGTTTACTGAGATGTCTTCAAAGTTGCAGTCCTTAGCTTTTTACATCTTCAACAACATCTAATCTTGAATTTCTACTTTAGTGATGGCACGCAGTGACTGTCACTGACTACTAGAGAGTTTATCAAAGTGATAAGAAAATATAATAATTGCTCTCCTCAGTATCTCAGCATGGTGAACACCTCAGATAAATAATTTGTTTTACCACAATCCACTACACAGATGAACTAAATAAACAATGTGTTCATGGTAACCACTGTGGATTTAAGTTTAGTTAAACGTGCGTATATTCCACTTCCACAGTAGATTGCGGTAGTCATTTTTTATGTTTCCAAGTGATTATAAGTTAAAACTAAACCAAATAAATCAATACATACCTAATATACATATACACCTTTTAAAAACACCATAGCCTCTCACTACTATATAAACTATTACATTCAAATAAAATACAAAATAAAATGATGGTGATGACACATAATATTACAGAGGAAATGAGAGAGAAAGCAACAAAGTGACCTGCGTCAGAGGCAGCCAATCACACACACACTTATCTATCCATCTATCTATCCGTAATACACGCTCTATAGTATGAACTCCAGAGTAAAATCAACACACTCAATTGTCTTTCCATAAGCAACTACTATAAAGATGTCTGCTGAAGAGCTTTGGCTATTTGCAGGTCTATGATCTTCTCTTAGACCAGAGTTAAGATAGATTTGCCCTCCTCTATCAAATCACACGCATCAGAACGATGATCACAATCAAATTCTCTCCACCCTTTCACACAAACACACACACACACACACACACACACACATAACCTTCACACTTGCCATTTGCTGTAATCACACACAAAGATGCACACACACTTCAGTGTGTGTGTGTGTGGTGTGTGTGGTGTGTGTGGTGTTGTGTGTGGTGTGTGTGTGTGTGTGTGTGTGTGTGTGTGTGAGAGAGAGAGAGAATACGAGCGCTGTCAGGTGTACTTAGCTCAGAGCTCAGTGATGAGTTCTCCACAGTGGCTGGAGGGGTTACGACCCCATTATACACAGATCACACACTGACCCCCAGTGTGAGGGTTTATGGGAGTGAAAAGCCTGGTGTGGTCTGATTGTGTACTTTATGGATTACACGTATTGTGTGTGCATGTCTCTCTGTGTGTGAGTGTAAATGTGAGAAAGAGAAGAGAGACAGAGAGATAAGAATGAAATTGAACATCAGTTAAGCTGAATTAGTTTGATCTAATTCACGTGTCAATGTTAGGTACGCTGGCAAATTCAACATTTCCCTTGTTCCATTGAATTTAATATGAAACAGAGATGAAGGTAAAAGAGCAAATGAACAACTGTGGCGGAGGAACAGTTTTTGATGAACTCATGAACTGTTTTTATGCCAGTATATAGGTTACAAATTGAGTAAATGCAGTCTCTTTCAGTCTCTTTGCTTCCATTCCAGACACATTAAAACTCTTAATGCACTTTTCATGTCGGAAATCAAACTGAATATTTATTTCCTCACCATGGTACTCAGGCACAGTCAGGACATTTTTACACCTAGTTAGTATTTTTACTTTAAAAGAAAATCAAACTTTCCATCCTCTCTCAAGTCAACTGAGATGTGGTACATTATCAAACACAGATACAGGATATCATTTAAACATAAAAGGAACCGTATGAAATGTTCATATCAGTGTATAATCACCAGATACTGTTACATTAGAATGAGCTGTTTTTATCTACAGATGCCACAGGATGCCTTTCCTGTGCAGACGTTAGTTTCTCCTTTCCGCTTGGAAGGAGAGGGCGAAGCAAGGGAGTTGCAATCTGTAACTACACCGCTTGATGCAAAATCTACAAACTGGTCCTTTAACTCATTTATGTCCTTATTTTATTAACCTTATCTCCTTTATGAATTTAAATTAAATGTGTCACACCAGAATATGCACCCCATTAGTATGAATGCAGAAAGGTCTGGGGTGCATTTGCCTCTCATTGCAGATTTGTCATTGATGTCGGTCTCTCAACCTATATGGTTGCACTTTTGACATTTTACCTTCAGCTCTTGATGTTCCCTCAACATCTTGCCTAGCCCCACCAGCACGAAGACTAAATTCTATCCTGATTACACTGATAGGAACACCAAACAGACAACAACTGTAGAGCTGCAAGAGTTAGTTCATTAATCAATTAGCTGACAACTATTAAATCAATAGCAAAGACATTTGAAAATCAATTAATT
>NW_023339751.1:19366081-19376962 GCF_004916995.1 Morone saxatilis | reverse complement strand
CCAAATTCTTCACCTTCTTCAAAGTAAATGATTTCTGGTTTCTATAGTCCTCCTTGTGTTATCACCAAACCAGCTAAGTGTGTGCTGTGCTTCCTGGGACCCAGTCATATTACCTTTTGTCCATCAGGGATCAAAATGTAAATGTAGGTAAATTAAAAACACATCGGCACTCTCATCTTACAAGGACCTAATGTGAGTAAATATAGTATCTCAACCAAGAATCCAGGCTAATTAAAATATACTAGGACTCTTATCATTTGGGGACTTTGTAATCGTCTCTCACCTGGGGCCTGTTCAAGGGGACATTTGTCTTTCAAATTCCCTTCCCTCAAACACTTTATATTAACAGCAGAGCAGTTCAGACTTCAGAGAATCATCACCACAGAGCTCACAAAGGGGAGGAGAGACGTAGGGATGCTCTGACACCGCAACAAGCTTTTCTTCCTGTCTGTCCTTCTGTCTCCTTCTACTTGCAAACGGTGCCACAGTCGATAGTCCATGCTGTGGAGTCAGAGACGGGGCTCCACATTTGCACTGTGAATTCTATATTCAAGCAAGTGTAATGCCTCATGCATTTGTCCAATCGGGCGAGAGAAAAATAAATATGAATAAGAACAGTTATCTAATTCAAAGGCTATGTACTGCATTGTTGACCAACGCCTTTGTTGAAAATTCCAACACGGCCTATTTTGTTTTTACCAATTGTGCACCCGAGTGTAAAGGCAACGGTGGAATTACATTCCCACGATTTTCTGCAAGGCCAAGGTATTTGATGAATTGCCTTTATTTATTTATTTTATTTATATTGGAGCACTGATTATGTATGAAAAGAATATTCAAATATATTTTACTCAATAAACATGGTTCATTTTTAATAATCACATGGTTTATTAGACAAAAAGACTCAACTAGCAGCCTGGAAACTGCGGGGCTCAACTAACTGAACATTTACTCAGCTCCAAACTAATTGACACATTGTCAAAGAACCAATACAATGTTGTATAACTTTGATTAGCAGCCAGCAGCTTCCATGTAGAGTGCACTCAATTTAGTTAAGCTATGAAGAATGTGCAGATCTTTATTTGCCCATCAACCAGTTGATTTTCTTTGACTACAGGCCTTACCAGAACAATTCAAAGCTAGCAACATGTGGTTTGGAATCTGCCTCATCCAATAAAGCAGACAGGAAACCTGTGGGAGCAGTTCAGACACATCTGTAAGCATTAATGCCAAACAATAAATGCAAATGTTCAACAGGAATACTTTGCTGCCAGGTATACTGATATGAATAAATCAATGCCATGTGGAATTCATAGAGGTAACAAATTAGTGATCCTGAGAAATTCTTTCCATCAGAGAGAAGTAAGAGGTCCACAACACCTACAAAAGGTTTTTGAGGCAGGTATGAATTCAAAGTGTTGCTCAAAGACACTACAGCAGGCTGGCTGCTTTTAATGACAATGGTCTCCAATTCATCAGTCATTTCTCTCTGCTCATTGCACTCCCTGCTGCCCTCTATTTCCACCAGCACCCTGCTGAAGTGCCCTTCAGCAAGACATTGCCTGCCTTCCATTTCTCCTGACTTCACAGCTCTGTGGCCGACTGTAATTTGACCTCCCCATGGGTTGGACAATGTGACATAACTTATTTCATCTACGGTTATGTGTAAAAAAAAGTATATAACTTCTATATTTTGTGCTCTCCATTATACCATATTTCAAATAGTCAATACTCATGAAGATTTTATATATTATATTTTCTTATTTTTGCAAATAACTATTCTCTTAAGGCAACAGTGGTATTACACAAAATTATTTGTTACACAAAGCTGCATTTACAAAAACAGGTTGAAATTGATTTTTTCATGCCTAGTAAGGACACTTTCAATTTTCCTGATGGTGTCTCACAACAAAGGCCTTTTATAAAACCCCCTGAAATAGATTTAATTCAGAAAATCTCTCTTTTCACTCACCCTGAAGGCTTGTTCTGGTTTAAGATCTACAATATGTCTGTCCCGTTTGTTTCCTCTCTTTTACTTTCTGTTATTAACTTTACATATTTGTGTGATCAGTTCCTTCACATAGACCAATATGGCCAATATAAATCACTTTAAATTATCACCAAGCAACTCAAACTGTGAACATTTTCATTCAACATGTGTTAAACATATCTCCTTCCAACCTTTGGAATGTGAGCTCTTCACCAGACATCTTTCAGCCAGCTGGCCAGATCTACTCCTTTTAATCTGAAAGCATTCAGAGTTTATCTCCAAACATCCTGCACGGGTGAAATATTACACCCACCTCCCCTACAGTGTTCCAGTCTGGATCCATTCAACAACTCTGGGAACATCAACACCTCTCTAAATGATACATTTAACACGTTTATCTCTGCAATGTATTCCCCCAAAACAACAAACCAATTCAAAATCAGGAGTTTTAAGTTAGTCTTTGGAGTTTTTCCAGTCGTTAAATCGGCCTGAATTATAGTTGTGTAGCCTTAATACCCAATTACAGTTAACAATAGAACATAACCATAGTCAAAACATAGAAGCAACAGGCCAAGATAATAACTGTTTAGAAAACCCAAGTTCAACTCTGTTTGCAGTTGTTGCAAACTTTAAGGAGTGGTGTGAAGACAGTAATCAGATCAGACATTACATTTCTTGTTACAATACAACAGTTTGACTCTAGTGCATAACATTCAAACAAGAATCCTCCATTTACTTTAGCAATTCCTTTTCTTTGACACTTAGCTGTATTTGTAAAGGATAAATGTCACTTCAGACTAGAGGGCTTATTTTGTCATATTCTACTCTGTGATGAGCTGCCTTCATCCTCACTGTGGTTGCATTTTAAACAATAACTGTGTTTTTAACTCTTTGTGGCCATGATTCACATTTATATGTATATGTATATGTAAAACATACTCTGCTTTATTGTCTATTTTACTCTAAAGTGGACCATCATTTACAACATGAAGGTCATGTTGCATGATCTGACTTTTACCCATGGAGCTGCACCCTGCTGGTCATTCGTTGGCTTCTGCTCACAGACCAGGAAGCTGTGCCCATTGTACAAACTTTCAATGGTTAGTATGCCTTGGAAGACTTCAGTAGAGCACAAAGTAACAACCAAACAATCAAGAAGTAGCTTTTGACAGAGTAAAATCTAACTTTTCCTTGCCGTTTCTCTCTTTGGTCAAAGCATCAG
The DNA here is from genome assembly GCF_004916995.1 of Morone saxatilis. Classification (NCBI taxonomy): domain Eukaryota; kingdom Metazoa; phylum Chordata; class Actinopteri; family Moronidae; genus Morone; species Morone saxatilis. The sequence continues at coordinate 19,373,750 of NW_023339751.1, read as the reverse complement.
TTCATCTCAAACACAAAGAGATCCTTTGGAATTGCACACACCTAGTATAGTGTATATGCTGTATATCTATATAGTATTTAAAAGCAGGCTTACTTTAACCTGCTTTAAAGGGTGCATGTGATCTTCATTAAACAGCTCTGCTCTGACCCTTCCTCTCACTGTTACACTTAATTAATCCCTGGTGATACACCAACACTAGCAACATCTCCCCCCTTCAACTGAAAGTCTTGTCTCTGCCAATTAGAGCACAATGTCTGATTCTATGTCTGATTCTCTAATTCAGTACATCTCAATGAGCTTGCCGTCACATATTAAATGTTGTCTGTTCATTTGCAAGCAGGATTAGTGCTGTATTTTAGGATATACATACAACACAGTAAGTCCAACCTCTGAACTGTCCCTCCAGTAAATCAAAAGAACAATTTCTCAATGCATAAATTGCTTCTGCAGTTTGGTTTTTTTTACCACTTGCCATTTTTCCTGCAGAAAACTTTCCTTCTTAAATTGAATAACCTTTTCATCAACAAGTAAATTAAGTTTCATTCTAAAATGACATATCTGCCATTTCAAAGAGATGACAGTCACTGTGAAGAAATTGACTAATCTAAGAAATGGAGATCTTTAAAGGGTATTCGGTACTTCAAGGTTTTGACTGGCAGCAGCTCAGTGCACTGGATTATCTTCAATCTATTACAGTAGACAGATGAACTTTGGGTAATGATTTTAGGCCAGAGTGGGAATAGTAATAATGACATTTCTGCATGCCATTCAATTCTGAGTATGAGTTTTCTGTAAGACACTGACAGTTGGCTTAGATTACTCATCTCAAAGTGCTTTTTCAGATTCCCCAAAAAATCCAGTCTCAATTTTCACCCCATGTATGAGAAAAAATAAAGGTCAGTGTGTGTGTGCCTCCTGAACAGAAACACAGAGACGGAGAGGCAGGAAACAAGCAGGGACAGACAGAGTGAGACAGACAAACAGAAGGGCAGAAAGAGACAGAAAGAGAAACCAATTGGTTGCAAATGTACAGACGGGCAGAGAGAAGCATACCTTAGAGTGCCACACATACAGAAAAACAGGCAAACAGACACACACACAAAAGAACATACACACTGACCCCAGTGTAGGCCATAATGTCATCAAGCCCAGTGCCCTCACCTGTGGTATCTCAGTCTTGTACTGCCATCTAGTGGGTACTAAGTGACTTACTACAAACTAACTACATCATAAAGTGTCCAGCTATCTCTGAATCTTGTGAGCGCCAGGCAAACCCTAATAGGGAACAATAAAAGAATAAAGAAGTGACACATTGGGGAGAAGTGCACAAGTCTCAACTGCTAACAAGGAAAAGATGAGCTGGACTGTCCTTGTTAGCGGTTGGAAATGTGTTGTATGACAGCAGAGGGACATCACCCAACAGCAGAAATGTGTTGTATGACAGCAGGACCAGAACAGGATTTTCTAGGGATGTCCCAAGGTCCAGATCCAAAATATTTAACATTGAGTATCTGCTGATACCGAGTCCCTGTCTGACACTGAATAGCTCTGTATTGTCTGCATCCGAGCTGTTCCTTACCTTTTTACAAAAGAACAGCACAACAATAAAATAGCCTGACAGTCCTTGTCTGTAATCTTTTTTTGGTCTTGTTGCTGTCTCCAGTGAGTATCTCTCTCCCTTAAAAAGTGTCTTTCAGTCTTTGTTGTTTCAGGTTACATAAATGAACTGTATTGTGTTGAGTGTTTATTTTCATCTGTACATCTTTTGTGTGGATTACATTAATAAATTACTCTTATTGCCTTTTTGCTCATATGGGCTATATTAATATATTAATTATAAAAAACAGTAAGGAACAGCTTGGTTGCATGCAATTTTTTTGCTATTCACCTGTATTATTAAGCCTCAAATACAAGTATTGGATCGGGACACTTACCATGGTATCAGATTGGTATTGAAAAAACTGCTGTTCTTGTCCACAGAAGCAGCCAAAGTCCCCTGTTAAACTCCATGTTTGCCTCTTGTGTTAAGAAATGTACAAATAGTGTTTACTTCCAATGAAAGCGGCATTCTCCTTTGGCACAGCATCACACATTTATCCTGGGGGAACATTTGAATTGATTATTTTACACAAGAATATTAATATTTGAAGATAAAATATTGTAAAATATTATGTCTTCAGAAAAAAGCTCCCAGCTAGAATGTAAGGCTACAGTACTGCTTCCACTTGAAATACTTGAGCTGCTGTAGTGTGTATCTTAGAGGCTTCAGAAGGTTCATAAATGCCAGATCCAATGGGTTTCACTCTATTAATCAGAAAAGAAAACCAACCCACAGGCCCCATTTGTTGGAATATGGGTTCCTGGTTTGATGTTCTAAGCTTCTGCTCTAGGCTCAGCTTCCTCAACTAAATCCTGCCATCCAGTGGATGAAGAGCAACATAACAACCTCAGCCTGGTTACTAATGTGACAGGTCCTGTTAAACAATGACTATTGGCACAATACCAAACAGCACATTCACTATTAGTCTCTTGACTTTTCTTTTGATCAACCAGTCAATATAAAATGCCAACAATGACAAATGTGCATCACAAACTATGAGAGCCAAAAGTAATTCAAAAACTTGGCTTGACCTTTGGAAAAAAAAAAAAATAATTTGTAATCATATATTGATTTAAAAAACTTTATTAATAAAAAAAACTACATAAAAACAGCATATTGAGACGCAGTGAAACCTTAAACCTTTGTTGTCTTTGTAAGATGTATAACTGGTCAGTTGTTCAGTCTGACACACACACACACACACACACACACACACACACTGGTGAGTTTCCTGTCATGGCATGCGTGTTGGCAGAGTTGTGGGTGCAGTGTGCGTGTGTGTGTGTGTGTGTATTACGGATAGGAGCATGTGTGGACATGCTTCTCATTCCATCAGTGACAGCTCTCAGCTGTCCTCCTGTCTGCCTCTCTGTCTCTGTTCTGTCCCCTACACTGTCCATCTGCTTGGCTTTCCTCCTTTCCCATTCACCGACTGTCTTTATGCCAATCACTACCCTCGGCTTCTCCATCTCACTGATAGAAGATGCTATACTGGAGAATTATCACAAGAAAAACTTATACATAAATGAGAAATGATCACAGTGTTGATTTGTGCATATTTAACACACACACACACACACACACACACACACACACGCACACGCACACACACACACTCGCCCAGCTGTCTCCCGTGCCTTGAGTATGCTGAGAGGTTGGGGTGTTGTTGCGTGGGGGAGGTGGAAGGGAGAAACCAGAGCTCAGAGTTCACTTACTGGCCGATCAACCTTCCCAGTACCCACTTTAACTCCAAAGTGACTGCTACAAGCTTCCCCGCAGATGTCTGCTCCTGTGTAAAGTCACTTCATAAGTTAGCTTGCGACTTGCTAACTGCTTAACAATACATTGTTAAACGGATGCTGTAGATTTCAGGGCTGCTTCTATAAACGTCTGGTGGAGATATGAACCTTTCTAAGGTCCAGATCTTGCTGGCATGGATTCTCAGTGTGCTTGCCGGTAAGTATTTCTGTGTGTCCATTTGTGTGTGTGTGTGTGTGTGCATGTTGGGGTCTTGAGATTTCAACCTTCTTGGTTATGTTTTGTATATATCTTTGAATGATACTACTAACTACAGCTAAACAATTATTAGCCTGTTGTTTCTTCTCACCAACATTTATTTCTTATTATTTGAGTCAGTGTTCAGAAACAGCTTTATGTGTACTATGTGCACACATACAATATGTATGGCTGAATATACGTACACACCATTCCAAGAACAATTTACAGGAAGATAGAAATAGACATACAGCTAAAAACAAGGACAACAAAGCTGAAGAAAGATCAAACATAGAATATGTATTATATATTATATACAAGTGACCTATTTGTGAAAGCCATAATCAGTTATGTTTCAATTAAGACTGTGCATATAGTGAATATATTTAAAGTACTTGCATGTTGTTCAGTTCATGTTCTCTGTGGATGAAGTACTGATCTCTCCAGAGACTGTACGAATGTGTCCAGTGACCATGCGAACAGGAGACAGCTTAAAGGCACATGGCCTCGGAACCAAAAAAAACTACAAGATACAATGCACAACAGGGGTAAGCAATATGTATAAGGTCCTCTTTCACAGTCTGTGTCTATTTATTTAGTCAGCTAGGCAGTTAGACAGACATATATCCCTATATTTATCCACAGAGAACATTGATTTAGCAACATGCAAAGTACTAACGAGACAAGAATCTTGTTTTGGCTAATAAAATACCTGACATATCAGTGCTGTGCTTCCTCACAGTGAATCAAAACTCAGAAAAATACCATGCTGCCTTAAAAGGAGACCTGCTCACTGATTAGCAACATTTCCACAACGGCCAAACCTACCACGGGTTAAACAATATTATCAGGGGGAAAATATAATTGTGATCTTCTACGATTCTGAATTACATTGCATACATTGTGCCTGTTACACTGAGTGTGTTGGTGTCCTTCTGGTACCCTAAAAAAGACAGCTAGGCATTGGTAGCATTCCCTGCTGCATTCATACTGAAGTCATTTACTGTAGCTGATGTCCTCTTCCAGAATGACTTACCTATCAGTTCAAAGGTATGAGTTTAGTGTTCATTGTTGTTTTGTTGTTGTTGTTTGATGCACATATGGTCTCTTGGGGGGATTCAATCTGTGACCTTTCAAGCACTGGACAGTGTCAGAACCAGACCTCCCCAAAACACGGGGCACTTTACCCATTTGTAAGCTATCCATATTTCTATTTCTAATGTTTGGCACATTAAATATACCTGCTTCTACTCATCCCTGTTAATGAATATGCTAATCAAAGCCATGTACTTTACAGACTCGCCTTTGAAAGGAAGACAGTAATTATAAAATAACATGACTGGTTTATCTGTTAAGAACAGCAACAAGCAAGTGAAGGGACCGTGACTTTAATCACTGAAAGCATCTGCTTAACATCAAATGACATGGTCTACTCATATCTGATGTGAAGCAGCAGAGTTTTGGCAGCGTCTCAAAGAAAACATATGATTTAAGATTAATGTAAATGAAATTAATCCGAGGGAAGATGAGCAGTGAACTTTCCAGTGTACGTGCTGGCAGAGTGCTTGGTGCAGTGTGTGTCTGTGTGTGTCTGTGTGTGAGAGAAAATTCACATGGCCATTGAATTACACTTCAGAGTCAAAGTAACACCAAACATCATTATCCTCGTAAAGATACTACACACATATGCAAGATTAATAAGAGCTCTAAAAGGCTTCAATGGGGCTGGATGTAGACTTGGAATGGGTTGTGTTAACTCTCCAAGATGAGCATGATGTAGTTTAACCTCAGGCAGCTAGCAGCAGAGGAGGGTTGGGCTGAAAGCTGCTTCTGCTTTTTAATTAGTCACAACGCCTCATAATGACAAATGCTGGTTCACTGGATTTCAATAAAACCCAAAAGTGAATCAGCTTGTGCACCACAACGGACCGGCAAAACTGGACACATACCCGTCCTCACAGCAGAGTTTTGATCAGGTCTAATTCTGAAACTGATTTAGTCAGTGCTTTATACATCAGTGTGTTTATGTCCACCACAACTGACAATACATTTTTCATTTAAACGGTGCATTCATCAGGGGAGTAAACCTGATTTTAGATTATTTTCTATTCAATGTTCAGTCCTTTCTATATCATGCATTGAGTGTCTGCTCCAGAGAGATTGCCAGTATATTCATTTCAATAGGGATTACTTTTATTTCTCCTTTCCAATTCAGTGATTTGCTTACTGTCACATTTTATGAGACACTGGTGACACTTGATGTGATGACCAGATACAGGTGGTGTGTCAGGAGCTTCCAGTTGGGCATTATCTGCATCACTGCAGATGTGCAATAAAAATGGTGCTCAGTTAATCATTTAGAGGTTTTTATTCCCGGACACTACATATCCACTTTGGAAAACATGTAATAGATTGAGCTTGTATGTCAGAAAAGATCATTTCAGCCACAAAACACGATTGTTCTGTCACAGGTTCAAAATGTTAAGGTCGTCAGACAACTAAACTTTCAAACAAATCTCCCTGTGGCCTTTCATGCCACTCTTTTGTAAGTGTAACTGCCATATGTACCTTAACAATCAACAACTGATGGAATTTAAAGTGATTCACAGCAGTAGGGCTGTAATGACACAAAAAAGAAACTTAGGTCTTGATACCATGATTGATATCACGATTTAATTTTCATCTCACTAATTGAAATCTTCACATATATTTGTATCGAGATTAAACTTTCTCACGATATATCATTACATTCCTGCAAACTATGGATGTACGCAAGTAGTTTACTAGACAAGTAAACGTTGCTACCCTTGCTAGTGGGCACCAGAAATAGTCCAGTGCCAGTTAACTGTTCTAAGATGTGTTTAAGCATCTAAGATGTTAGGCAGCCATGATAGTGATCTCTTCTGCCTCTAATAACATGAACAGCATCTCAATTTTGTTCTTAATTTGTGTGTGGCGTTGACCTGCAGGAAGACATTGTTGTTTTCAGCACTATCCCAATGCGTTGACTGACCTTTAAAATGCTGATAATAATATAATAAACTGCCTCCACGTCAAATGTGCATAACAGGATATTCTGGGGTATCTAACTCGACACAGTAACTAGTGAAGCCTAGCTGTGTTTTTTTCACTGTATACTTACATTTGAGTACATGCAAGAGTACTATATAATACTATTACTGCTCTAACAATGACTTTAAACACGTTTATTTGGTCAATTCAATTACGTACTATAAGCTGCTTAGAACTAGTTTAAAAGGTCATATTTCCCTCTAATAGACATGTTTTATTGCTGTAAAAACATCAACAAACATACCCTAGCTTTAACAATAAAGATGCAGTGGCCTCTAGAAGGACCAGCATGAAATAGCTCAGAGCATGTTATACAATAACTTAATCAGGAAAAGGGAGGATTGATTTATAGTAAGAGGTGCGGTATTGTAACTAGCTATTTATAGCCAACCAGACCCATTCAACCACGGCTGAATGCAACAATACATGCCCATTTTAAAGTTAAAGGAAGTTGAAGAAAAGAAGTCAATGGGAAAGCTTACAGATAAGACAAGTCGAGGGGAAAGGGCTCCCTCATTTCTTCTAAAGTGCTGCTCAAATGCATTGTCAATAGGACTGTTTCAATTTCCTCAACAGCACTTTCCCAGCCTGTCATGTGACTCAAACCAGTGACATTTCATGGACTGAAATGCAACAAAATTATCTCCACACCCACGCTTCTGTTACCTTTCAGCTGTAAGTGGCAGAAAATTGAAAAAGCCTTAGCTATTTTTTTTTCTGCAGAGGTAGTTCAGTATCATGCGGGGATTGGAGTTGAGAGTGGGCAATGACTGACAGCTCCAAGTGGCTGCTCTGTCCCGCCTTCCTTCTATTTCTGTATGTGACCAGATCAAAGCGTGCTCGCAGGACGACAGACAGGGAGCAGGCAGCCAGCGACAGACGATGCAAACAGCCAGGGAAGTGAACGTACACAACAACACCACACTCCTCTGCCACATGTTTGAGACAGATCCCAGAAGAAGGCCTTGAAAGGGAACCAAAATTAAACAAACTGCATGTGTG
>NW_023339751.1:19364782-19365981 GCF_004916995.1 Morone saxatilis | reverse complement strand
AAAAGGACCATCGTGTGTGTGTGTGTGTGTGTGTGTGTGTGTGTGTGTGCTCTTCTCTTGCTGGCTAAATGAAACCAGATCCTAGCCTGCTCAACTCAGGCTGAGTGTGGATCGCCCAGCAGATGCCAGAAATAACATGCAAAGGATGGAACTTGGGTGACAACCTGGCGAGCAGCGTTATGCTGATCTGCTGCGTCATATCAGAACACAATATGTGACATGTTTACTGCGACTACACGAACAAAAGGTGATGCAATAGTCCGCTTCAGTACAAAGTATAGCCTACCACAGTAATAGTGCCTACGCGTGGCAAAATAAAGACGCATCTAAGGGAAGAGACCAACCTGTTGGACACTGGGAAAGATTCCTGGGTAATTTCACAGAAGACAAGGCAGCTGTTTCCATTAGAAATTCTAAATACCATTTGGAGATGACGGTGTAATGTGCAGACATAATACACCCTGTTTTGTCCCCAGGCATACACCACCACTTTTGTTTCTTTGAATTAGTGCAACTTCATCGTGGTAGGCGCCACGTTGCACAATTGCAGTAGCCATGGCAGCCACGCAAACCACTACCTCCAGCCGTATTATGTTTGTGAAAGTGCCAGAATCTCATCAAAAACGAATAATGCCCTGCTTTTTGAACTGTGAAGAAAAGCTGGAACAAGGGCACAGCTTCATACAAGCTTCCCATACAGGTCAGCTGTACAGATAAACACTTGTGATTCAATGGAGCTGTCACTCCAAGGCCTCCTAGGAGCTTTTTGGGGGCAGACACACTGACTACGAGCAAGGAAATAATGAAAGAATGAATGAATTCATTTGTTCTTCTGTCTGTAGCTCATCATAAACCAACACGCGAGGCTGGTCTCGGCTGTAGCGGGCTGTGTTACATTGTATGGTGCATATCCCATAGGCATAGCATCATTTATGGCCTCATAAAGGCATGGTTTAAAACAAAAGTGGAAGTCTGCTAACTGGAAAGCCCTTTTGTATGAAGAGGTGTTAAATGTAGGTTAACTGTTCTGAACTCTAACTGATCTAGACTTAATGTCAAGTGGATTGGCCAGGGCCGGTTTTCCCAAACACCCTCTTAGCACTCAGATTAGGTTCGCTCTAAGGACTTACACAGAACCAGACTTGATGGCAGCACTTCCACAGCTCACGGGGCTTTTCACCAATATGGAATGCCAGTCA
>NW_023339751.1:19363364-19364762 GCF_004916995.1 Morone saxatilis | reverse complement strand
CATCTGCCTGTGCCTGCCTCTCATCTGATAATTCCTCTCTCTTCCTGTCTTTCTCTCTTCCTAGAAATTCTCTCTCTCTCTCACACTGTCGCATGGAAGGGTTTCGGGTTGCTGGTTGTAAGCCAGGGAAATGTTTGGTGTGTGAATCACAGTTCCCTCTCGCTTGAGCTGAGGTTTCAGTTCCGGTGTGAAAACACTAGTGGGAACATGGCCGTCAGCTGGGTACGGCAACATGTCATACTCCCCGTGTGAACCTCGGCCAAAGTGAGCCCAAAATAACATTTGTTTTGAATCTGTGAGCTAGAGCTAGTTTGCAGTATAAATCAGACATTACTGACATTAGTTCCGAGTCTCAAGGTTTCTTAAGTTTCATTCCTCGACATCACAACCTACGTGGCCCAAGTCTGTGTTTTCCTCTCCTCATCGTCGAGCGTAAAACAAAATGGAGCCTGACTGAATTTGTGTTTATGTGTGTGTGCCCAAGGTCCAGTATTCTGCTCAGAGGATGAGACTCGACTGGTGAAAACCCTGTTTACTGGTTACAACAAGGTGGTTCGTCCTGTTAACCACTTCAGCGAGGCCGTAGTGGTCACCGTGGGACTGCAGTTAATACAACTTATCAGTGTGGTAAGAGATGGAAAGAGGGGTTACTGGGAAAGGTAACATCAAAAGCTACTGTGTTTTGTTTAAGATCATCTGTGGGTTACCGAACTCGGTATTAAACGGGGGCCCAAAGCTAAATGTACCGCAATGATATAACGATACACTAAACTCAATATTCAATGCAATTCACGATAATGGGTTCAGAATATGACTTTTTCACGATTTAGTTCAACAAAATGAGACTGAATACAATATAACTTGATACAGCTACTGACAGGAGTGGTGTAGATCGTCAAACAAGCCAAGTCAGAAGTAGATAGCGCTGTTTTAGTAGATCTGCTGTTTTAAAAGACAATTTAAATCTTCACACGTTTGTATTGCTATTTAACTGTCATAATGCAAGCAAACAGCCCCACTCATCAGAGAAAAACTTACAGCAACCTCTCAATCACAAACTGTAGTTACTTAAAGCACTACTGAAGCATATGTCACTGTCTTTGGTACTAAAAATTGTCAGACAGTGAAGAAAGGATGTCATTTTATGCACTGGCCAAGTGAAGTGAAATAACAACAAAAGATACAACACTTACAGCACTAAAGAAACAAGGTTGACCTTTATTAATCACATACAGAGAGCAGGTCACCAGTTCTTACACCTTGTGATGGCATGGCCGCCAAAATAATGCAAACAATGCAATTCAGCCAGGAAGTTCAATATACAGACCAAAGCTACTGCTCACTTGAACTCAGCCCCCACACTCTGTCAATGAGCACTAAATGCAACCAGGACACAGT
>NW_023339751.1:19354208-19363264 GCF_004916995.1 Morone saxatilis | reverse complement strand
GTCTTTCTACCTTCTGGTCTTTCTCCTCTGGGTCTTTCTCCTTCTGGGTCGGTCTCCAGCTGCAGCGGTCTCGGAATATGGAAGTCGGCCTTGAAAAGTCCCTCGACGACATTTACTCCTTTTTTTCTCTTCTTCTCTTTCGGTCGCAATGTTCAGCTTTCCCCACAAGCTGTTGACAGAGGACAACAATTAACTCGCTTCAGAAGTGTTGACAAACAACTTTATTGCTGCTAGCTAAACCAGCCATTGTCCCTTCTCACCATTAACGCTAGCTAGCCTTAACGTACACCGAAACAAGGGTTTGAACCTTTACCGTCACTGGCATTGTAACGGTAAGGCGGCTGGTGTCTATCTGTCAATGGTGTCCATGTCAAAACACTTTGTTAGCCTCGAAAACTTGCTGTACAAAACTTTTTCAGTCACGTTAAAAGTCACGTTCGTGTTTTAATCCACGGTTATTTAATTGCGCGTGCGCACTTTTTTGTCGTGTTTTTTTTTTTGTTCCTTATAAAATATAATAAATAAAACAGAGCACTTAAAAACTAAATAAATGTTTGTAAGAAAAACAATTCTAAATAAATCTATTAAATCTGAATCTCTAATCTGTCTTTTTCTGCCTCTCAGGATGAAGTTAACCAGATTGTGACCAGTAATGTCCGTCTCAGACAGGTAAATATGCAAGATAACCGTTCATTTAGAAACCCTAATAACAATGATACACAGGTCACACGATCAACAACTGAAGTGGATAATACATTTAAATATGTACATTTAACAACATTTGGAAATAAGGCCCCATATTATTAGCTACTTCTGTAAGCAAGGCTGAACTTTCCTCACACTGTCAATGGTTTCTGTAACCTTATTCCCTAAAAACGAATACTGTTAAAGTTTCTACCATTATATAGCTGATGCAGTGAGTTATCAGATTACTTATCTGCTGCTGTAACTGATCACTTTTGTCATGTATTCAAATGGTTTGTACTTACCTGGGGAATACATTACACTTAGTAGATTTGTGAGCTTTTTGTTTGTTCTGCTCTGATATGTACTTTACATCACAACTTTTTTTTTTTTTTTGTATTTCCACAATGTATGAAGTGAATAGGATTTTTTAATTTATTTAAATAATACTCAAATGGAAAATAAACAACTGAATGTCAGTACATTAGACCAAATGATTTTGCATTTTACAATGTTCACCCCAGCAATGGTTAGATGTGAACCTGAAGTGGAATCCGGATGAATATGGAGGCATCAGAAAGATCAGAGTCCCTTCAACCGACATATGGAAACCTGACCTGGTGCTCTACAACAAGTAAAAACTCTCTGTTCTCTGTTTGTTTGGTATATTAAATGTCCTTAAAATGTCTCACTGCTCCTCTCCTCTGTCACTGTCCTCCTCCGCTGCAGTGCTGACGGTGACTTTGCCATCATCCATGAAACCAAAGTCCTGTTGGAGCACAGTGGGAAGATAACATGGAACCCTCCAGCCATCTTTAAGAGTTACTGTGAGATTATTGTGCTCCATTTCCCATTTGACCTGCAGAACTGTAGCATGAAACTGGGAACCTGGACATACGATGGCCTGCTGGTCGTCATCAACCCAGTGAGTGTAATTTATAGATTTATAAGGTTATACTGACAGTTCAGTATGAAGAACAAGCAGAAGTGTCAGTGTTGTTTAAGCATACACCCTAAAAAGAATTAACTTCACTATGAAAGTTTAAAACATGGAACCCACAGATAGTTTCAACCCCTTTGTAATACCCTTTTCTATTGTAGTGCCTTATTTCCAACTCTTCTGCCTTGTAGGACAGCGATCGGCCTGACCTCAGTAATTTTATGGAGTCGGGTGAATGGGTGCTGAAGGACTACAGGAGCTGGAAACACTGGGTTTACTACACCTGCTGTCCCGACACACCATACCTTGACATCACCTACCATTTCCTGATGCTGCGGCTGCCTCTCTATTTCATTGTCAACGTCATCATTCCCTGCATGCTGTTCTCTTTCCTCACCGGACTGGTCTTCTACCTGCCTACTGATTCTGGTACGTAGTCCTGGTGGGAAAAGACTATCTAGAACTTTAATGGTGGTGACTATATAAATTAGGTGAGACCATGCTGCATTTTCACCAGTTTGTGCAAGTAACCCATTTCAAATGTATTATTACACATGTGGCACAAAACAGATATGTATGACATTCTCAAACCCTTTAGGGTAGACTTTCTTATGTGGAAAATCCATTAAACCCTAGAACATAAAGAAAACACTCAAATGTCAACCCACCAGTATAATGCAATATGTGATACTATGTGATTTAAACAATGCATTGGCAATATACCTCAAATTCAGGTGAGCAGTGTTCTCAAGTTTGGCATCCAGACTGTAAATGTAGCCTGAAAGTGCGTCTTTGTGTGTCCATCTCTGCAGGTGAAAAGATGACTCTGTCCATCTCTGTCCTGCTGTCTCTGACTGTGTTCCTGCTGGTTATTGTGGAGCTGATCCCCTCTACCTCCAGCGCCGTTCCTCTCATTGGGAAGTACATGCTCTTCACAATGGTGTTTGTCATCGCCTCCATCATCATCACTGTCATCGTCATCAACACACATCACCGCTCGCCCAGCACGCACACCATGCCCCCCTGGATCCGCAAGGTTAATGTTCTGCTTTTATTATCTACCTGTGTTCATTTCAGAAATGCTATTGCTGTATGTGGCTGATGAAAACGGTTTGAAAGGAATTTGACTAATATCTGCATCTGTCTCTCTCAGGTCTTCATCGAAACCATTCCCAACATGATGTTCTTCTCAACAATGAAGCGTCCCAGTCAGGAGATCCGGCAGAAGAGACTGTTCCCTACTGACATGGACATCTCTGATATATCAGGCAAGGCTTTAACTAAATTCCACAAACATGTTGACGTAAGACATGGTTCACCCTAAAGCTTAGTATTTCTGTGTATCCCCACAACCATAACCTGTCCCTGCTCTCTCTGCAGGTAACCCCACCCCCACCAGTGTCACCTACCAGTCTCCCATCACTAAAAACCCTGATGTTCGCAGCGCCATTGAAGGGGTGAAGTACATCGCTGAGACCATGAAATCAGACGAGGAATCTAACAATGTAAGACAATCCCTGTATGAGTAATGTGTGTGAACCTAACTCATTTTCTACTTTTTCTAAAATTCATAAAAGAGCTGTGAATTCAGGCAGTCCATATGTTTACTGATGCGCTAAAAAGCCTCCACTGGGCGCCCGGTTAGCTCAGTGGGTAGAGCTGGCAACCCATGTACTGAGGCTGAGTCCTTGCTGCAGCGGCCCAGTGTTCGAATTCAACCTGCGGCCCTTTGCTGCATGTCATCCCCTCTCTCTACCCCCCCACCTTTCCTGTCTATCTTCGGCTGTCCCTATCAAAATAAAGGCAATAAAAAGGCCAAAAAAAAAAAACTTTAAAAAAATGAAACAATAAAAATAAAAAGCCTCCACTAAAAATAGCAAAAATATAATCGTATTTCAGTGACGTCTTGAGGTTGTCTAGCAACCAGCGTAGACTCTAGGAAGTCACCTCACCCGACCATAAAATAATCCAACACATAATCCCCTGTAAAAAACTGCAACTTGTTGCTGTTATACAGTACACTTCAGTACAAACAAGATATAACATGTTAATTAGTGAGCTTTAGAGATGCTGGGAGGCAGATTTTGTTTTACCTTTGGACAGAACCAGGCTAGCTGTCACTCCTGTTTTCAGTCTTTGTGCACAGCAAAGCTAACCAGCTGCTGGCTCGTTTCTTATATTTCTTCAATAAGCATTACTTGCCCAAATGTCAAACTCTTCCTTAAAATTCATTTAAAACTAATATTTATACGTTTAAACAAATGAGACAAAAAACAAAAAAACTGAAATGAATTCATAATTTACCACATTGAAAAGTCTCTTGTGTGTCTGTAAAGCACATTTTAAAACACGAGCAACAAAAAATGTCATCAAAAATCAACCATATTGCCTTTATCAGAATATAACTTACCAATTAGTAAACACCCAAATTATGTAGGCTACATCCAAAGTTATATGTTCTCAAACATGACTTTCCCGCTTCCTTGTCTCATCCCATTCCAGGCAGCAGAGGAGTGGAAGTTCGTCGCCATGGTTTTGGACCACATCCTGCTCTGTGTGTTCATGGCCGTGTGCATCATCGGGACGCTTGCCGTCTTTGCCGGGAGACTCATCGAGCTCAACCTGCTGTACGCCTGACCCACAAAGGAGGGTTTTCTGTAATCTGGATAGAGGTCACACTTGGAGATGCATCAGAAAAGTCTTCATCATTGGACTTTAGGCTGGGTTTTCTCTTTTTCTCTCTCCTTCTCTCAAACAGTTTGAGTTGATTTTTAAATGCTGCAACTTCACCTTTCACCGTGTCACCTTCGAATGTGTGAGTTTGTGTATTTGAGGAGAATGCAGTTAAAGACAAATCCAGGCATCTCACAGGCATGGGTCTCTAGATGGGTCATACTTGAAGTTGTTACTAACAGGTTTTCTAATTTCTTTTCTACAGTGTGTTATTGCTGCGATTCACTCTTGTGGGCTGTATTTTATTACTCGTATGTAAAAACAATAACAGTAATAATTGATTTATTTTGTCTTTTCTGGCAGCTTGATTTAAGGTTTGGTTCTGAGGATTTAATTAAATGTTGAAACAGAAAAAAACTTTAACATCAGAAGACTTTCATTTCCAGTGTTGTGAGGATGCAGACTGACAATGGATATTATTAGAAAACCCCATTACTGTAGGTCAGTCGAGAGAGTGAATGTCTATGTAGAAACCTGGATGTTACAGGTAGGAAAGGAAGATGTGTTCAGCTTACTCATTTAATTGTATTTCAATCCAATTTAAAGAGTCTGGTTGATGAAATAGTCTTGGTCTTTGAGTGCAGGCAAGATATTTTCCTGCCTGGAAGTTTTATTGTTTTGTTTTGCCTGACACTCATTTGACTTCTAAACGTCTCATTTATATTTATGGGTTGAGGTTGTGAATTGTGCAAACATTCATGGGTTAGTGGCAAGGTTTGCTTTGTTACTGATGCATGTAAATTCCTCTTAACACTGTTGTACAGTTTGTCGAGAGCTCATTAGTTTTTAACCCCATACTGAAGGTCTGGGGTTAAAAATCTATGTAAACTGATCTGCTGCTTTAAAAATAACTCATTGTAGGGCTGAGTTGGTGAATGTATCGAGGAATGTAGAGCCAACATTTGTCAGAGAAACTGTTCCTCTGTAACGGTTTTGCTTAGTCACTCATGGAGCTTTTCCACTAGTGACCATACATCCAAAGGATTATTTGAATAAATTAGGTCAAATAATTGTTACTCATTTATGGAATGTGGGATTAGAATTGTGTGTTTGGTGCAGCTTTAATTGTGCCGTAGAAAATTCAGTGGCATAGCAAAAGAACATTGTTGTGAATGTGAAAAATATTCATGAAATTTTAATTTGAAATATCACAGGTGCGGTGTTAGCTGCCTGTTACCAGCAACCAGCTGAAGGCAAATTGATTTATTTTGCAGCTGTGATTCCTTATGAGACTGCTGTCCTATTGTGCTCATGTATTGTTTTTTATATTTGCAGTTATGTAGATGTGAAAGAGTGAAAAATAAAAGTCATTCATCGTTAATTTTATGCCATTAAATCATTAATTGTATTATGGTGGTATGGTTATCTAAAGCTCAGACTTCACTATGTCATTGCCTCACTGAATTTACATTTTTACATAACTCTTATTACTTATTTTTGACCGCGTGCTTATAATCTAGAAGTGACTGTGCACTTTATAGATCACATTTCCCTGGCAAACTAACTTTTTTCAAGTAAGACACTGTAGCCTAATAAACAGATCTGTTCACTTGCCCCTAGTGGCATCTGGCTTTAAGTGTTTCATTTGGGCTAGAACTAAATTAATCTGTGCAGTGGACATGGAAAGTATGTACAAACTAGAACAGAATAACTACAGTCTTCCTTTGTTGTTGAAAACTTTTATTAGGCGTGCCATGCGCACACTTAATGACAACCAGCATAACTGATAAATCTAGCAGAGAAAAACAAAACTACAAACACAAAGTATTCCACTAAAAATTGTTTTAAATATGTAAGTGTCAGCTCATCACCAGCAAGTATAATGAGGGATACAAAGCTTGGTACCACCGCTACTATCCAGTGAACCACAAGTCAGTACTCTGGTACAGGTACCATGATGCAGCATTTTGCACTACATGTTGCAGCTTTTTGAAACACAGCTGCTCAGTGGAGGGAAAAAACAGGACAAAATCAAAATGTCAAAGCTGTGGCCAAGGAGTCAGGCAACTTTAAATTCATTACATAGTCTCTCTTCAACAAACAAAGGTTTGTCTAAAAGCACTTTTGCTGCGGTGTCTACATTAAGAAGGCCTTCTTCACCTTCACAGACAACTTTTGCCAAATGATTCTAGCTTGAGGAGGTCAACAGCTTACTGGAAACACACAGAATTGGTGTGACAATCCAAAATTAAACAGTCAAATATACCCCTCAAGGATATTTTGCTCACTTAGCCTGGCTGTGTTTTTTAGGACCACACCTGTACAAAAACAGGTGATACAATAAATCTACATTTGCATAGACACTCACTATTTCTTCTGGCTCCATTTAATAACACTAGGCGCTAGTGCAGGCCAAATAAAGCATGAACCTCCATGATTTTTTTGTTGCCTCAGTAGCTACAAATACGGCAGATTACACTGTAAACTAATGTAAACAACAGCAGCAACCATACCAGGAATTAGGATGGCACCTACTGTGAGTGCACAACTTAAAATGTAAGCAAAACAAACAAACAAACAAGTAAATGCTAATCTGCAGCAACTACACAGCTACAGTCCGCAACCTGGGCTTTTAAACAGTGACAGTACAATGGTAATGGTATTTCCAGATTTTGCGTCTAATTGTTTAACCAAACTGTGCAGCAAAACCTGAATAACACATTAAAACACAATATGGCCAAATAAATACAAAGAGAAACTCAGTGCAAATGGAGTAAGGAAATGCACATAAAACGACAAATGGCAAATGATAATCCTAGTGAGAACTACAATTGGCAATATCCAGGTAGAGATAAATTGGCAGTTTTAGCTGCAGTCTGTTATTTTTTTCTCAAATGTGTAAAGATTCAGTTTATTCATTGTTAGCATTGCTCATCAACACTAATGCTATCCTCAAGTTAATATGTTAGCTTAGGTTGACATACCCCATCTCAAAGACAGCTCTTTATAAAAATCAAACTTGAATTTAAAATTGTACAGGTTCACTTTTCCCCATACTTCAAAAAAGCTTGGTTAGGAAAAAAAATAACTGAAATTATGCCAGTCCGACTTCTTTAGACCTGATGCGTGCACATGTTTCTACCCGGGGAGAGCAGACGAAGCTGCAGGGTAATGCTAACTGATGAAAGGAGTCATACATTTAAAATAGCCGACTAACAAACACGCACCTCTCCTCAAAACAAACATGCTGCAACACTGATGGCTCTTTTGAGTTCAGTAACGGCACTCAGTGTTCTGGGTAACTGCAGTATTAAGTTGCTGCTGACAGACGTTTAGCAGCAACAAGTCAGGCTGCACTTAATTGTCTCAGCAACAGAGAGGAAACAAAGGCATAGTGGTCACCAGTCGGTGTATAGACTTGCAGCAGCTGTTTTCTCCAGTTAGTGTCATCCATTTACTGGAGATGTAAGTACTGTTATTCCCCCTGGTCTATTCCTTTTGTTCCGCCTACAGAACCTTTGTTCCTTGTCCACTAGATCCGAGTGCAGCTAACAAGGAAAACATTAGCTTCAGATGCACAAACTCTAGTTTTCTGGGTAACCTCTCATATCCCAGATAACGCTCCTCTGACAAGCTAATAAAACATTTTTAAAAACTCATACATTTCGGCAGGATAAAACATGTACATGCATCGGTGTTAAATGTGAGTATACAAACTTAACCAAGATTTTTTATTTTTAGGCTAAAATGGGGATTTGAAAACAGGAGATGAAGAAAGCCACAGCCTTACCATTAAATTCTATGGCATTCTTGTTTGTACTGTAAACACAATTGATGAGGTCCAGATTCACAACAGGTTTGTCTTAAGAGGCACTTTTTTTTTTTTATTTCATGTTTTCTCATTGACCTTAAACGAAAAGTGTTTGTACACTATCCAACAAAACAATAAATAGTATGTATGCACTATACTTAATTTGGCATCATAATTATATTGAACAAAATCAACAGATACCACACTGAGTGCGGCCATGCTCAGTGAAGGAGGTTTGATTTAAGCATGCATCTAAGAACAAACCATTTGTGAACCAGCCGTTCTATCTAAAATCTTAACCCGTTTCCTCAACAAATCATACAGCAGCCAACTAGTTCAAACTTAAAACCTAAATCATACAATACTGAATAAATATCCCACATATAGAGCATCTTCAGCAGCCAACTACTCTATCATGAAACAGCCTTAAGATTAAAACTACAATCAATCATCCTATACCTTCTGGCCATGATATGTTGGAATCATTTTAGGCAATATCATTGGACAATATTAAAATGAATTAAAATTAATTAATATCATCTACATAATCTCATTGAATTGCTTTGTCTTAGTATGAAGATCTTGTGATGGTGAAAAATGTCGAATTTAGACAAAAAATGTAAGGTTTAAAAAGTTTCTAAAAAGTTTAAGTTAAAATCTGCAAACTGAAATACCAGGGAGATTGGCAACGTTTTTGGTTGCAAGGAATAAAGAGTTCATTGGTGACAGTCCTTGTCCACCTATATTGCTTTAAAATGCCAACTGCCTATCATGGCCAATACCAACACCTTTTGTCTGGACAGAATGATCAGACGTCACTGGTCCTCTTCTGGACTCAAGGCAACTACGATGGCTGAGATTCTGTCTTGCAGGCAGCGCCGGGACTCTGCTCCGTTTCCATCATCTCTTCCTCCTCCTGAACCACTTCTTCTCCTCCCTCCTCCTCCT
>NW_023339751.1:19345117-19354108 GCF_004916995.1 Morone saxatilis | reverse complement strand
CTGCTGCTCCTGTGATTGGGTCTCACTCTCTACTTCTGTAGTGGGTCCTTCGTCTTCCCCAACCTCTTTCTCATCTAAGGATAAGAAGTGTAAGTAAGATGCGCACAGTATGCACCCAGTAAGCAAAGACACAGAACAACATGGAAGGAAGGGTGAGAATAAGAGCATCTAAGATAATGTGAATAGTTTACAATACAAGAAATGATTGGTTACTGGGAGTTAAAATCAGCAGAATTAGCAGCATTCCCTTTGTTACAGTTAACAGTTTAACAAGAGCTGACTGAACAACAGAGATGGGAGAAGCAGAGAACGTAAGAGGATTTACTGACATCCCTTAAAACCCTCGTCCTCCCATCCAACAACACAGCTTCAAAAGGGAGAGTTCAAAGTGTCTCTATTTAACAGAAAAAAACCCTTCCACCATTAAAATTAATACCAAAGGCTTTGGTGTTACAGATACACATACGTTAAGAACATAATATAATTACAATTGCTTCTTAAAGTAATGCTTAATATGATTCACTGTGGATCAAAAAATCTAATTGAATTCACAAACCAAATGCACCAATTCTTTCAGACTTAAAGATTAATTCCATTTCATAAAAAATAATCATTAATCCACACCATGGCAAAATGAAGAATTGAGCCCCATTCAGACAGGATTCATTTCCCCAGAGGAGATGGGTAATAAAATTGTTACTATTTTCTATTCTATACTATTCTAACTTCTTGCAGACCACAACAAGAATATTCTATAGGAATGACACACATCTCCTACTGAACTAAAAGTAACTGGAAACGCAGGTCTGAATGTGTAAAAACTATACTCCAATTATTAGTCGGATAGGGTAAAAATGCGCTATGGGTAGGATTAAAACCCCAAATCAGAGCTCTGCAACATTAAAATCATCCAAGCTCCCATAAAGAAATACATCTTGTCTGAATGGGGATTCAATGACCGGAGACAAAATTACACTTTATGCACAAAATATTGGACTTTTTTTAACGTAAGGTGAACCGACCAGACACAAACTCTGGTCTCTTTGGGTCCTAATGTAGGCATAGAGGACACGTTAAAAAGAACATGTTAGGCATTTAAGACAATTTAGACATCGACTATGTAGACTGGAGAGCAAATCACAAATCATCTACAATTCGATTAGCAAGCTCGTCTAAATATTTTGTACACTTAGTGAACACCAGATCTGGGTCAAACGGGTGTAAAAAGTTAAGGATTAATCCATCAGGATTCAGTCCAAGTCAGACAATATATGCTAGATCAGTTGTTAATCAAGAGTTTCTGTGATTGTATAGACTTTGCAGGATGAATTTTAGTTCTCTATATAGAATGAATGTACTTGTAAACACGATTTAACCCAGGTCTAGTGTAAAGATGCAGTAACTGCTAAAACCCATTGTTTCTTTAGTGTGATTAGAGGTTTTTGATGGTCTGCATTCTAATGTTACAGATTCTACAGCAAAAGAAATTTGACTCATTCTGGTGTAATCAAATCTATCAAATCAGTTCAAATTAAGCCAAATCAGACAGTGCAGGGAGAGGAGGGGGAACCTGGACTCTGCAGAGGGCGGTTCTGAGGATTCTTTGGATTCTGCTGCATCTGGAAACTGTGGACCAAATTCCACGGAGCCGGAGCCTTGGCTAGAGGCAAGATCACACTGTTAAACCCACTGGTCACTATGACGCAACACGATTAGTGTGCTTACACACCTCTATGAGTGTAGAATTTGATGGATGCAGGCTAATGAAATACATGTTATACACATTATTCTTGTTGCTTCTACTTTGACCTGAGCATCTCTTTTTAAACCAGTCTGTAATGTTGACTGCTTCTGCTGTACTGTTCTACTGGCCTGATTACTGTCACATGCACATAGTTTCCAGAATATTACTAACTCACTGGAAATTTGGGTAAGACATCTTCAACTAATATGCCAGCCTGCAATAGTTCAAAAGAGAGGAAGCAAACAAAGTTGTTTGCATATTTGTCTGCGACTGTTTTGGTTACTAGGTGGGATTGTGTTGCAACAAGAAAGTTGTTTGCAATTTCTTTCCTTTGTTGCTTCCTGTGTAAAGAGGACAGTGACATTTGTAGGTGGGGGCGTCTCACCTCGGCTGGCTCATTGCTCACCAACAACTACAACAGGATAAATGCTGACATCATTAAAGTTGGGAAAAAGAATCAAACGCAAACAAATGAAAAAGGTCAACTGGAGCACTGTACTAAGAAGCATTTAACACGGGCTGTTAGGACACTGAGTAAGTAACATAAAGATGCACAGAACAGCTTGAGTATGAGTGTGTGTGTGGGGGGGGTCTGGTCCAAAGTCTGAACTAATTTTCTCAATTCACTTCTTATCTCAGATTCAGAGTTTAGTTTTGTCTGATCTTGGATGTTTGTTCAGCCAATCGATGTCTGACTGTTGTTCCAGTGTGTGTTAATAAGGTCAGATACAATACTGTACTTTAGTTTTAGCAGTGGTTCCAATTAGGACTTGCTTCTTTCAGCCTTGTGAAACCTTTTTCACTGTTTTCTCACTTCAGACCTGAGGAGACCCCATCTTGGTTGGTCTTTCTTGCTGCTTGTCTGTGTATCTGTGTTTTTCAATACCTCCAGAAGGGGGCGGGCTCTCCTCTGTGTCCGTCCCAGAACGAGGCGTTGGTCCAGGGGAACGCGATTCTGCTCTCAGCCTCCTCTCATAGCTGAACTCTGGAAGCCTGGGAGCCTGAGGGCGTGTCTTCCTGGCAGGATTTAGGAAGTAGCAATATGCACAACGGAACGCTGGGAGGGTTGGAAAAAGAAAGGGAGGAGGAAGAAAACAAGAAAGAGAATAAGAAAAAGACATTGTATCATCTATCAAACTATGGCTATGCATTATAATAACTTTTTGGAGTTTCTAATCTCAAACACTCTACACGCTAACATTATGCTCTCTCTTTACTGAGATACTCATTATCATTAAATGTAGTGCTGCATTAGTGTTCTTACCTAAATATTCAAACTCTTCTTTCAGAGCCATCCCGTTATGAGAAAAACACTGTTGGCAGATCAGAGCATATCTATAGGAAGGAAGAAGGGACAGAGAGGAGAAGAAAACTGTTTGATATAATCATTTTTTTATATTTAGTGTCCATGTCCATTTCCCTTAGTGATTACTTGTTTCCTAGAGGACTTTTGATAACCCCTGGAGACATGTACCCCAGAGTATGTACTTTGCCTTTTAATCAAAAGGTAAACACATGCATACGCATACATAAATAATATATATATGACATGAACATATTGATGATAAAACCAAGTCAGTTAACAGTCCAAAGATTCAGCAAATCTGAGTGATTGGAATATGATTCCAGCTCTGAAAGGCCCAACCAACTAACATGGTCTAAAAATGACTAAACACCACTCCCTTGTCTCTGTAGAGACAATCTCCAGACTGCTCAATAAGAATGGAAATTTGGGAGTAAGTTGCAAGCTACTCCCACAAGGGATTTGAAAGAAAGAAAAAAAGGTTTTCACCTGTTCTGTGGTCCATCTCCTACCAGGTACTCAATGACTCGGTCCACAGCTCCTCTGTCTTTGGGCAGAATGGGTCTTGCTAATGGCGGACCTGGTGGATGCATACCTGCAAAGACAGTCCACATAAATGTACATTTTCTTTTTTCTCAAGCATTAATGCCAAGATACGCTCAAAGGCTTTACAACCTACCTACACCTGGTATAGGGGAGCAAGGGGTCCTGGGTACTGCCCCCTGGAGGATAGAGGCAGACAAAGCAGATCTCTCCGGCGGTCCTCCTGGAGCTGAGAGAGGAACAGGTTCTGTAGGGAGAGCAACATGGGATAAAGACACAAACAGATGCCTAACCGGACTGAGACAAAGGCAACTGGACTTGAGGTTAATTCCAGTTGCCTTTGACTTAGTACTTCGCCCATGACCTGGATGCCTGAGAATCTGCACAGACAGGCTAGACTTGACTTGCAATATTCCTTGGTGAAAGAACACAACTCTCACTGTCAACTCACGCTGCTGTGTGGACCTGGCATCAAAGTAGATTCACTTACAAACTGTGATACTTCATCATAATGTCATAAAGTATCTCTGTGTGCCCCCTTACCCACAGGTGTGCCCCCGGGTCCCAATGGGAGTCGTGCTCCAACAGGAGTCATTGCCATTGCAGCTGGGGTTCCCGGCATGGGTCTCATTGCCACCCCTCTCTGTCGAATCTCTACAAAGAGGAGAGAAATTCATCATTCAATTTTAATGTGTCTATCGCTTTAATCACTATTGTAGTGACAAGGAATCACCTTTGTAGCTCTGGTCTCTGGATGAGTCCAACCTGAGCTCAATCAATCACCACTCCACAACATTTAAATGTGCCGCTTTATCTTTCTGTTGTGTATTGATATGTGTCGTACCTTGTCCTGGCCTGGGAGTCATCTGTGGGCGCACCGGAGTCGACTCCAGCTCCTGCAACATAACAGCAAACCCGACAAACAAAAGTCAAACAAAACAAATATACAATTAAAGATAACTAAACAAACAGAAACAATAAATAAATGGACAGCAGTACTCACAGCTTTTTTCTTGGCTTCTGGATCAAAGCGCTCCAGGATGAGTTTGGCATTTTTGTATGTTTCTGTTTCCATCACTTCCTCCAGCTGGAAACACAGAAAAGGGAAACCTACGTTCTAACATGCAGACTAAATGGGGGTCCTTTAATTAAAACACAAAGGGGCAGTGGGGATAAATTAGGCCAGTCTTCTCACTGACAGTCCTAATCCAGAGGCATCAGTAATAAATTGAATTCAGTTTCAAAGCCAGTTAAAAACTTCTTGTAGGGGCTTTAAACAAGTCATTAAAAAAAGGGATGAAGAATTGGACACTTACGATCTTTTTTTTGGAAGCCTTTAAATCTTCTAGTTTATCATCTAAAAAAAAAAAAAAAGCAGAAATAACTTTAACTTTAGTATGACAACAGTAACAAACCTAGAATCATCAAAAGCCTCAAAAAGATATGTTATGGATGGACAGATGGACAGAGAGGGACTGACAGACGACTTACTGTTTCTCTCAGTGCGTTTGGAAAAAAGGAAGACCAACAACTTCCTGATGAACCACACCCTGATGATGAGAACGAAAAAGATGCAGTTGTTCTTAATATGGTTCCAAATAAAAGAAAGAGGGTATTAAAACAACATTTTAATGGCACAGCTACGTTGCAGAGGGTTGTGAAGGGTATTATGAAACGTCCGCACTCACAGCACAGGGTAAATGAAGAAAGGCAGGGCCATGGCTATTCTCTGCAACCATTGTTCAGGTAGGTAGAGACAGTACACGATCAGAGAGGTCAGCAGGTACAGGACTGACGAGTAGAGAAGCAACCGACCGACCCACAGCTGCAGACAGACACACAAATAAACACACAGATGAGGAAAAAGAAACTACAATTCAAGAATATTACTGCACGTCTTGGCTGCTTTACCTTTTGCAGACGTTGGTTTTTGGCTCTAAACTCCTCCAGCTCTTTAATCTCCTACAAGGGAAACATTGAGTTTGAAGGTTATTTAACAGTGCAAAGAACCTTTGTTTGGAGTTGATCACCAGTTGTGAGTTTCCAGGAAAGCAATTTCCTCAACTTAGTTACGTTCTATTTGTGTTTTGATTTCATTCATACTTAAGTATCAGTGACTGTTTCAGGTTAACACAACCTTATATTGACCTTTCTGACGAAGCAGGATTAATGATTTTAGCTGAACTTTGGTGAGTAAAAAAGGGAATTTTCTGCCAAATGTTCAGTGGGATCACCCAATAATTCAATAATCCTGCTTTGAGAGGCCCCAGATGATTGTATTGTATATTGTATTGTGTACCTTCATTATGAAAAACTAAAATGCAAAGTGTGACTAAGAAAGACATGCCATGAATTTTCTGTGTCCTAGGCGTTGTGTAAGTACATAAACTCAGATACAATGTTCAGTCAGTACCTTGTCAATGTTCTCCAGCTGCTCAACTGTGGTTGGCTTTGTCTAGATTGAGGATAAAAAACATAAAATTATCATCAGGTTTTTTTAGAACAATTAGGGTCCCGTGTCCACATAGCGTTTGTTTTCTGGCAGAAAAACGCTGGCAGAGTGCTAGGATTTTGTTTCTATGACAACAATATCTCGACAAATTCTAACAATGAGCCATTAGCTTAACAAGGACGCTGTGGTTGTGTAAAGCAATAACTGCAAACTACTTCTTCTTTTCCTACATTTAACTTGTCAACTGTTCACTTCACTCAATTCACTGCGTCCAGCTGTGTGTGTGAGTGAAGGAACTGAGCCCCTTCCACTGCCAAACATGCAGAGGAAAGACAGAGAAGCTAGTGCGACCATAAATGACGGTAAAACAGGGTAGAGAACTCTCAGCATAGTTTTCTTCCTTTTTATTTGTTTCTTCTCTCTGTTGTGAGTTTCTTTCTGACGTATCATAAAGCTCAGGATAGACAGACAGTCAGAACAAGCTTTGCCTCCATTTTCTTGGTTACCAGAATAACAAATCCCCCCATCTAATGTATGACTGGTTGACTGAAAATGAGTGACAGTGACGACACCAGCGCCTTTCTGAATAATTCAGAGATTCTCTACTAGAAGTGTCTGGAGCGCTCACACAAAATGTGAAAACTGAAAAAAGACTGGGAACTATGTGGACACAGGCCCTAACACTCAGCAGTGTCACTCATAGCCAAGCCATAGATTCAGCACTGATTGATTTGTCAGTGAACAATAAACCCTGGTCCTGTAAACACAGGCTTACTTATCCATCTTTCCCTTTGACTTCTCTGGTATGTGTTTAAAAATAGTATATGTAAAAATATGAATTCTAGCTCAGGTGCAGGACGCAGTGAAAAACAGAAATATGTCAGCTTACTTCCTTTCATTGGTCTTTTGTGTTACTTTAATCCAAGAATCAGATACTGTGTTTAAATGTCACAATTTAGTGTATACACACACACTGAAACAAAACTACCATAAAGTGGATCAGAACCCAAGACTTAACATTTTAATAAGTCTGATAAGACCAAACTCTGAATAAAACTTGACTAATCAGGGCAGAGGGTCAGTCTTATGGATTTCTGTCTATCTGCAACCGGTGCCTGTATAATTTGAAACAGATTTTAAGATTTTACTAATACTGGCTTAGTTACTGCATGACTTGGCTCAACAGATATGAGCCTTGTTAAATCCCTGTGATGAAAGGCATATTTTAAATGAGTGGAGTGGAACATGTCCTCTTCCACAGAGGCCGTCATGTTGAACCGCCATGTTTCTACAGTAGCCCAGAACTGATAAACCATCCACTGGTTCTGTGTTTGTCACCAGTATCTCGGCCACCGTAGTTTCTCCCACATGCGTGGAAGGTGAGCAGTATTCAACTGGTTGCAACCTTGGACCATTAACTCTCATCCACTCACCTTCCACCGGGACAACAGGGCCCCCATATCTGTGAATTACAGCCGTCCCCTCTTTGATTCCTTTGATTCACTATGGGACAGAAAGTCTGTGTTAAACAAAGCACATAATCCCTGCTGTTACATTAAATTACACATGTTATGCTGCTGATGTCAAACACCACATATAAACCCTGATATGATATTTACAAAACACTTCCATCGTGGCAGAACTGTACACAACGGCTGACGTTGTTATAGTGGATTTATTATTAAAACCTCTGCTTATGACTCATTACACAACTTAAAGAATACAGTGGAAATACGGGGCTGCACAGTACTGACAAACATTACACTGCAACGTAGGTCTTCTGCTGAAAACTGTGTGTGAAGTAGTTTATATCAAAAAGCATATCACATATTCATGCTGCATGGCCAAAACAAACCCGCTACACAGCTTCTTTATCTCTGTGGACAGAGGGCAACATCTACTCAAAAGTTAGCGTGACATCCAGGAGTCGTTTACCTTTTGAATAGATAAGACCTATGAGAACATGACTCAGTATTTTTATTTTAACACATGACTGAAGTCCACGTGTAACTTCTAACGTTACCTCTACGGGAGACAACAGCAGACATATACCTACAATTAAACGGTGTAGAACAAGTAAGTTACATTTATTTAGCATTGTGCTAATATAATTGTGTGTAATATAAGTGCACGTTTCCAGCTAACAGAGTTGAAGCTACCGTTAGCTGCTCCATCACAACACCGGCACCAATGACGTTACGTAACCAGAAAGAGTGGCTTTTAATCACGTGAGCTTTTACTTTACGTTAGATATAAAGTTACATTCGGTTTGAATTAAACACAACTGTTCCTAAAGTGTAACGTTGTGTTAACTGCAGTGCCTAACCTGCTCATGTTAAGTTAGCTTAGCTGGGTTACCGCATCAGTAACAACAACAGGTATCAGACGAGAAAGCGACGTCGTTACGGCTGGTCTTCATTAGGCTCCCCACTGAAACAAGTACTTACATTAGGTGGTGTCTGAATGAGTCTGTGAAGCGCTCGGTCGGTCCACTCAGAGCAGAAACGAGCAGACAGCTGCAGACTGCTGCTGTTACCTCAACTGACATCTCACTGCCGAGCGACAGTTGGCGACGTGGAGACGTACAGGACGTGGAGACGTACAGGACGTAATTTATGGTTGACGTAACCCGGGGCCAGAGGTGGACTTGTTTCCCAGAGTCCTTTGCATTGTAGTTTTTGATGGCCCTTTCATCGATAACATGTCGGGAGTGTTTGAGCATTACGGTTAAGGGGAGGATTGCGTTCAGAAACAACTTGGCAGATTTTTTTCTATTAAATCAACGAATTTAGTAAAAACATGAATACATAAAAACATGTTTATTAGTCGGTCGGAATTGCGTGGAATGTTAAATAATCCTGTATTTATTTTACCGTATGGACATGAAATAGTCATCAAATAGTGAATATCAATATACAATGGTGAAAACAAATACACATTGCAATTAAT
>NW_023339751.1:19344504-19345017 GCF_004916995.1 Morone saxatilis | reverse complement strand
TTTCCTTTCCATATGGACAGCTGAATAGTTATTTTCACAATAATGCCCTCTCTCCCTTCCTCTCTGCGGGTAACAACAGCTGGTGAGACACTTTGCACAGAGTTTTGAGATCACATGCTACCTGCACATGGTTTGGCAGAACCTCAGGTATACATTTAAAATGTCATAGTTTTGCTTCTATAAAAGTGACTTATTCTGCATAAAAGAATCTGGCCGGCTAAATATAACACACCAAAACAAATTGTGGCCCAGTCCTGCTCTTCAGACACGCATATGTGTTCTCATAGTGTTTCCACTGTTAGCACATTGGAGACAATGTTGTGAAGCCGTGGAATCTCTCTAATATTCAGCAGCATTTTCTCAACTCCCAGCTGAGCTGTTTCAGATTAGGCTGCAGTGTGCAGAGATTTGGCCTTCAGCTTTAATGCTTACAGCTTCCTCTGGAGTCTGAAGAGTTATGGGCCTAATAAAATTCTCCCTCTTTCTCCCTCCCTCGTTCTCTCACTCACTCAC
>NW_023339751.1:19342820-19344489 GCF_004916995.1 Morone saxatilis | reverse complement strand
ACACACACACACACACAATATGCTGTTGATGTATAATATAGCTGATGAATAATCCTGATGCTGATGTTATTTCCGTTTCATTAACCCTTAATAAATTAAACACTCTGAGTGAAAATTAACAGCAAGGATTTTTTTTTTAATCATTCAGCAGCAGTCTGCTTGCTTGTGTCTGTGTGAATAGTGGGCCAAATGAATGCTGCAACACACCAAAGAGTAATCACATCATGGGAATGTATCTGACAAAATAAAATAAAATGTGCACCTAAATGATATATTTTTTGTCAATGAAAGTAAACATGGAAATATACGGTGTCTATTTTTTAATCTTGAGCTATTTAATCTTTTAGTGAGCGTTCAGTAAAGTAACTCATATTTATTCTTTTTATCATTTGTTGATTAGATATGTCTAAAATACATGTAACCTACATAGGATACCGTAATTCCAGCAGATTTTACTTTACACTGTGACAAAAGTAGGCTGAAGGTAAACATTTGATTTGATCCATTAAAACTGTCAAAGAATCTAAGAAATAAAACACTGAAAATCTGCGCAACATTGGCCAGTCCCTTAATCTATCTGCTGTTTTCCCCTGCACTCTTACTTTTTCTTAATTAAAAATCTATTATTAACGGTATATACAGCCGTCTGTACGATTGTAGGTTGCATATGGTTTGATATTTTAGCCTATTTTGATATTGCCCCCTCCACTGGGTCGCAGTGAGGATGAAAGGCCTCTTACACGCCACCATTTGCAGTCTTTTACTGACTGAACGTTTCGAGTGGACGGCACATGGTTCAAAGACACTTTAGTTTGGGGGGTTAGACCGTTTATTGGACTTGGCAGTCAGTGTGTGTCTATCAAACACCTGCTTTAGGACAGACGACCGTGCCGACGCACAGCCCGTGAAGTTGGTCTGGATTTGCTGCTGCTCGGCCTTTAATCCACCTAACAAGGTAAGCCTCCAGCTTTATTGCGTTATTTAACTATTAATGTATGTGATTATGTTTCATTCATTTATTTTATATTTCCGTCCTTATCTCCCTTTGCTCTCTTTAGTTTGTGTATGCTCCCCATCCAGCGCGCCAAACGCCCTCTGTAAACGCGCTACGTGCTGACATGCCTGAATCTTTCATTAAATTCTCTAAGAGAAAGATTACAGTAATACCTTCTGACCTGCACTTTCACTGAATGAAACGCAGTTAATTTCGTTTAATGCGCAAAATGTCTTGTAGCCTACAAAATGTTTGTTTGTTTACTTCAAATGAACAAAAACAAAGCATTTGCACAACATGTATATATCTACAGGATAGTGCGCAGTGACAGGGGTTAATGGATGCTAATTCAATAATTAATAAGGGTTTTAATATTTCAGCGCCTCACACTTAAATAGCGTTAATGCTGCTGTGAGATTTCAGTGAAGACCCTAAGAAATATCTCCCTAAGATTACTACTACTACTACTACTACTAATATTTTTTAAAATCTGAATAATAATAATAACTTAATTATAATATTGATAATAAGGTCTAGGCCTATAGCCACGGTCTGATGGTTAGACACATTTTTGTCGTTTCGACGTTTCAAATGGTGTAACACCACCTGCACATAATATCTCAGGTCTACATTCGGTGTTTCATCGATTTAAATCCAATTCTGAAATGTAATGCA
>NW_023339751.1:19309092-19342647 GCF_004916995.1 Morone saxatilis | reverse complement strand
TACTGGAGAACATCATGTGTTTTCTGGGATGTTAAACATTAGAGCAACAGTGTGTGCTCCAGTAATTAACATATAATAGCAGAAGAACAAAGCATATAGTTAGAAGAAGAACAAGAAAAGGAGTTGTTGAAAAAGGGTTAAAGTAGATGACCTTCCCATTTGGACAATGTCCTAATGTGTCATTCAGATGTCCTGGTGCTGAGCATTAAATAGACAAAGTCTTTTAATTAGACATAAATATGTATTATACAATAAATGGGAAGATCCCTATACACCACTAAGGTATTTATATCTCTACAGGCCTAAGGGGTGTCTGGTGTGGCCTGTTTTGGCTCCTTTAAGGACTTCCATCTGTCTATGATAATGCGCATTTTAGGTCTGCATCTGGTTTGTTCATCGAGTTCACTCAACACACTGCAACAGCCCTGCTTTCTGTAAGTTATATGTAATTTTACACACATTTATGAGATGTAACCAGAAACCAAAGCATACAACTAAGAATCTGTTGGTGTAAAGAATACCCGGAGTCCTTCTAGTTGTATAAGTGTGTACATAACCCTCTAAAAGATGTCACCATATTTACCATTGGTTGGTCACAGAGGCCATGAACACCTGTGCAGTGAGAGAAACAGCCCAATTATATCCTCTAACAATGATGGAAATGTCCCAAAGCGTAGCAGCCCACAAGACACCTGCTGAGGCACCAAAGACAGTGTAGGTCATGTGAAAAAACATCCACATACATACACTGTCCAACACACAGCTGGACAGCAAACCAGAACTAGTGATATTTTCCACAGCAGACTTTTCATAGTAGGAAAAACACAGCTGTTAACCCTTCTGAAGCGTCCCAGTAGTGTGACAGAAAGCCAGCATGAACAATAGCAGGACCCTGAAACTGAAGCAGCTGAATGAAATCCAGCCACCATTTTATTTTTTACACCTGTGCTTTTCCCACTCTGACATGTCAAAATGTCTTTTGAGAAAAGGGCCACATGGCCAACAGGAGAATGTTCCTTATTTAACTGAACTATCAAGCAACACTAACATACATGCTGACAATTTGCACTATATTTCCTGACAATGGTGTGCACTGGTCCTGTTACATTAAAAAGCCACTCCTGGTCATGATTTACATCCCCTACATACTCAATGCCTCTCCTGTCAACAGCCTCTCTAACAGAAAGGTAGTGAGCCAGTAAGCCAATCCTCTGGTGGCGTTCCCTCATCCTCTGTCTATTGTCTGTTCTCATGTCTTCTCTCTGCAGAGAGCCTCACTAAGTAATGAACCAGAGCTGCTTATGTCCACAGACTATGAGGGTACAGACAGACAGAGAGAGAGAGCAAGAGCCCCAGCTCCCACCAGTACAGGCCTTTGTTATATAGTTAATAAACTTAATTTTGATTTTGGTTGGTAGTCCTTTTTGCAGGTTTTGTTCAGGGTTTAAAGATGTTGTGGGTCTGTGTTTAAAGGCATAGCTGTGTTGGTTGGCATTCACATCCTTCTCTTAAGATTGGCAACAGCCTCCAACTGCCTTTTTCCTGAAGTTTTTCCGGAAGTTTAAATCTTGTTTATTATTAAAATAATCAATTGTAGTGGCATCTAATATATTATGGTCTTTACCTGAGCCTATGGCAGTGTGTGTGCTTTGTCAGTGTTAACGAGCCTTAATCAACCTTCATTGTGTGACAGATCTTATTTCTCATGCATCTATACTGAGCAGCACTTTTATGTCAACAGCTATAAAGTGTGTGTCAGAACTGAACATTATATGGTCAATATATAACAAGAACATCAAAAACATAACTCTGGGCATTAAGTGTTAATGACCTTTCCATCACAACAACGCAGGGATGTGTTTCAGTGAGATGTCCTCATGAGAAGTGAATGCGTGAAATAGGAAATATCTTTTGATTTGACACATACAGAGTGGGGAAATAAATGTGGAAAGCCCCTCAAACAACAAGGTTTTCCTTTTATAAAACTCTTACATAGTTGACTTCATAAAGAAATGACCAATAACCTGTTATTAGTACTGCTGTCCAAGTAGTTGTCTAAAACCAGTGGTTGTGCTAGTACTGAATTTAACTATAAGTTATATACTTAATATAAATGTATCTACTTCCACTGCTGCTGTGAGACTATTGTTACTGTACCTACTGCTACTAACTAATTAAATATCAGAAGAAAAAAAAAGAGGGGGTTAAAGAGATATAGCTTGCAAAATACTGAGCAGATAATGGAATTTCATAACATGTTGAAACACATTTTATACACGTTTTTAAAGCACAGTTGCAACATTTCTCACAATGTTAAGGATAAATTCAGCAGGAAAAATCTTTTTAATGTTTAAGAATGAAAATTGGGTCAGCCCAGCAAAATATCAGAATTAGACTCTGAGCCTTAAAAATCATGTGAGTAAAATTAGAATGTTCCCTTCAAACACATCATATTTTAGATAAGCCAGTCACTAAGCCACAATATTCATACTATAAAAGATGAGAAGAAGCAAGTCAGGCACCAAGCAGCTTTCATTATCCCATTTCCTTTAATTGGACTCAGCCTGGGGACATAGGACTCAATGGCTGATCACAGTGGATAAAAACCTTTGGAAAGGCTCTTTTTGGGGTTTAATCAAATACATTTAGCAAAAAAAACTAAGCCTCCGCCATAAATGTCCAAAATGGACTTTGAAGTTCAGCCTAGCACAACTTGTTTGCGCTCCTTCCTTTTCCATGAAGTTGAAGAAATTTGCTTTGAACATCTGGTATGGTACTACAAGTCAAAACTATCCAGGAAGTCTTATCTAACCCTATACATCCATAAAGAATCAATATGCAAAGGAATTTTTGTCTTTGTGCTTGAAAAACATATTTTTATTAAAGGCTTACAGTACAGACATAACACTCACTGTCAGGTTTACATTTCAACTTCACCTTTTGACAATCTATTTATGTTTTATTCAAAATGTCATAAAGGCTTAACTACGGTACTGTGTGTGTGTGTGTGTGTGCTTGGGGCTGGCCTGACTGCAAAAATGTGCAGCCCAGCCTGTAGGCTGTAGGTTTAGTTAATTGTACTCAGCAGACGAGTTTGGGCAGGCTCAAGGTCAAAGACTACAGTATGTTTTCCTCACTTTCCAAAGGACATTGAGAGGTGGTCTCATTGAGGTCTTGGAAGTAATGAGGAGATGTGGCTTATTACTCATAGGTTATCACAATTATGATTCTTGCTTTAACTTTCAGGGCTTAGGTCACGATGCAGAATTAGGTTTATATTAAGTTTACATTATGATTTAGGGCAACAGGGTAATATTGCCCTGTTTCTGACCAAACAACAGCCTGTTCAAAATTTAAAGTATTTTAATTAGCTATAACTATCTAACTTATGTATTTTCCAAACTGCTCCTTCCCGTCAAAGTCTGACTTTGGCTCGATCACTTCACCGTTTTTAACGGAGAACGGCACCGCTTTGCTGGAGTACCGGGGCCACTGCTACCATGACCCACGGCAGCAGTATCGTCCTCCGTGGAAATGGACCCTCTACCAGGCGAACCGTCCCGTCACCTCTCCGTCGCCATCCTGCTTCAACTTACCGGGGGAAGTTCACCACGACTACCATGGCTCTTCGTCGGACACCATATTCAACACCAGCAAGGACTGCTTTCTGTACGGCGCCTCTGATCCCCGTTTTCACGTCCAGTCGTTTGCAGAAAACCCGCGGAGCTTCCCCCCCGGCAGATACACCGCGTTCAGTCCGGACTCACAGCTCCTCTACCCGGGAGGGCGCGGCAGAGTCCTACCGCCGGTTTTCGATCAGTTTGTCGAGTATGCAGAAGAAGGAGTGGACCCGAAAGCGGATGTTTCCCCTGGAAGCCAACAGGAGAAAGATACAAATCGGGCCGAGTGGACGAGCTGTCATAGCGGGGACAGCAGCGAGGTGAGGGAGGGGTCAGACTCACCCCGGCCTGGGAAGGAGGTGGAGGAGGATGCGCCGTTATCCAGCGGCAGCGGAGGAGACTACAGCCATGCACCGAGTGAGTAGAAGCCATACTGTAACCTGCTATATCCAACTAGAGACTGGTTACATTGCTTCACTCCTAAATTACATTTCTGAGAAATCAGACAGCAGTTAAGACAGACAGAGATATTTGTACAACTGAAAGGCCTACTACGTGAAATACATATAAAGGTATTATTATTTCTGTATCTTCCAGGGACTCCATGCTCTGAAATAGAAAAGACTCTTTCGGCTACTGATATTAACATAAAAATATAATTTGGCTATAAATGAATGAGAATGGGCCTAAACTTGCCAGCCAAGAATAGCAAACTTATGGACCTCTGTCTAGGCTAAAATAAACTATTTTATTCATGTATGTATGTGTATGTATTTGTATTTGTTGTATTGCCTGCTGCTCTGTGTTTAGTTTATTAGAACAGGTTCGTCTTTTCAAAATAAAACATTGGGATACAAAAAATAACGTATGCTACTACTTTTCTTGTACAAGTATAAAGAACAAAAGGAATGTACTTAATTGCTCCAATAGAACAATGTAATGTCTCTAAAACGGAATATAGCCTACAGCGTGGCTCATGTTTATAAGGTTAAAAATCGTAGCCTACTTTTCATATTAACAATTTTCCCTATGTAGATAGGGTCTGTTGTGAATGAAGCCTGGATTGATACAAAGCGCTATAAACAGCGATGGTTAATGTTCCAATTTTCTGTCCATTTGTTGGTATTTTTAGTTGCATGCAACTAGTGGTTGGCTGCTGAAATAGTAAATAGTAACATGGTACTAACCACGCATGTGGGCCTATGGTTCTGCCTATAGATGGTTACAAATAACTATGTGAATACTTGTAACACTTGTAAATAGTAAGTAAGTGTAAAGTTGTATTAATTAGCTCAATTTAGGATTTACAGCATGAAGGTTGTGTTTTTTGATCTCACTGTTTTGACTCAGAACTTTACATTCACCTTAAATTAAGAATGACAATTCATGTCAATTAAATTGTAATTTTGTATCAAATTGTTGCTTATCTCTGTTGGATGGATATTCTGACCATTCTAATCAGCACCCCAATTATCTATCTATCTATCTATTCTTATCTATACATCCCGAAATATCATTATCTGTCTGTCTGTGTTTATTATCATGTTTAACCTTTTCCCTCTCTCCAGCAGAGCCCTGTTTGAGGAGGAAGAAGCGTTGTCCTTACTCTAAGCAGCAGATCAGAGAGCTGGAGAGAGAGTTTCTATTCAACATTTACATTAACAAGGACAGACGCATGCAGCTGTCCCGCCATCTACGCCTGACAGATCGGTGCGTCCATATTGCAATATTAATTTTTATTTATTTAATTTTAATTTTAATTTTAATTACATGTTGCATTGTAAAATAATTATACCAGGCAGGCCTGGGCCCCAGTTTTGATTCACTGACTCACATATGAAAGATTTGTAAAATACAAGCTGCTGCCTGGGACACAGGAGCACAGTTACAAAGCAACAACCTTGCTCCACTTGGGGTTCAGATCAGGTTAAATTAGGGCTCACCAGGAGTTATTCAGCATAAGTTTCTGGCTGCAGTGAAGCATTTTTCATTTAATATAACCCAATTACCCAGTTTCTGGTTCCACTTGCAGCACAGTGCTATGAAACCCATGAGTAGGATAATTATTTACATTTATTTTTTTTTACACTGGAAAGAGAAAACATTTTACAATTTTCTGACAATCTTCTGATTAATCACAAAAGTAATTGGCATATTAATAGGTAATAAAAATAAGTGAGTGAGAAGCCAAGGTAGTGATAGATGTAACACACAAAGTTACACTATTCCACACCATGTGTAGTATCGGGAACGGATGATGTTTCTGTAACAACATTTTTTTAGTTTTAAAAATTCATCATCATATTTATTTGGCATGTGCGTTTGTTGTAGGCATAGTAGATGTAGGCATAACTAATAAAAAAAAATTTGGTGATGACTTTCCCTTATGAATATTCTGTATGAGGAACTTCAAATAAACTCTGTCTTAGTGAAAACAGCACAGAGAAATCATATAGTAAAAACATGTTTTTTATTCTATTCTTTGCTGATCCAGACAGGTGAAAATCTGGTTCCAGAACAGAAGAATGAAAGAGAAGAAACTGAAAAGAGACAGACTGCAGTACTACACAGGATACCACCTGTTTTGATGGACAGGTGAGGGAGAAAGAAGTAAGAGACAGTCTTTCTTCCAACCTCATGTACAGACTGTGTGACAACTCTGGAAACTGTGTCACAGCACTGTATATAGGCAGGTTAATAGAGACATAAATAAAAGACAAACACAAACAAATAGATAAACAAACCCACTTCCTTCCTGTCATCTAAGGAGAACCCCAAGGCTCATGTTTTGGCCCCGTGTTTTTTTTCTTGAGTACAAACACACCATGGACAGTAAAAAAACAGCAAGGTCTCCATTGAATATTCTGTCTCTTATCAAGAAAACACTCAGAATGCTCCTTTTGCCTCGTTTGAACCCAACTTCCCTCTGAAGTCATGTGGCCTACTGTGGACAAATGAACCTCTCTGTGCCTCAGGCCTTCATGTCCTAATATAGTAAGGAATGAGGACATACATTTAAAAAACTAAATATAGGGAAACATCAAATACAGATGAAGCTCTTGCTTATCAGTGGAGCCTTGTGTTTTGCAGTTCACATTTCTCTGAGTATTTGATTTGATTTATTTGTTTTATTTTTTGGGTGTTTTGATGTTGACTTGCACTGCTGACAATCTAATGGTGTGTGTGTGTGTGTAAATGAGTGTGGTTCTGAGCTTTTAAACTGAACAGATATACCACTATTGATGTCATCACAATGTTTTTTAATTATAAATCCTCTTGCTGTTCATGTGAATTTGTTAATAAGTGACGTGCCTGCGCAAGGTTAATAACAAATGACAATTATACTTCATATGATAACATTTAGCAATCTATTTAGCATATAAATATAATCATTTTTTTCAAGCAAAGACAATCTACATTAATTATTCTTATATTTGTGACATTTGATATTGGTTATTATTTTGCTTCTGTGTTTTTAGAAAAACGACTGACTGCATAAGAAAGACATATTAACTGTATTAAATCTAACCAAATATTGAATGACATACCATTATTTCATGCCTGTTTTCTACTTTTGTGTCAAGTGTTCGTCCTTGCATTTATTGCAAGATTACTCAGCTTGGATTTTAATATATTCATGTCTTATACTTCAATACATACACTTGAAGACAATGTATTAAAATATTTGACAACCATATATAATAATAATA
The DNA here is from genome assembly GCF_004916995.1 of Morone saxatilis. Lineage (NCBI taxonomy): Eukaryota > Metazoa > Chordata > Actinopteri > Moronidae > Morone > Morone saxatilis. The sequence goes on along the minus strand of NW_023339751.1, from coordinate 19,335,317 downwards.
ATCGCTATAAGAGGAACTGTTTGTTGTTGGACTTTGATGGAGGCATGTGTAATCCTTAATTTGATGTAAAAACCTTGATGTAAAATAAATTTGAGTTGTGAGGGTTTTATGATGCGATTTTGTATTTTAAATTGCATTTCCATTTTACTCTGAAATTTGCAAAAGCTTTCAAGCCTTTGAAAACAAAAACCACACCAAATTCATATGACATTTAAAGTTTAGCTTTAGTCTGACTGTGAAATTATAAATGGAAAATAACATTTATATTTACTGTCTCTTAGTGGTGGCAGAAATCAGTTTAGACACTTGTTTTATAAAATAATATACATTATAAAACAAGAAAATATTTACACAAACGACACAAACAATGCTTATTTTAAATGCCAGTTTGTTACAGCATTGTCTGGGGCGATTCAAGGTCTTGTTTGAATGTTTTTATATAGTAATAAAATGAAATGCATGTCATGTGTGATCACCTCTGGAACAAAAAAGTATACCCAGAAGTACAATTAAATAGGCTCACATTTCAGATGATGCCTAAATCGTAAACACAACCATATTAAGCAAAAAGCAGGGTATTTGCAGGTAATTGCAGCCCCAGGTTACATTAATATAAAATGTAACATCCGTAAATTAAATTTAAAACTATAAAAGAAAATAGGTATTAAATAGTGAATTTTCTCTTCTCTTCACGCTGGAGTTCTGACCCAGACTTTGAACACCGGACAAGACAGCAGAAACACACAGTGAGTCCAAGGCTGCAAATGAACCTTGAACACCACACCGTCACAACCACCATTTCCTCCACCTAATGACTTTTATTGGGGCAATACAGACAGTCTGCTGTCTCTACCTCTTTGTCTCACTCAGTCTGTGTGTGTGAGTGGGGCTGTGCGTGAGTGTGTATTTGTGTGTGACGTAAAAAGAAGATGAAAGGGGAGATTGTGTTTCTAGTTGGAACTAAAGGCATTCAACCTAATGACCTACAATAAACTCCACCGCAAGCCTGCCGGGCCTTTTTTTCCACCAGTACAGGCACGTTTATTTATATATTTTTATTATTATTGCAGGCATTGTGCTGTTTTATTTACATTTTTAATCCTAATAATAGAAGTAGAAACAATAAGACTGGCATATTGGAGTGCAAACCCTATTAATAGTATAGGAGTAGTTGAAGAGGCAGTATTAGGGGTAACAGGTATCAGCAGCAGTATTAGTAATAGTCGTAGTAGTTAAAGGAGTCGTTGCAGATATTGTGTGGTGTAGCAGCAGCACTATTGTTAGAAGGAAAAAAAGTGACAGTTACAGTATTATATTGCAGTGTTGGTGGTAGCTGTATTAAGATGTGTAGTGTAGTAACATTAGTGCCAGCAGCAGCAATTAGAAGCAATAACAGCAGTTGTTGTAGTAGCTGCAATGATAGATGTATCAGTCATAGAAATAACAGGGAAAAGGCAACACTTTAAGTGTTTATTAATGTATGTGTCAACAACTGTAAGTCCTCTTGTGGGCATATATTGTATAATGAATAACAATATAGTAAAAACACAGTTGTATCAATATAGAATATATCTTCATAGGAGTTTTAATTGTTGACAAATATTACACATTAATAAACACTTAAAATGTCTGTTACAACTACATTATAGTGTGTTATAAATCATTTATTTATTTTTAAATACTGCTTATGCACACTAATGTGTGCTCAGAACAGCAATAGCAAAGTGGTCATGACAGTAGCAGCAATGGAAAGAGTAAATCGTAGTAATAGTACTTACTCAACTCTAAAACAGCTGACTCAGTTTATGGCAGTGCAGTGTGGGCAATGTTGGCAGCGTCTGTCCATTACTTTTTACAGTTTGTTGAATAAATGTATGTCAGCCTGCGAGCATTACACAGCAAACACCCCAGATTCTGTAACAGCAGGTTGAGCTTGACCTCCCACCTTCACTACCAGAGACACTGCCTCCTAGAGGAACTTACTGCAATGACATCCATCTGGCCTGAATCCTCCTGGGTCCAGTTAAATTAAATTATAAGCGCTGATTCATGTGTTTCTTCCTTCTATTAATGAGATCAGCTGAAAGAGTTTATACTAACTTGATTATGTGCTAAATAAGAAAAATACATTTAGGTGCCCTGTTTGGTGAAAAAGAACAGAGGTCTTCAAGGTTGGCCCGCTAAATATGAACTTATTTATTAAATAGTTGTGTTAAAATGATCAATGAATCAACTCACTAACAGTGTCTCTGGGGTTATATTTAATTAAAAAAATACTCTCAAATAAGATGCCTCCCTCTCTACTGTAGATGTGTGTGCCTTGTTGCATGACAAGTTTGGGAATCCCGCCTGTTTTCATTCACACAGACAGCAGATGGCGCTAAGAGTGCACATGAAACAGCGATCAAGGTCTATGTTAGAAAATGTGCAAAAGCGTCACAGTTCGTTTTTGTCTTTAAGCCACGCCTCCATTGGCTTGTCACCCTTCTTCTCCAGCCAATGGAATTTCACTTTCACACACAAACATGGGCACAAGAACGATGGATGGAGAAAGTCTTTAAATAATTGGCATGGGGGCAATTGCAAAGTATTCAGTATCTTAGAATGACCTAACTAAATAATACCATATACAGCCGGAGCAGGCCGTGGCCACTGGTACGTTAGACCCACTGAAAGATAGATCCATGTGTCTCCAAAAAGTAAATTATGAGCTAAGAAAAAAGGGCCCTGTTTTCGCCTTTGTGACCATGCATTTTTCAGATAATCCAATGAGAATTTAAATTGTTTAATCTTTCTGAAAAATTCAAACTCAAGAGTAAGAGTACCTAAACTGGGGATAAGTGGTTTCCACTGGACAGACACGGGTCTCAACAGCAAAACATCCAAACGCAAACATGAATCAAAAATTAAAATAATATACTTGTAGCCTAAAATCAGAATCAGAATCACTGTAATCTAATCTATGTGCAATCGCACAAGCAGGCATGATTCATTCATTTATTAATTTGTCAGTTTATTAATAAGTGAGTAAGTAAGAAAGTCAATAAATAAACAACAAAAGACAGCTTTTAAAAAAACAGATAAGTGAACTAGTCCACTGATACAAATCCAACTGGAGACCACTGACATTTTGGGTTGTGGTATGCGCCAAAGAAAGCTCACATAGCGCCAACATGAACTTTTTTCAAGATCACTTCACTAAAAGCTGAAGATAAAAAAGAAATCACTTATCCGGACAAAGAAAAGCCAAAGCCCATCTCCCCTCTTTTAATCTCAGCCCCGATACACTTTGAGACCACACATACACACACACACACACACACACACACTTCAAACAAGCTTGTAAACGACTCTCTGCTACTTTTTATTCAGCCTGTAAAACAGTGTTTCAAGTATTTTTTAAACGCCACAGTGTATGCTCCATTCAGGCCCATCTGGCAGCGGGGTCGTGGGCCTACTATCACATTTCTGAGCACAAAAGAATTATTTGATTTATTTCCTATACTGGGTAAATACAGTCCAACCATGTGATCCACAGTGTAACCAATGGGCAGCCGAGAAGAAGGTAAGGGCAGGAAAAAAAAATTACTACCATTTTAGGGGAGGATGTAAGGCACTATACCAGCCCATCTAACGTTTTACAGTCGCACTTAAGTGTCTTTTTATTGAAATAATAAAATAAACATGTCGCTAACGAATTATTATTCCATGATGGGGCTCCAGACCGAGGAGCCGTACGGTGCACATTTCATCCCGGGAGGCTTGCAGGGTTCGACGGCCGGCTGCGCAAAGACAGCCCGGGGAGCGGAGGAAGAGGAGGGGACCCCCGGCTCACACATTCCGGATTTTTCACATTTTTCCAACAAACAAACGAGCTTAAACGGCTTTTCTCCTTGGACAAACACCTCTACTTCCTCTTCATCCTCTTCTCCGCAGCTGCAGTCCACCCCCGGCGCCTCCATCCCCGGCCTTTTTCATCCACATCACCTCCTGAGCCACCACCACCACCACCCATACTACGGCCCGCAGGCGCAGACCCACGCCGAACACCTCGCATCCGCGGCCGCTTCCGAGAGCAGATTCGTCCGCTGCTGGGAGGGTGCGACCCCCACCTCGGAGACCTCTCTGTCACATGCGTCGGCCAGTTTTCCCGGGTGTCTCCCCGCTCAGGGTGACCTCTCCAATCCGAGCCCGAGGTATGAGGCGGTTAAACCTGAGAATTCACCGCCGCCACAAGATAGCCCCGCGGATTCCAGCTTCGCCAGCCCGACTGAAGTGGTCCTAGAGCGGCTTGGGACCGTGGAGGAGCTGCGGAGAAAGCCGGAGCCCAAAAAAGAGGACGAGGAGAGGAAAACACGGCCACAGCTTGACCCGGGTAAAGACAGAAACTCAGGGATGTTTATTAGCATGTGCATACACAGCTGTGTGTGTGTGTGTTTGTCAGTGTGTGTGAAAGAGAGAGAGAGAGAGAGAGAGAGGGAGAGAGAGGGAGAACGTGGCTTAAGAAAGTAAGTAAGTGTGTGTGACTTTTATAGCCCTATAAATGTCTTGTAAACGGTAAAATATAAAACTTTATTGTCCATTAAAATAATTAAGGTGCTATTGCTGTTATTTAACAATTTGTCACTGGAGGGAAGACGCAGGTAGGGTTGCGCTGCATTTCTCTGGTAGGATTTGTGCTGCAATTAATGCTTATTGTTTTGTAAAAGAAAAAAATAGCAATAGGTTTTTACAAGCATGTCTATGCAAAAACACCATAATCATTTATTGGCCCTATTGTTCTAGTTTACACAGAACTGACAACAATTGTTTTTAACTTAAGATATGCAAGTATTCAAAAAAAAAAAGTCTCAATTACAATAAATAAAAATGACGTTAAGCAAAAAAATATTACTGGGCTTATAATAATAATAGTAGTAATACCATTTATTGGCTATTATTAGGCCTAGATATTTTCATTTGCTACATTTAATTTTCTTCCTGCTATTACTTTCCAACTTTCTGTAAATTCAGGCTATTGGTTTATTGTTAAAATGTATGTGCAATAGACTGAACGAAGAGAAGAATGAACTTCTGTTTGCTTTTCTGTGTCAGAAAATCAGCTTTGAAATATTTTAAATAGCAATGATTTATAGAGATGAGTAAATGAGATCTTCGCCAACCTGAAGTGAATTTCATCAAATAAGTGATTGAGAAACTGAAGCAAACTGAGAAAAAGTCCTCTGTGTGGTGTGAGTGTAGCATTACCAAGCCAAAGCCAAAACAGCCAACTTGTTGCTCTCTTGCTGGCTGTCTGTCTAACTAGTATTTCATTGCACTCTCTGGCTGCTTTACGTTGTTAAAGTGGCCAATAAAGCATTTTCATATCAGTCAAAGGTTCAAATATCCTTCTCCAACTGCAGTTTAATAATTCTAAAAATGAGCCTCAGTTTGGCTGTTCATCATTACTGCCTGCACTCAGACAGTAATTTAGACTATTTATGGGATACACTGCTGTATTTACTGCTACTTGCTGTCCTCCCAAAAACATTTTAAAAGGTCTATAGCGACATCAGTAACCAGGAACGTAATTTTACACAATGTCACGTTATGTTAAATTATTGAAATAAAGAAAATGTAAAAAGAGGGCATAAACAACTTTAATGCCTCAGTGACTTGGTAAAAGAAGCAATGGGGTTTTAAAAAACACTTTATTTATGGGGCTGTGCGGTTGTTTCTTTTTCTAATGAGGCAAAAGTTGCAGGCTTATAAAATTTGTTCCTGAGAATATTTTCTTTGGTTTGTATGTCAGTCTTTGAACTCCCCAAGGCGCATGCACACACACACACACAAATATGCATGCAGATAGCAAAGTAAATATAGTGGTGTGTGGTTAAAGTAAGAATCTCTGGCACCCTGTGTCTTCTTCTGCAGAAAATCCATCAGCTAGTTGGATCCATGCCAAGTCCACCCGGAAGAAAAGGTGTCCGTACACCAAACATCAGACCCTGGAGCTGGAGAAGGAGTTTCTCTACAACATGTACCTGACCAGGGACCGGCGCCTGGAGGTGGCAGGACTCTTAAATTTGACAGAGAGACAGGTCAAAATCTGGTTCCAGAACAGACGGATGAAGATGAAGAAGCTGATGACCCGGGACAGGAGGAGTATGAATGAATGATGGATTTGGAGTTGCTTTTTCCAGGGTAGGTGTGGAGGAGGTGAGGTTATAGCTCATAAAAAAAACGCAGTGCTCCATAGATACCCAACATCTTTAACCTCATGATCAGCTGTTACTAAGCAACGGATTGTGGAGCTAACATGGCTGCCTTGGAAAAAAACTGCAGCGGTGAAGCTCTGCAGGGGAGACCAGGATGTGTTGTAACACTTTTTAGAAAATATATTCAATGCCTTTTGGCCTTTTTCATGTAAGATCTTCTGAACTCTGGTGTAGAATTCATCCATCTGCATGTTACAAAATGAGGAAAGTCAACCTCTAACCTGGTATAGTTGTAAATAATGCTCAGAATACAATGTCAACATTTACAGGGAGATCCATAAATTGAATGAAAAAACATACTTGATATCAAAGACTTTACTCATTTTCAAACACATCTGTTTTTGATAAGGTTGTATATCTCTCATGTCCAAAACTGAAACTACTTGACACATACTTGACTTCACATAAATTGAGTGTGCTTTCCGCCAAGATGTGAATTGTGTTTTATGATTTAATGCTAAAAGTGTTCCTCATAAAAACTGCTTTCAGTGTGCCAGATGAGACTACACTACAAGGCAACCATCAAAGATAAATCCCATGAGTGTTCTTATGTCGGCGCACCTGTTTGTTGGGGCCTGAAAAACAGTCGCGTGTGTTTATTTGAAATTAAAATAAAATACTCATGGAAAATAAGCTTAAATAAAACAGGAGCCTTCCACTCATAATTAAATAATTGCCTATAAGAGACGAGAGTGAAACAAAGTGCAGTGGTAACTGATGTAAACAGGAATATAAGCAATTTATATACTTTATCGGTCCATTTGTTTGCTTGAACTTAAAGGTGAAATCTGTTAATGTTCTTGGTTTAAAATACTCTAATTTTAAGTCCAGTTCACACAAGATAGTATATGTGAAACTGCTGTTTACACGTATAAAATGTATGAAAACCACAAGTACTTATATGTTAAAATCAACACATGTGCCTAAATAAATTTTTAACATGGTTTTTCCAAATAGGATACATTGACATGTGCTCTTTTACAAGGGGAAGTCTGTTCAAACCAACAAGTTAGCCTCCTTTTAAACTTAAATATCCAACATCATTTATATGAACCACTTCAGCAAATACCTTTTTGGATATGTATATTTTCTTTCTGCCAGATGGCTGCATATGCACACAACAACCAGGTGAGATGTTGCTGCAGAAATGTACAAATTCCAGCGTTATGGAGTACCCAAGTGTTTCCCAAAGACCGCAGATTGTAACATATCATTGCAACATGCTGACATATGTGTATTCACAACCTTATAGATTATTACACAGCTTGCAATTGTAACCTCAGTGGGGAAGATTAGCATTTGTTTCAGAACAAAAGATTACTGTTTGCCTAATTTAAACTACCGAATAAACAAAAATAAACAAACAAATTATTAATTGAATGCAATAAAAACAGTAACATGAAAACACTTTTGAGTGATTCACAATGTATTTTAAATGCTGTCTGAGAGGCCCATACACAGATAATCATGTGTTTTTTATCATCCTCCGTGTTACAACCAACCCCAGTCTCCCCGAAAATAATAAGCAGAAGGGACTTTTAACATTTTGTTCCTCAAAACAGAATAAGCTTTTTTTGTTTTTTTTTATAAACTGTGCATGTAGCCCGATGGGCATATTTGTTGTTACTGTTGTTGTTGCTGTTGTTGTCATTGTTGCTATGTATATCTGTTGTTACATATGTTGTTACTGTGGGGTCTAATATGCAGATATGGCCATGCCTATAATCCTTTACACACACACACACACACACACACACACCAGTCATGGCTAAGCTATGGTGTGACAGCAGTCAGATGGTTATTTTGTTTCACTGTTACCTCCTGTAAGAATAAACAAGACGTTTTACAAGGACTACATACAGAAACAACGCACAACTCATATTAGAATGTAATAACATCACCTTGAACTATTATAGGATTATTATAGGGATATCAAAGGTATTTTAGTGGGGTTTTCTTTTCCATTTGTTTTTCATGAGGATGAGACGGGCTCAACACATTCTCTCTGGGAGAAGAGGAAACACAACAGGCTATGTTAGCCTACAGCGGCAGGCCTGTGCTGTGATTTAACTGGATGTGATGAAATGAGGCCTTCATCTGCTCATTTAGGCGAACATGTGCTGCTTTTTAATGAAATAAAAGCTGGATTACTTCATTGTTAACCATGCGCTTTCCCTGTTGTTTTTATTTTCCGTTTCCCTTCATCCTTTGCGATGTATCGGTAATTGGGACTACATCGTTTTAGCCTTTTATTTGATATTTCCACTAATACTAAGTGTGTAGTTGTAGAAGCCGTATTACCTTTTAACCATAATTAGCGACATAATTATAATATCAGACTACTACTGGGTTACTCTAATTATAATAAGAAGAAATATATTTAGTTTTTTCGGATTATTATAGCTATAATAAAATTAAAATGTATACTTTTTGCATGAAATAGAGAACCACACACAACATACTACTACATTACAGCATTAAACTGACTACTTTTAATAATAAAATCAGTCTTATACTCATTATCCTGTACTATAATGGTATGACCAAGAGTAAAACAAAAGTACCTCACGTTTGACGTTTCACCGGATTATAGGCCAATAATGATGTTTTTATTAGGATTGTATTATTCCAACGTCAAGGTGTTTCACTGCTCTCAGGTATGTAGTCTGAGTTTCAGTCCACAGAGAGACATTTCTGCCTCCTTGTTTTGTCAAAGTCAGTGCAGAGCCTCATAGCTTCCCTCATTTATTGCGGCCATATAATCTGCTCAGGGCTCATCCTACTGCAGGGTCATAAACCAACAGCATGCATTTGGAGAATAAACGTGACTTTCCCCACACTCAAGACAGAGACACACACACAGAGAGGTGCCATAAAGTCATTTAGTCCAGACAGTCATCGTGACTATATGGTTTTATTGGACACCCTTTCCTGCCTTGGAGCCTCAACTCTCCTTCTAAATGTTAAAGTCATTGTCTGGAGATGAGACCAGACAGCCTCAATCACATTTCTACAGACCACGAGATCACAAAACACAGGGCATTTTATTATACAGGGAATTAAAAGGTGGGACAAAAGCGATTGTGCCTGAGCAGCATTTGACTGTGGATTTGGTTGTTTCTTGTAGGCCTATATTTTTAAAAACCCGGATTATCGCCATGATTTCAGGCTGTATTTATGACTTCAGTGCAACCGACATAAGAAACTGCCGCAAATCGTTAATACTACTATTTGTGTAATGAATGAGTGACTTTTTATTCTATTTCCGTTTTCTTGCTATGAATAAGTGGCAGGCTCGCCTCATTTTCTAAATTAAAATGTCAGTCTGACCCTTTTACGCACGCCGTGTGTGAGTTATTTCATACTGACCGTGCGCTATGGCTTCATATGGTATTAATACTATACCAGATGAAGAAAGACAAGAAAATGTACAAATATTTCATAATAACTAAATTAGGAAATCTATTGTTAAACTACACAATTTCACTCCAAACAAACTGAACTATGCAGCGCAATAAAGGCAAAAAAGAAAAGTAATTAGTTTTACAAAAAATACAATGGAACAACAACAACAACAAAAAGGGTTTATAAATTCATATTAAATATAGGCTACAGAAGTTAACTAGAAGGTGTCATAAAATAAAATGAACGAAACAACCGCATTAACAGTGAACTCCAACAAAGGGAATACTGCAGAAATTAAATAGGACGGCAAATTATGTTCAAATGATTGCTCCCGATTAAATGTTGCTCCCAATACAATGTCTGTAATAACATCAAATGAATTCACAACGGTGCACTAACATAGACTGTAATAACTGAGTTGAGTTCCATGTAAAATGATTACTTAGAAAAAAGGATTCTGCAGCGGGTTTAATACCCGAGCTGTAGCAGTCTTATGAAGTTGTAGCTAGTAACATCAGTATATACTATACAGCCTAATATGAATAGTGTTCTATTCTTTAAGGTGACGATATAATTAAATTACACTGAATTACATTGAAAGGGACAGAACTGAACGTGGAACCATAGTGTGGAATAAAAGTAAATTATTAGAAAACTATTTTGTCAATGTACTGATTAATTTAGTTGACTCAAAGTGAAGCCACTGGATTAAAACATTTAAAGATGTGAAGTGTCTTTAAAGACTGAAGAATACACAAAAACACCAAGAATCAGCACTGTAGAGTGTGTGTGTAGTAACCGACTCTGTCCGCTGGGTGGAAGTGTCGTGCTGCAGTAAAAGACAGCAGTGGTTCTCAATCCAGCGATCTGAGTTCCAATCTCAGCAGAACCTGAAGTTTCAAAATCTATTAAAACAATTTGAACAAAAACAGAGCTTGAAAAAGAAAATACTCAATGAAAATGCCACAAGTAAAAGTGTGTAAGTATAATCAGAAACTGTAGTACTCAAAGTATATTAAAACTGTCCCCTGTGACTATTGTACTATTAGGTACTTATTATTAGATTATTAATTATTAAATCCTAGTCGGTTGAATTCATTTTGAACTGAACTGCGACTAATGATTGTTTCTATTATGGATCAATGTGCTGATTATTTTCTCAATAAATCGATTGATTGATTTGTACAAATTCTAAAAAATAGTAAGAAAATGCTGTCACAGTTACTCAAAGTAACACCTTCACTTTTGTCCAACCAACAGTCAAAACTATTAAAAAATAATAACACCATTCAAATAATTAAAAGGAAAAGCAACAAATGTGTGAAGTATGAAATGTTTTTGAATGAAAAATGACTGAAAGGAGGACCAAAAGAGTTCACAATTATTCTTTTGTCAATCGACTAATTGATTAAGTGACTAATCATTTTAATCATAATCAGCTGGACTTCCTGTTGAGTAGTTTAACATATAAAAAACATATTTTAAAAGCACTTTGTATGTAGAAATCTTAAGTTGTAAAGTAACTAGTAAGTAAAGCTGTCAGATAAGTGAGTGAAGTAAAAAAGTCCAATATTTTCCTGTGAAATGTAGTGGAGTAGAAGTATAAAGCATGAAAAGAAAAGACTTGAGTAAAGAACAATTGCTACAAATTTGTACTTAAGTAGACTAGAGTACTTGAGTAAAAATACTTAGTTCCACTACTGCTGATCCGTCTGTCCACTCTCATAACATAAATGTTCTGTGACAACTTAAATTTACTCCAGTAATAAAAGTGGAATTTTAAAGCTTTTCCACTGCATTTAGCCGGGTACAGTATTTATGCCCCATGACATTTGGCCTTTCAGGAAATACCCTGAAATGTAAACTTCTCAGGACATAGCCCTGTTTCTACTCAGTGACACAATGTAGATGATCAGCCTATCAAAAGACTTGATTGAAAATGATTGAATAATTATTTTTCTTAACCGGCATGGAAGTACATTCATGTAGAGATGAAGGGGCATAATACACAAAGGGGTGAAATGCCATGCTGTTTTAATTAAACAAATGTACACAAAGAAGAATCAGATTGTGTTCTTTACATATGAAAACATTGGATAAACATGCTACCTCTGTGAGCATCACCACAGTCAGAGTGGTCTGTGTGACCACTTTCACTTTGTGTTTCCTCTTCAAAATAAAAGGTCATATTGACCTGCCTCCTGCCTTCACAACCTTAAAGCTGACACATTTACAAAATCAACATACCTCTGTAAAACTGAATCAAAACAACCCTTCTTCTCTCATAGTATTTAAATATTAGCCACTTTTTTTAGAGCTGTTTACTTTAAGAAAAGAGAAATGCACAAATATTGAACACAAAAATAAAAAAATAAAGAATATCTATCAAGTATATATACAGTAACATAATGTGAAAATATGCATCTTGTGATTTAAAAGGCCCACTTTCTTTCACTGCTGAGTAACTATGACATAAATGTATAGTTTCTAAATAAACGTAGGCACAAATTGTGGTCAACACTTATTTCTTCTCATGTTCTCAGAGAGTTTCCTTTCATAAAAAGACAAACCATAAATCACAGACCCACACAATAACAGAGGGCATATGGTAGAATAAATTCTGAGTTTGTGTCCTATATATGCAGCGATCCTTAAAAATATCAAATAATTCTCAAGCTGAACTCTAAGTACAACTTTCAGTAACAGTGGTTATAACCAGCCATGTAGCAGTCTTGTAATTGTATTTAAATGGTCTGGACAAGGGGCCAAATGTTACAAGAAAACAAGAAGGAAATGTGGCCAAATTTTAACATCTGATTGCTTTCTGTCCCATGTTTTCAAAGCCTTTTTTCTAGTCCTTTAAACTAAAATGGTAGAAATGCAAAGCTGAATTGTGGCAAACCACCTCAAAATAAGATGGCTGCCATTGTTGTGGAAATGAAAACGAGTAGAACGTGAATATTTTATGGCAGCTATTTACATTTGTAGAAGGAAGATGGAAAACACATTTAAAATTTGACTGGGAAGCACATAACCTGAAGAGCCACTGTAAATGCATTGTAAGAACATAGTGACTAAATGACTTATTATTTTAATCAGGCCATCCTGGAATATTCAAGGTGCTGAATACTAATAATGAAGCACGCTCTGATAAATCCAGTTAATTTAAAATTTCTGGTTGACTGGTGGCCATTGAAATGCACTCACAAGATCAAGCATCAAATACAGGGTGGAAACAGTGATTTCATTTTGAGATAAATGAAAATGGAAGTGATTTAAACTGACAGTTTTTATTATAGGAGCCAGCTCCCCTTGCAGGAAGAATGCAAAGAGTGAAGAAATGTAGGCTAAATAATAGGTAAATTCTTTCACTCTATTAGGGAAAAGATTTTAAAGATGATAAAGCAGAATGCTAAAGAGGTGAGAATAACAACCTGAGTGTATTATATATACCAGAAAAAAAACACCAAAGAAAGACAGGTGGTATTATGGCATGAAAGATAGTATATACACATGCATGTATTACTATAATGCTTCCATCTGATGCTTTAAATAAAAGACATGATCAGCCCAGTGTTTGTATCTATTGCTAAAAAAGCACAGGCAGACAAAGGGTATAAAATGCATTGCCATTGGCTTATATTGTGGAATTATTCATTAATTAATTTTATTTAAATATAAGGTGGCTTTAACAGGAAAACCATACCAGAAGAGAACCAGGAGTTACAAATGCTGTGACAAAGTGCTATGATTTTAAAGAGCCCACTTTAGGCTACCTCAGTTAGTCGTCTGCTGCATTTCCCAGATTGCCCTCCAACAATCCCCAGACAAAAGACTTTACTGCAGTCAACTGTGGCTTCAGCTTGTAAGGGAAAGGGTGGCCCTAAAGCTTACTGCTCATTCTTCAGGGATAAAATTACAGTATTCTTAGCAGCTATGAGAGATATTTTACACAAACAATGTATCAGATGGTGATGTAAAAACAATGTGAAAGGGGTCACTTGATGAACTACAGAGGATCATTAGATGAATCTGCAGCTCCCCTCAGCGTTTTAGAGCTTTGCAATGAGTTGCAGGTCATTGTTAGCGGTCTGGCCCACAACTTTAATGTTTTGGTTCACTCTCTCCACTCTCATAGAGACAGCTGTTTTCAGTGAAAAGGCTTTTAAAAGCCCACTGTGCACTACAGCAAACAGCAGAACGATGCAGTTATAGCTGGTGAACAAAGTGGAGCATTTAGTAGCTCAGGAACTGGCGGAGACTGAAAACAGAGCTAAAAGAGAGGGAATACTGGACTCACATTCACAACTGCACATTAATAATAATGTTGCTGTATAAATATGCAACTGTTTGCTAACAAGTTCAACATATCAGCTTAAAAGGTGATGATATAGGTCAATGTTCACAACCAACTGGACAAAAATCAGCCATTGCAGGTTTAGTATAAGTAAAATATATATTGTATTTTTGGGAGAATATTATACAACATTATATCAAGCAAGAATAATATATATATAATAATATGTAAGAAGAGATTAGCTCTAAAACAATCACTATAATTCCAATAATTGTTAAAGCATTTACAGGACCACTTTCATTTTATAATTTAGCTGGGAAATAAATTAAAGTCGGACCATATTTCAAATAATTGTCCTCGCTTGTAATCTACAGACCATTTCCAATTCTTTTTCTGTATTTTAGTCACACGACTCACAGTGGGACCGAGAAATGGAAATGTATAGATTTTTTTTGTTGTTGTTTGAAGAGTGAGTCTGATCGGGCAATGTGTTTGTCTTTGTTTGTATTTTCGTTTCATTAATACAAAAATGTTTGCAATAATGACAATAATGAAGAAGAAAAAAAAAAACAATATATGTTTTTTAGTTCCCTTTTATTAGAGCTGGGATTACACCGCGTGGAGGATGAAGTTATTTTGTTTACTCTCAAGCGTTTTCAGGCCTTTCAGACACAAATACCATTCCATTTATTTTTGTACATTTCTTCATCGTCTACAAAATAGCGGCCAAATTAAAATGCAACAGAAGCGCACAGCAGAAAATGTCTTTGAACTGGATTCACCCAGGCTCGTGCGTTTGTGTGTGTCTGTGTGTACTTGTTTGTGTGTATAAGAGTGAGTGTTTGTTTATTTGGAAATACAGAATTCTCTTGAGTGCAGCTGCCACAAATTCCCCTCTCTGTCCATATGATTTACACACACACACACACACACTGGTCATAAAACGTTTTACGAGCCGACCCTGCCCGCCATTGGCCGCTGACTATCATGTGTGCGCGTGCAGTGCGTACCCTCGCGGGCAGCCCTACCTCCTCGCGCGCTCTCGGTAGCCCAGAGCTGCTCCTCGGTACCGGCGCGCATCCGACGACGCTTCCTCTCTACATTTTTATTTTTGGTTCTCTGCAATATTTCTCCCCCCAAAGATGTAGGTTTGTCTAATTTATTCGTTAAATGATACATTTTAAAGTTAAAAACGTCCAGTACAAATGTCCCTTGTTGAGTCACATCAGACATAAAACAACGTTTACAGGCTGTGAAAAACAAAAAAAAAAGATGCGTACGTAGATTTCTATTGCATGCTTTCTCTTAAATATCTAGCATTACTCTTCCTAACTTCCTGTGGATAAATGCAGTTTCCACTGGTTTTTGACATTTCGTTTTAATCTGCTTTAAGTTTTATTTTTTATTTGAATTAGTTTTCTGTTTTGTTGTGTTGATCTCAGGATGCTGCAGAGGGAAATGGAGTCCAGCAGACTGCGCACATCAGGTACCAACACTGAGCTCTGACATCTGAACTGAGAACGAAAAAGCTATCCAATCATTGCTCCACTTAAGATAAGATAAGATAAGATATTCCTTTAATAGTCTTGATGCTTGTGTGTGTAGATGTAATACAGTTATTAGTTGCTGCTGTGGATTGCTGTTATTCGTGTTAATGGCTTTAGTTGTGTGTAGCCACTGATTCTTGGGAATTTGGATAAAACAGGTTTTAATTTTGAAAGATAAGTTTGACTAATGAATCAGGCTTTTACAATGGACTGCTGAATATTACAGAGGATCTGAATTTGTAATTGTGACGATCCATTAGGTTGTAGTGTGTCTGCACAATGGCACCAGCAAAATGTGTCTTTTTCACCAGCACATCGAACTAAAACTATGAACATAATTCCTGTTTGACTTGATTGCACATTTGGATATATAAGAGACTCCTGTTCATCAGCTCCTGTATTTCCAAACGCTCCAGCCAAGTCTGAAGGCTACTGGGAAAGATCACAAGAGAATACAAAAGATCCATCTTTTATAATTCACCTTGTATCATAACACAATCGCATTCCTTTACAATTACCACACCTGATGCAGAAAACTTTAAGCTATGGCAACATTTAAATGTGCATATGTCTAACAGATGCTGTAGTGAAATACATTCATTCAAGAAGAATATAACGGCAAATAATGTAAGGCTGCATGATGTTTCTGCATCCCTGAGCCCTTAGCAGCCCTCATGTGATCATAAGACACTCTTTAAACTGTATATTTTGGAATTCATATAGAGGTGAATTAGGCTATTTTCAATTCAAACAAAAAACTTAAAAAATGGGAATTTAGGTGCCATAAACAGGTTTTCTCTCTCAGTGGTTCATCTGCCCTCTGAGTAGACAGACGATCAGAAAACGTCGACATTTTACATTTTAGCCTTCTCCTCTTTGTCTGGTTATCTTTCTCTGTGCTGCTTTTACATGTAATCTTTTGGGGCCTCTGTAAAAGAAACAGACTCTCTCGTTCCTCCTCCATAAAACGCACTTGGACAGATGGACAGAACAAGACAGAAAGAACCCTTTCCTCCGTGTTTTTTGTTTTCATTGACGTTCTATTTTTATGAGGGCAGCCAGTGTCAAAAAGACAAAGAGACAGAGAGACAGTATTTCTTCCTTTTTTGAATTTTACATTTCTTTTATTTTTTCTCATGGGGGCAGAAGGTGGGGTGTGAGAGATAGAGAGAAACAAAGACAGTATTTCACTGCTGCTGCTCAGTCAAGCTCAGCTGGCACTCAGTATTTACAACCTACTGCAATGCAGCAGCGAATCTGTGTGTGTGTGTGTGTGTGCGTTTATGTGTCAATGTGTGTGTGAGAGAGAGAAACAAAGAGAAAAAAGGAGATAGGGAAGACGGTGACGCAGAGAATGAGACAAACGTTAAATTAAAGCCTGAGAGAGAAGGAAAGACACAAGACAGACAGACAGAAAGAAACAGAGCGTGAGAGAGAGACAGAATGCGTTTGTGTCCCCTGTCAGTATATTACAAAACATGCCTGTCTGTCTGTCCCTGCAGGATGGTGCAAAGGCTTGAGATTCAGACAGACAAAGAAGAAAACAACCTGCAGGTTTGTCTTCAGAGCTGGATTTTTTTTACTGAACAAACCTCACTCGGCTAAACTCATAAAAACCAAACAACTGCCAAATAGAGCACAAGAATTGATCATTACTTTTTGAGCAAAAGGGCCTTTCTGTCATGGCTTGTCTTTGACGTGTATCCACAGACTTTCACATTTTAAAATCTCCTTCTTATGCATTTCACTGATACGTCTGTCTTTTATTTGTCTATTTTTCAGAACTCACACAGCTTGAGCAGTTTCCTTGAAGTGAAGCAGGTCGACATCAACTGATACAGGTAACAAAAAAAGGATGCTAACAAAAACAAAAGCTATTGGAAGACAGTCTGTTTTATATATAAAATTAAACAAATTTTGTATTGGATTAAAGAGATTGTAACAAATGTAACGTGTGAGACATAATAAGGACAGGTCACGTAGAAGGTGCTTCCATTTGGATTTTGTGGCTTTAAATTTGAAGTCGTACTTTGATTAAACTGTTGATGGACATTGTTAAAATAATTGTGCCAAGAGTGCTGTTGTTATTATGAGCCACAAGGGGGTGTTAGCAGTCAGGAAATAGTGCAGAAAGGGCTCAGAAAGCTAATACTTCCACCCAAGCTGATAGAACTTTCTCTAAATGAATATGAATAATGTTTTAAAAAGTAGTTTTTTAAAAATGACATGCATTGTGGACACAGATCTGCATGATAATAAACACAATGAGTGACAAATAACTTAAACATATTGATTATAATATTGATCTACTTCAGAATTGCTGCTGAAAGCTCCTTGTAGTAATAGGAATAATGCTACAGCATCTTTGTTTATTATCAAAGCAATAATAATAAGCAAAGACATGTTCAGATGAGACCACAGTGCAGATCTACTGCTGCACCCTCCACTGGCTTCACAAAGGCCAGAGCTGGCGCTGTTGCGTAGGCTGTCCTTTGAACACTAGATGGCGCTACAACTTCGAGGATGGTATTTTCTCCAGTAGCATCAGTATAAGGATTCAGACTTTGGTAAGGACACCATCTTCCCCTCACCCTCCACCCTCTTCATTCAGCTTGGAGGTCATGAGAATTCTCTTCTCCCAGTTACCTTGAATGCACCTCGAACATGGCGACTTCATGCGCTTTGTTGTCCCGGGACATTTTTGTTTGGTCTGGACCAGATTTCATGTTACAGCAGCTGGGAGGCGTTATTAGGCAGGACGCCAAGCCAGGGCGCTATAAATCATGGATGCAAGTGGGCTGTGGTTTAGAAACGACGGTGACACTTTGTTAATTAAAGGAAAGATTAAAATGTATTTCGCACACCTTGTCTGCTCAACCACACTCATGCACTGATGCCATTCGGCTCGCCCTGCGCATTAATAATAATTTATATTAACTGTGATGCGGTTGATGAACATTTAGGAGATATTTTGCAACCATTTTGAAAATGGCACGAAAAAATCCAAACTAGAAACAAGAAAATACTGTTAATTTATGCACATGAAACATCATTGAAAATTATTTCCACGCATTTAATCAGTAAATTAATTCAAGTAGGCCTATTTTTAAAGATATTTTCTTGTGTAACTTCTGATTTAATGCATTGTTTTGACACTTAAGTGTTCTCAGCAGCCGCAGAGGTGACACACAGCCACACACAGACCCGCGGTCTGTTTTCACAGAGCCAGTTTATGGTTTTATTGCTCCCCATTTACGGAAATCAAAGCAGGAAACAAATGCTCCAAACAGCATTCCAGAAACATCCGGAAAAATGCAGAAAGCGTTTAGTCTCTGCTTGTTTTGGAGGAAAGGACTGCAGCGCAAACCACACGCAGCCGCAGCTCGGAGACTCGCTGCTTTACGCACACTAAATGTGATTTTTACGCACGGATTTGACTCAGGTCACCAATGTCCAATTGTGTAAAGGAAGGCAAATAATTAGATTAAAAACAAAAGGGCAACTAATTCTGTTCTTCAATCTTCAAAAAAGAAGAAGAAGAAAACACATTAAAAAAAAGGCTAAAAATAAAATCGAAAAGAGGATAAACAACAGCCCAACCACTCTAAAGGACCTCAAAACGCACATTTGTTTTAATCTCCCACATCCCAAAACCCAAGAGAGTAAAGGTTTTTTTTTTCTTTGGCGCCATTATCGAATAAAGTGGCTCTCGGTGCAGGGCCTAATAATTTATGAACCCGCGTGGGAGCACTGAAAAAAAAAAACTGAGCACGTGACGGTAATAAAGTGAGTTTTATTGCCGGCGGTTTGACAAGCCCCAAAATATAACTCAGAGAGAATAGCCGACAGGCGGCCAGATGGGATTGGTAGCCGATATTTGTCCGAAATCAACAGAATGCTCTTTGTGTGGCTGAGAGAAACAGCGGAGACGGTTCCAATAATCAGCTTCGATCCGCTCCGACGGGATTTTACAGTAATCAGTATCTGTGTTTTAACGCGAGATCAGAACGGAAAGTAAGTGTGTCTTGTTTTCATATTTGGCACAGATATGGAGTTATGTCTGTGAGGGGCAGGGGGGCAGATAGAGGGGGACGGTGTGAAAGCTGTGGTCCGGGGAGCCCTCAAGGGCCCTTGCTGGAGTGGGTGAGGGGGTCCAGAGATCCACCTGTAGTCCAACATATAATCTAATTAACTCACTCCTGAGGTTATAGTTTGGGCTGAAATGACACTCACATCCTCTTGGACATAGGGACATCAAATCCAATCACTTTCCAGGCTTCGTTTTGGTGAAATTCACGGCGTCTCTTAGTGGTAAGACGTCACATTAGTCCACTAGATATTTTGTTTTTATTATTATTTGGTTTCGAGTTAAATGCTAATTTCTTTTCACTTTTTTTAACAGAGGATAAAACCCCTCAGGGATGCAGCAAATTAATTTTCTACTATGTTGAGATCCTAAAAATATCCACACTTGAGGTCAGTCATTTCTTGCGCTTTCAAGGAATGTTTTTTTTTCCCTTTAGGGAGGGTTGGTTAGGATCATAGGTTTAATATTTCTGTCTTCATCTCACAGTGCAGAGAAACAGTGGATATCAAATATCAGTTCCTTGTAATTCTGATGGATCTTTGGGTTTTTTTACGTTAACGGTGGTTTGTGTTTTAATGTGTTTTGTAGGAAGTCCTTAACATGAAACAGCGTGTGTGTGAGAGAGAGAGATTTCCGCAGCACTTGTGTTCTTAAGTGGACATATATCCTTTACTTTCTGAAGCGGCAAAACCTTATTCCATATGCTGAGGATTATCAGGTTTAGGATTTTCACATCATAATATTCCATTTAGGAACGAATAATAATAATAATAATAATAATTTAAAATAAGGACACAATACGTGATAATAGTCAAACCACAGAAAACAAAATCAGAAAACTCATTTTAGATTATTTTTTAATGTCTGCAGGCTGCAGGACTGCAAGTTCCCACTTTAGAAACTTTAGCAGTAAAACCTGTCGTTAGTCTGTCGCATTGAAAATAATTTCCTATGCTGGCCTTGTATTTAGTCGATGTTTGTGTGTTTAGGCAAACACAGTTTGAGCTATCAGGAGTTATGGCGCTTTCTTGAGATGTTAAATTTTACGACTATCTCTTCCGTCCCGAGCCTCACTCCTCCTCCACAAACTATGAACAGGAGCAGAAGAGAACTGTACACCAGCAGTTTATGACAAGGTGAACAATTTGATTATAGTCACAGCTGGATACTCCATAACCATAACCGCATGACAGGGGAAAAAATACACGCCAACAGTGGCATTAATCTTTTAAACAACCTTTAATGTTCAGCTCTGTAGAACACTTTTGGTGTACTGGCTTTCTATATATTGCAGTGTACGCTACTTTTATTTTTTGGAGTTCTGCAGACTGATGGAACGGAACATTTTATTTTTATTTTTTTTATTTTTTACTACAATAACCAATTTTATTTCATTTTATTATTATGGCAGAAAAAAAAATGGGAAGCTATGTATTTAGATTAGATAATATTCTGCAACCCCGCAGCAGAACTGGTGCAGTAATAACTCTGTGGTCTGTATACAGATTTTTTTTAATCCAGACTATTAATATTTGTGGTGTGCTTCTCTATTCATTATTAGTTTGTAGTCTACAATATTTTGGAACTAGGCATAAATAAATACACAATAATAGCCTACTTAGTCTTTCTTAACTCGATTATTTTAATTTTATTTAATTGTATTTTTAGTCTATGAAACAGATTTTGGATTGATGTGATTTATACCTATAGCGCAACAAAGCAACGAATCCCGCAGATAGGAATAACAAATTCTACAATTCCGCAGTTTTGACTGAGTGTTTGTGTTACTTTATATTTTCAGCGTTTCATCTGCCAAATGTACAGTCAGAATTTCTCGGCTTCTGCTCGTTCGTGCTGGTCAGTCCGAGACGGTGCGCGGGTTCCCAGGGCTGGAGGTCGCAGTTAATGTCTAAACCGGGTTAAAGCTGCACCCAGCTCGGCTTTGACCCGGCAGCGGGCCGGGGGCGGAGGGGTGAGCCGGCGGTCAGCCTGTCTAAGATGAAAAAGTGAAACGACCTCAGAAAGAAAAGCCACATCTGAATGGCTTTATATCAGAGAGCCAACTCTGGATGAGAGGCGAATTTAACTAAGAGTTTGTCCAAAAGGCTGTTTATATGAGAATCTGGGTCTAAATCAGAACTGGGTGGTCTGTGTGCAACATTACATAACATAAATCCAAAACAATCCTACAAAGTAAAATCAGGCCTATAGAATACTGAGAGAGAGCATATCCAGCTACTGGGTGTATACAGAAGAGGAATATTGGTCCTCAGCCACTGAGCTAACGTTAATCAATACTCAACCAATGATTGAAAATGGAGCTATGAGGCATGATTAAACGGCAGGAATAGAAGAAAAAATCAATTCAGTTTCTGCTAATCCCATCGAAAAAAATATCGGAATCTAAAATGGCTGTAGCCCTCGTCCTCTCACACTTTAACCCTTTAATTCCAACCCAGCGTTTGATTTTGCACGACAACAATCCATCTACAGAGGCAGAGAGGGAGAAACCGGTGAAACAATGGGATCGCGACTCCCGCAGTCCGCGTGAACTCTCGATGGTCCCCAGCTCGGGCCCCTGCGTGGCCCTGTCCAGCGCCAGGACTAATGAAACGGTGAACCAGCGGTCAACGATTCTGATTGACCCTCCCGCGACCTAGCAGCAGCTAGGCTACATTCTTAAAGAAGAATGCTCTTTCAAAAAGCGAAACATCACTCCGTTGTTGTTGTTGCCTCTAAAAGGAGTCCACCAAAGTTCAGAGCTAGGCAAGCCCCATTCAAAAGGTGTAAGCTAATGATTCCAGTTCTCAGTCCCCTATTCAGCAGGAGAGTTTAGGCTGGAATAATTGAGAAAAATGAAAGTTTTAGGTCAAAGTCCTTTTTAGTGGAGGCATGGATTAATAGTCCTACATTGAATGGATTTGGATCATTTGCACTTATACATCTGCATAGGTGCTCTAGGCTCTGCACTTTCATTATTCACCCAAATCCATTAGAAACTATGTTTAGCTCCGCTTTAAAACGCCTTTGTGTTCCCACTGTTTAATATGAAACCAATCATGATTTACATAAAGTTTCGCTGTTCCTCTCAGTCAGTGCAACCCAATCTTTTTGCTTTCTCAACAAATGGCCCCTCACTCAAACGGCCATGGGAATTTAGTCAGCGTAAACAGCTAAAATGAGTCCCTGCCAGAACACAGACAATTGCCCAAGGCATGGCATCTTGACCAAAGCTTACTCTTAATAATGCCGTGCATGAATAAAGACATGTGTGGTATATTATTTAGGGCAAAAACAGAGCACAAAGAGACAAAAACAATGGTAAAATGCACAATCTATAATGTTTATGCCATCAGTCATATTGGTAAAATTGCCTGATTATAATCTAAACTCAAATCCTTCCACTGGCCAGCTGACAACAGATGTTGCACAATAAAAAATCTATAAAAGCTGTGGCACATCATAAATATATTCCAGCAGGATCTAAATGAGAACTGTAGATTTGCGCTCAGGGCCATGTTCTTTAATCTTTTCATGTCGTCCAGAACCAGGTTTAGAATTTGCCATTAGCCACCATCCCAATGCTGCTCACGTTTGCACTGCGGCTGGTAGCTTGTAAACAAACTGGTGGCTTGTTTACCAACTTTGGCAGGTGACCAGCTGCCATTATTCTGCCCTCAAAACCTAGGTGGCTGACAAAAATGTGAAAAAAGGTGGATTTACCAACTGCTGTAAAACAGATCAAATGTTCAGAATAACATACAAGGCTTGTTCAACCACATGAAGCCATCAGTAACAAACTGTTTAACAGTTACAGTCAGGTTTCTCTGCTGGAAGCGAATCATTCATTTTGATATCACGGTTATTGCAATTCTATTTAAACTCACAGGACTTTTTCCAGTAAGTATAAGCATGTATGCATACCTCAATAAAGAGCCTGGCACTCACTGAAAGAGCTATAGTCACCACCAAGGTCACATACACTAATTAGAAATGATATTGCAGTGCTGAGCAGAATGATGTATTATGATGGAGAGTGTACAAGCATCAATACATGGCCGACTGCTTTCACACCACTTATCTGCTGCATTAGCTGGTGTTTATCACAATTCTTTCATTGGCGTTTAGCTTGTTACACCATGTGCCAGTATATGACAAACTTTTAGGTTTCTTTCCAGAGGCGCAGACCCCGCTCCTGCTATTTCGTTCTGTAAATCACTCTCCAACTGTGCTACAAGATAGATTTCCCAACCCAGTATCCACCTTGTCCACATTACACTGTTGGGGCTGCCAGTCTTCTAGGCAACAGTCTTGCTTACTTACAGTAATCACACTTACGTATGAGAATTAATGTGGTGTGCCTTAATGAGTTATTGATGTCAAAATGCTACATACTACAGCACTATTAATGGTTTCAATAAATTACACATTGATTCATTATATGTTGAACAAGAGAAACATGCACAGCTTAAAAAATGAAGGTTTGGGTTGAACGGTACTTTGTTGTAATTATTTTGAGTCACAGTAAATACATAAAACATAAAAAATCTCTGTGTGAGTATGTGTGAGTGTAAATCACTGTCAACAACAAAAAGAAGTCATCAGCAGCCGGCCGTGAAGGGAACCATTGCCTATATATACCCTGTAGAACCGAATGTGTGTGGAGCTGCCTCAGTCACAGATTGGGTTCTAGGGGAGTCTATGAGCGATGACTAACCATCTATCAAGATCCAAGGGGAAGAGAATGAAAAACCGGTGGCTGTTAACAGAGCTTCAACTTTGCGGTCCTGCTCTCTTTTACATACAATTCACACTTTCCTAGAGGGGCTACCTTCTGTTGATGTTAAGCACCAAGCAGCTCCAGTGAGGTGATGAGGAAGTTATAGGTCATTTGCTATTTACTTCCAAACTGATGACCAAACTGAGAATGGTTCACACATGCTGACTTACACAGTGTACAATGTGATTACAGAGCTGGATCTAATTCCCTGGCAGCATTATGGTCTGCTCTTCATTAAGATATCAAAACAGCTGTTTGGGTGCAGCATAAAGCTTAAAAGCAGAAACAAATGCCTTGATCTGAGTACTGCTGTGCATTTAAACCTGATTCACTAGTTACATCCCTTCTTTCACAAAGAGATGTCACATTTTTAAGTATTTTATTCACAGTACTTCTTATAAATATGTTGCTTTCTCTTGATTTCAGCTTTAAATAATTTATAAGCGGATGAACATCCTCCTGTGGGGAGAATCAAATAATACAACCAGTTAATGGTGTACACTAACACCCACTCATTCACTGCCAAGATTTGGTTTCCACACCAATGCCCATGAAACAGGGAAAAAGAGAAGGGAAAAGTGTTCAACCTGACATAAAAAGTGAGATTCAGCCACTTTATTACTTATCTGGGAGCTTATCAGTCATTTTCTGTCATTCACTATGAGCTATTCTGAACAAATGACTCATTAGATCAGATAGATTAAGCCCATATAAGCTTTAGTTCAGCCATGCCAAGATCTTCCAACCAATTACACCCTCCGCATGAGCTCCTTTAATGCCCCAGCCAAGCCAAAACATTTTCTTCCTTTCCTCTTTATTAGAATATTATCATAGGCTATATTAGGCAGAAGTAATACATCGCAGAACATATTAAGAGGTTTTGGCTGAGCATGAGACCTTCAGCATCCTTAGAGAGCAGCTGCAGCCAAAGGAGAAATCCTCATGAAATCCTGAAGGATATAACGCGGATTTATGGTCGATTCCTCACTGCAAAGACTATTCTTTTAAGACTCTTTTGACATTTGTGATTTAGCATTTTGGACAAAAACGAGTTAATTTCAACGACAGACGAAATATTCACCCATGAGGTGCCCACAGAATAAAGGCATCCTCATTATAGCACTTTTTTCTTCGTGTGAGGGCTTAGATTTAGCATATTCTCACTTATCTCCTTCACGTTTTTCGATTTAAGATCCAGCATAATTCGCGTTCATTTTTCAGCCCTGTCGCATTTTTCCCCTCGTTCAGCTTGCTCTGGCATCATTTTTTAAGACAAGCAATGCATCCCCCCCCCCTCACTCATTTAAAAGCAGAGTTGGTGGTGGTGAACGGGACACCTCGGGCTGACCCCGGCCTAACAAAGCCAACTACTAGTCACTGTCTGGGAACCTTTTATCTCATTCTTTTATTTGGGGCCTTTCTGACCGGCCATGTTTTGTTGTCCATCCTTTGACTCGCCACAAGGCCAAATACGGCCCAGCCGTCCCTCAATATGGGCGAGATTAATTTTTCAGCTCCGGCCATCTGTGTGGGGGTAAAAGTCATTCAGCTAAAAGTCATAAATCTACAGTCCTGTGCGTTTTCAATAGGTGCTGTGTGTGGGAGGGGGTGGGGGTGGGCAGATAAAGAGACAAGATTAGATAGATAGATAGATAGATAGATAGATAGATAGATAGATAGATAGATAGATAGAAAAGAAAGAGATAACATTTTATTAATAATGCAAAAGTCAATATTGTTTTTTATCAAGTAAACCCCCTTAACTTGAATACTAATTCACAATCAAACAAGCAAGCAAACTGTGGATAACAGTGAAATGGTGCAAGCAACCCCCTCAACACACACACACACA
>NW_023339751.1:19308794-19309015 GCF_004916995.1 Morone saxatilis | reverse complement strand
CACACACACACAAACACAAACTCTGTTATGTTTTCAATTTGGGTTGAAATGTAGACATTTTCCCTTGGTTGCATAACTGCCATCCGTATCGCCCCTCCCTTCAATTAAATGCTATTTCTCCCAAACAAAATGTCAGAATCATTCCACACAGGGTAGTTCAACAGTGATTTGTTCTGAAAGCTATGTGTCTTTCTCTGAGATGGTGTGTGTGCATGTGTGTG
>NW_023339751.1:19307813-19308752 GCF_004916995.1 Morone saxatilis | reverse complement strand
TGTGTGTGTCTGTTTGTGTGTCCTGACCTCAATTCTAACTGGGTTCACAAAGGGACGGAAAAAGGTGCCTAAAAATACATTTAATTCACAATCAGAACCAACTGAGCTGAGAATGACAAATCCTTTTAGAACGCTCCACAGTGAGATGTGAGATTAGGAAATATAAACACACACATATACATGCACACATGAAGTCGTGCAAACTACACACGTGCATGGACACATAAAGGAGAAGGTAAAACACAATCAGCTGTGGAAATTCCAAAATGAATTCTGCTGCAAAATTATGTACTTGAAGACATGACTGGCCTGAAAACTAAAAATACCAGGCACATTTTTACTTTATTGTTAAAGTGAATAAATATTGAAAGAATTATTTAAAAGGACACTAAAATATTCTCTACAGTAACTTTTGTGCTCCACAAAAGGTAATAATGACTTCTTTATTTTAAGGACTTAAATTAATAATACAGGTAAATATTTTAAGAATATGTTAAATCTTTGTGTAGGTGTCCTGTAGCAGCTCAGTAGGAAAATGAAATTAAATCAAAATACCAGACAATCTTCTTTTGTAATGAAAAAATATATTGTGTAAAAAAGAAAAAAAAAAGATTTTCATTTGAACACATGTCAATTTATTTAAAGCAATAACATTGCTCTGTAGTCGTTCATTTTTTCCGTAGATACACTAGCACACAGACACTCTGCTCAAGTCCACCAGCTCAGAGAGATTCCAAGATGGCCGCGCACCTGTCATGGAGGTGGATTGTCCTGATTATGTATGGAGATCACCTCAAGGCCTCTGTAAGCTACGAAGAGCATGCACACCTCGAGTTGCTGGTTCAATGCCGGTCAAAAGCCTGTCGTTTTAAAACCGCTGACTGCCCCTTCGAAAGAAAGGATAAACCCTGGCAGTGTCTTCTTTCTCTCTCTCTCTCT
>NW_023339751.1:19307555-19307756 GCF_004916995.1 Morone saxatilis | reverse complement strand
TCTCTATCTGTCTCTCTCTCTCTCTCGCCCCCTCTCTCACATCAGAAGCGCTGAAATGCACCCCAGGGCCAAATCGCACAGAACAACCCCTCTGAGCCAGAGAAAAAAGCTGGAATCCGTTTGCCCTGATATTTCACCAGCACCAGCCAGGAGCGAGGGGAGAGGGAAAGACAGAGGGAGAGAGAAAGGGAGAGAGAGAGA
>NW_023339751.1:19307243-19307451 GCF_004916995.1 Morone saxatilis | reverse complement strand
GTATTTATTGGGGGTGTGAGTGCCGCGCTGTAGGCTGTGGGATGGTCGGGAGAGTGCAAGGTGTTGCTGTTAGGTGTGGTTGGGTTTACAGAAAGGGAAGAGCATGCATAGATAGGATGGTGGAGGAAAAAAAAAGAGGGAGAGATGGAAGGATTGGTCATGCGCAAGGTAAGAGAGAGGCTTTGTTTGATTGTATGTGGGAGGGGGG
>NW_023339751.1:19290143-19307218 GCF_004916995.1 Morone saxatilis | reverse complement strand
CATATCCCTATCTACGTCTATCTATCTATCATCCTACTCTATATATCTATCTATCTATGCTAATCTTGTCCTCTTTTATCTGCCCACCCCCACCCAAGGCCCTCCCCACACACAGCACCTATTGAAAAACGCAGCAGGACTGTAGATTATGACTTTTAGCTGAATGATCTTACCCCCACCACAGATGGCCGTGGATAGCTGTTGCAAAATATGAAGCTTCGTGCGCTTTTATTAGTGAAGGGAGACGCGGTGTGCTGACGATTATCTAGAAGTGCTTTGTCTGGTGCAACATGTACACAAAAGGATGGAAACTAAACATGGACGAGTGATCAGAAAATACAACGGAGACACTCCTACAAGTTAAAAGAAATCAAGTGCGTAATAATAAATAGGTTCACTGAGAGAGAGAGCAGTGTGACTACGAGTTCTGTGATTTGTTGTTAGGACTCCAGAGAGGAGATCAAGATATTCGCCGAGGTCGTGCCAGCTTGAGTCTCTCCACGCTTAATCAAGTAATCAAACCACATAACTGGTATATATTGAAATTATGAGGAGGGAGTGTGGGGAGGAGAGGAGAGAGGAGAGGGAGGAGAGAAGAGGCAGTGCGGTGTGGCGCGAGGGGTCTGATCGTATGCTTGTTTAAAAAAATGAGCCAGAAAAAGCATAGTATCAGGAATCGGTGAGAGTAGGACATAGATTAGCGCGTCGTGCTACAATGAACGCGATTATGCTCGGACTCACTATATTCTAACGTTATGTGAGAGAATTACTACCCAGACGTGAGTATGATATTGTTGCTCGACAAATGCTACGCCAGTTCCCACCAGAAACGAAGACAAAGAGAGGAGAGAGAGCTCAAGAGTAGAAAAAATGGGGAGGATCGCGACTCGCTATTATTCTCGCGCTGTGACAACCATCCAAATTCGTCGAATAATTTGTTCGCGCTCTTCCGTTCTCCACATGTTCGAGCCCCTGCGTGGCACACTCGTCTGCGTATGTTCGCTAGGTTTCACAGATGAAACAGACGAATCCGATTCTGATTGACCTCCCGCGACCTAGCAGCTAGTAGCGCTAAATCATTCTTACAAAGAAGATGCTCTTTATCATATAGAACGACGAAACAAGGTTCGTTACACATAGAATAGTCTTTGCCAGTGAGGAATCGACCCCAATAAATCCCGCGTATACCCGTTTTGCCATGTGTGGATTTGCCTATCTAAAATTAGTTCCGCTCTACAGCCAAGCTTCTATCGCTTAGAGCAAAGGATCGCTGTCAGATACCTCGGATTGTCATGCTAGAGCGAGTTCAAGATATACATACAAACTCCTATCTCTAATTGTCATGCCTGCGAGATGTTTGTTCTTAGCTGGAATTCATGCCATTAGAGACAAATATATGAATAGATTTTTAGGTCAGACAGTCTTGATTTAGTGGAGCATGGATTATAAAATTAGTCCTAATATATAAGAGAGAGAAAGAGGAGAATATAATGGATCAAATAATGTGTGGCACTTATTGGAGCCCATTGGCTGTGCTGGCAAGGTTTCATATAGAGGCTCTCCTAGCTGTCGGTGCAAGTGGTATACACTGCGAGAGAGTCCAATAAGATATCTGACATAGCGTCATGATAGAATATATAAGACTTATATGGCTCCGCTGTTTATAAACCAGCTCTTTTGATTTCTTCACAATGAGTCACCTGTGTCATGTAAATAATTAGAAACTCACCTGAAACAAATTGAGATCAGTAACATAGACTGAGAGTTACGCTAGTGTCTCCTCCCAGATAAGCTCATCGTACGGTGCAGGACCTGACAATCTTTCCTCATCGTTTTCATGCAATACATGGCCTTCGCAAATACACCACTCTCTCTCTCTACCTTTTGCACCTTTTCGAGTGCGATATTTAGTCCCATGCGTGAAACTAGCTGAGGAAATCAAGATACCAATTCCAGAGACGATCGAGACTCGAGAATTGGCGAGAGAGGGCGATTAGTTGTCACAATACTACCTTAAGCGCTTTACTGGTTGCTTCTTAATAAATGTCAAGTGTTTGCTCCAACTCACAAGAGAGAGATGCTATTCGTAGTGGTATGATTATGTTAGGGGGGCAAAAACAGCCGATGCAATATAAAAGAGACAAAAACAAAATGGTCAATGAAATCAAGAGATAGCACAATCTATAATGTTGCCAACATATTTATATAGAAGCCGATGCAAGCTGTGCGAGTGATATAAGAGTAATAATGATGACAATTCGCCTGATTTGAGAAAATGAAGGGTTGTAAACACTCAGAATCCTTCCAAGGTTCTATAGGCCAGCGGAGTCACAGACTAGATTGTGCAACGTCAATAGTTAATCCTGCCATATTTATATACTCATATGAGCAGGCCACACCCAAAAGCAGGCTGTTTTGATATCTTCAATGAAGGAGCCGTGTGGACCATCAATAAATGATTTGCCAGGGATAATTCCAGCAGTCGCATAACCTTACATGAGTAAAATACATCGAGACACCTTGTGTAAGTGCGCTTCAGTCAGGGCAGTTGGTGACTTTCACACATTTTCTTTTCACCTGAGCGTTGCTCAGCATCAAGCTGCATAGGTGGTAAGTTTTAAAATAAATGTCTAACCATGCTCAGTCACGAGCTCAATACTTTCCTCAACCTAACAATAGCTCGGAATAGATCTCGACTGTTTTGTGCTACTTAACATCGACGACGTGGTAAGGTATGTAAGCCACATCATAATAGGTAGGAGCTTTGTTTGATAAATATGTATGCCAAAACTAGATGAGGAAGCGGAGTGAGCCAGACTCGGCCATTATTCTGGCCCTCCAAACCTAGGATGGCTGACAGAAAAAAGTGTTGTGGAGCCTACATAGAGATTGTGCAACTCACCGCGGTTTTCATATCTCGCTGTATAATATCACGACTTCTTAAGATCTTGATAATGTTGGTTCTAGAAATAGTCATACAGTTCACCAACTATATGGGCTTAGATCATTCCCTATCAATGAAGAACCACTCAACAGTCAATGTCGAACCTTGTTTAGGAGCATCCTAACACAAAGTTCGAGGTTGTTTATTCGATTGACTGGAAGCGAAATCATGTCATTTTGAATCACGGTTATATTGCAATTCTATTAATAAATACTCACGGGCGAACTTTTTCCAGGTTAATACCCCTTCAACCCTATGGCAGCACGTGCTGACATGGTCCATTTGCTACCTTCTAATTTATGAAGTGAGACAGCCTCGTGAGCACTTTCACTGTAATTAGAACAGTATGCCTACTCAACGTCCACCACCAGGTCAGCATACCCCTAATTAGAAAGAATATTCGTGCTGAGGGCCAGAATGATGTATTATGATGGAGAGTGGTCACAACAGCATCAATACATGGCCGACTGCTTTCACACCCACTTATCTGCTTGGCATTAGCTGGTGTGATTATCCACCAATTTTTTCATTGCGTTGCTAGCTTGTTAAGCACCATTGCCAGTATAGCTGAACAAACTTTTAGGTTTCTTTTCCAGAGGGCGCAGACCCCGCTCCTGCTATTTGTTTGTAAATCACTCCTCCACTGTGCTACAAGATAGATTTCCAACCCAGTATCCACCACCATACCTCACACACGCAAGATTTGTGTGTTCATGCATCTCTCATTTATAAGCATATTCTTGTCTGTGGTGCTTGTCCACAAAAAATAAATTTAACCACAAAGTACGTTCCAACCAAAACCTTCCCATTTTTTAAGCTGTGCATGTTTCTCTTGTTCAAACTAGTAATGAATCAATTGTGTATTTTATTGAAACCTTAATAGTTGCTGTAGTAATGTAGCATTTTGACTCAATAACTCATTAAAGCACGACCACATTAAATTCTCATACGTAACGTGTGATTACGTAAGTAAGCAAGACTGTTTGCCCTAAAGAAGACCTGGCAGCCCCAAACCAGTGTAATGTGGACAACGGTGGATACTGGGTTGCGGAAATCTATCTTGTAGCACCAGTTGGAGAGTGATTTACCAGAACGAAATAGGCCAGGAGGCGGGGTCTGCGCCTCTGGAAAGAAACCTAAAATGTTTGTCCATATACTGGCAATCGGTGTAACAAGGCTAAACCAATGAAAGAATTGTTGATAAACAACCAGCTCAATGCAGGGTGGAGTGGTGTGAAAAGCAGTTTCGGCCCATGTATTGATGCGCTTGTACACTCTCCATCATAGCTACATCATATCTGCTCAGGCCTGCAATCATCATTCTAATTAGTGTATGTGACCTTGGTGGTGACTTAGCTCTTTCAGTGAGTCCGCGGCTCTTTTATTGAGGGTATGGCATACATGCTTTACTTCTGGAAAAAGTCTGTGAGTTTAAATAGAATTGCAATAACCGTGATATCAAAATGAATGATTCGTTCAGAGAGAACGCTGACTGAACTGTTTTAAACGTTGTTACTGATGGCTTCATGGTGGTTGAAACAGCCTTTGTATGTTATTCTGAAACATTTGATCTGTTTTACAGCAGTTGGTAAATCCACTTTTTTTCACTTTTTGTCGCCACCTGGTTTTGAGGGCAGAATAATGGGCAGCTGGATCAGCCTGCCAAAGTTGGTAAACAAGCAGCCAGTTTGTTTACCAAGCTACCAGCCGGCCAGTGGCAACGTAGCAGGCATTGGGAATGGTGGCTAATGGCAATACTAAACCTGGTTCTGGACGACTGAAAAGATTAAAAACATGGCCCTGAGCCGCAATCTACAGTGTCTCATTTAGATCCTGCCTGAATATATTTATGATGTGCCACAGTTTTATAGATTTTTTTATTGTGCACATCTGTTTGTCAGGCCTGCCAGTGAAAGGATTTGAGTTTAGATTATAATCACGGCAATTTTCAATATGACCTGATGGCATAGAACATTATAATGTGCATTTTAACATTGTTTTTGTCTCTTTGTGGTCTGTTTTTGCCCTAAATAATAATACACCAACCATGTCTTTATTCATGCAGCGGCATTATGAAAAAGATAGATAAATAGATAGATAAGAGACAGACAGGAATTATCTCAAAAACTATTATACATATCTACTAAAGTACATCCAATTCATTTTTAGTGATAATTAGACTCCTTGTGGCAGTGGTCTTTAGGATTCTTAAGGTTATTTATCAGTCCACAAACGTCTATTCTTAACCATTTTCCACGCCGGCAAAACTTCATTAGTCCTATAATGAACATTTTTTCCCCCTTCAAATTATCCCATTACGTCTGACATAAACAACCCGAAGTGCCGCCTCTCATTGGCTGGCCACAGGGTCACGTG
The DNA here is from genome assembly GCF_004916995.1 of Morone saxatilis. NCBI lineage: Eukaryota > Metazoa > Chordata > Actinopteri > Moronidae > Morone > Morone saxatilis. The sequence goes on along the minus strand of NW_023339751.1, from coordinate 19,301,898 downwards.
GCCCGCGCGGCCGTCCGTCTATTTGACAGCCGCAGGATGGCTTGATGCCAGAGGGGGAAAAAGAGACAGAGAGAGGGGAGAGAAAGAAAAATTAGTATTCTCCTACCAGCCTCGCTATAAATCAATCATGGAGTCCTACGTGGTGAGCTGTAAATATGCTGAGCCGCAGTTCCCGCCTTGTGAAGAAGATTACAGTAATTTTAGTGACCAAGGGGGGTATTATAACAACCCCCAGGACAGTGGTAGTTATGGAGGGGGCTATCCCGTGCAGCCCCCTCCGCCTCCATACACACCACAACAAACCGGCTATCAACACTCTTTGCAGGCGCACCACCGGGAGGATGGAGAGGACCACTCGCAGCACCAAGGTGTGCCCTTCCCCGGCTACAGAGAGACAGACGCGCCCGGTAAGGAGAGGTTCCCCGTGGGTGACCTGCAGTGCCAGGCCTGGATGACCTGTGCAAAACCCGCTCAGGTGCAGAGGAAAACGGCCTGCCAGGGAAAAGACAAGCCGCCTATTGTTGTCTACCCGTGGATGAAGAAAGTGCACATCGCTCATGGTGAGACAGCATGAAGATTCTCATCTCTCTATCTCTAAGTCACACTCTCTCCATTTCATTATTCCTTCATTTCGGTTAAGACTGTTTAAATTCCCATGTTTATGTGTTTATTCTGCGAGGGGAACTCTCTCTCTCTTTCTTTCTTTATTTCTGTCTTTCTGTCTTAGTGTTTTGTCCATTTGTGAGCACCGTTTTTTGTTGGTGAGTTATTTATGATCTCGGTGAGAGTCAGGGAGAATTACAACCCCTATAAAGTTTTATGGCCCTGCCACAGCGTGCTTGCGTGCGTGTGTGTGTGTGTGTGTGTGTGTGTGTGTATGCACCAGAAATTGTGTGTCTGCGGTGTGCAATGCCCGGCAGAACAAAAAGCTGCAAGCTAAAAGTAAAGATCGTTTCTTGGACCTGTTCCCAGTCAACCACAAATTAAAGGTTATCGCTAAAAAGCCACATGATAACAACAGCACTAATGTCCAAAAAAAGTTTATTAATTTAGTGTCATATTTCCTTACAACACCAATACTAATAGCAAAGTAACAAAACGGATTAACAAAATAAAAGCAGCAGGCTAAAACCGAATCGGAGCACAAAATAAACGACCTGCCTTTCTTTGTCATTTATTGATTGTTTACAGTTAACCCGAACCACGTGGGTCCGGAGCCCAAGCGGCTGAGGACGGCCTACACGCGCCAGCAGGTTCTGGAGCTCGAGAAGGAGTTCCACTTCAGCCGGTACCTCACGCGCCGCCGGCGGGTCGAGGTGGCCCACGCGCTTTGCCTGTCCGAGCGGCAGGTGAAGGTGTGGTTCCAGAACCGGCGCATGCGCTGGAAGAAAGACAACAAGCTGCCCAACACCAAAGGAAGGAGCAAAAACAAGAAAGCAACGGACAACAACAACAACAACAGCAGCAGCAGCAGCAGCAGTAGCGACAGCAGCGTGAAGGCAGCGATAACTGTGTGAACACAGAGCGGCGGAGCGGAGGCTGGCCGGCAGAGGCAGCCATGTTAGCACCTTCACTCTCCAAAACTCATGTTGCTAAATGGATCCAGGGTGACTGCAGTCCGGAAACAATTCAAACTGTGTCATAGCCTACCCATCTGTAGGCCTAAATGAGGCTTTATAAACTCGTTAATGCATTTCCCCCCTCAACGTTTACTTTGAAGTGTTTTTAAACCATTCTGTTTTGTAGAGGTTGCATCCATTTTTAGTCTGATATCTAATTAATAATGAATGTCTTCGAGTCTTATATTTAGGTAAACGTCAAGGTTGTAGATGGTCTGACATCTCTCTGGTGAAATTAGGGAATTGTTTCATATTTAGACATCCGATGTTAAAGGCGCAAATGCATGGTGCCTGTTGGTTGCAGTTTTGCCAAACTCTCCCCATATGGTGAACGAGGAGAGATTGGGTCTTTTTTTTTGGAGAAAACAGGGTTTTATTTCTACAGGGTAAACATAATACAGGGTTTTTATAATAGCTACCTAAAAGATGAAATAGCCTAACTTATGAATATGCACATTACCAAAATGTTGTTTCCACAACCTGGCGCTTAAATGGGTTAAACAGAAGAGCAGGAGCGCCAAATGCTCGGCGGCTGACTTGCAGGATAGTTGGACAAATAATGTTTTAGCTTTTATTTTGTACATAAAGGAACATCCAAAAACAATGCATATTTAGTAGGATAAGTAGCCATATTGTGCAGACATTTTTTTTATCTCCAAAAGGTGAATGAACTTTTCAATAAGTTGGGGGAGAAGTCATACATTTGTACGCACGGGGAGTAAATTAAAAGCAGCCAAATTGGAGGTACATGTTTTTGATGCACGACGCTGACTGTAAATCCAACGTATTTTCTCAGGGGTACAGGGTTTAAAGAACAGAACTTTCTGAAACGTTTGTTGTTTGATTCAGCACAGAGAGGGTGAAAAAGGGTTATCCTCTCTGAAACAGCATAATGTTGCATTTTCAAAGAATATGTTCACTCTTCGATTCCAGTTTAATATGCTATTGACTATGTAGCCTACGCCAGTACTTATTTTTATTTACGTTATTTAGAAGCATATTTTATTCTTTGTAGCAAGCATCATCTCTGTTCTTTTTTTGTATGTGTTCCTCTTTGAAAAAAAGAAAAACTTCTGTAAGAATTTTATATGTGGAAATGTTTTGATAAAATACTTAGATGGTAAAAAATTAAAAATGTTTCAAAATGCAAAAGAGCAAAACTGAGAATATTTTCTTATCTCTCTCTCACACACAAACGATCTGTGTATGTTGTGAACGTATTTATTTAATCAGATTTTCACTACACCATTATCGTGGACAAAAGATATTATTGCCATTCATCTTTAACTTTTATTTTGTGTTTTTCTCTTTTTGGGCAAATTAACTATACACTGAACTTTAACACTGATAACCTGTATTAAGGTGCATTATCGCTACCTATAGCCTACTATATTTGTGTGTAAACAACAAAACGGGAACAGATTTAAAAGGCGCTGGTTTATTTACACAATATAAACAATTATTAATCAAAATCCCTAGATGAAGGGGTGATGGGACGGTGAAGATTTAAATTGCGTAAAATTACTCCAAACGTGGTTTATGAATAAAAATAATATATATATATATATATATAATATAATCTTTATCTTAAAATATAGAATCAACCGTTCTGCAAACAAAGAGTCTCCCTTTTACTGTCAATGCACGTGGGAAAAGTTTACACTTTACCAGAGCGATCCTCTGTACCATACACGATCTTTGTTACAGTCATAATTCAACGGGGCGTCAAGCACCTCGAGGTGAGCCAAGATAGATATTTAGTCCGTGAGGTCTCAACTGGGAAGCTTTTTAAAATGTGAGGATTTTCCCCCCGTGGGAGGATTTAAAATGTGAAAATGTGCTCCGAATTATTCGGCGGATAAACGGCGATCCTCAGCGTTTAATCACTGCAGCGACAGTTTGCTTTAACTGCTGCCTTAAACCAAGACAGAGATGTAGTAGTATAAAAGACGTGATGTTGGGGGGCAGGGTTGAATCAGGGAACTGCTGTTGCGTTAAAATATTCAAAGCGCGAGGTATGTTTACCTATGAAATGTAAAGTTGTCAAATATGATTACGCAGACTTTAATATTACCTGAGACCTTTATCCATGGCAGACATAAATCGTACTGCATCACAAAAATCACCCGTCTCTGTATGGTTAAAAGGTAGTATCCATTTAGTCTCCATATGCGCTTTACGCATTGTTTACGCACAGAGCAGGGTGCTTTTAGGCGAAAGAAATCCTCTCTCTTTGAGTGTGTGTGTGTGTGTGTGTGTGGGTGTGGGTGTGTGTGGGATGTAAGGGAAATGAGAGGCATTAATTGGTGGCTTCCGGTCGAGACGGGGTTAAATGTGCAGGAAAGGGACTGACATACACCAACATGGAATATCTATTAGATGCTGGAGATCCACCACATTGCTGACGAGTCAGGCCAACAAAAGTCCAAATATTCAGCCACAAAGGAAACGCGTGTGAAGCTCTGTGTGTCTGTAACTGGAGACAGTAGCCAAAGAGAACTGATGGGTACTTTACTTGTTTTGCTCTGCTGTGGGAAATTCGGTAAACCACTAAACAACGTGGCATGTATTACTCTGATCCCACGTTGTAAATATACTAAGTTAATTATATATTTTGTGATAGCCTATTTTTAAAGGTTTATGCTACAGAAACCGTAAAAAACTGAAAATATGACTAGAGCTTTATTATTGATAAAACAGGCTTTATTTCTACATATAATTTACACCAAACAGCTAATATTGTCCCATTATTTGTAAACATCTCCAATCACATTTTGTAATGCCCCAGATGCATGTGTTTGCACTTGGTGGACGTTATGCATGTTTGCCAGTGTGTATCACACCAACCTGCCCTTCTGCAGTCTGACTGTGGTGAAGCAGGAACGCCCCCGGCTGGTTGCACAATGTACTGCAGCCTGAAAGAGAAATGCATGAAATAAGAAAATCTCCATCTCTCAGAGTTGGGTCAGATCTCTTTGACTTTGAAATATTTGTGAGTAGCTGTACACTCTACTGAATTAGGACTATGTGTGATGTCATCAGACTTGATTGACATAATTCAATTAGTATCAGGGAGGGAAAATAAAAGGTACCAGTACAAAAATATGCAAAACAAACAAACAAAAACATCAAACAACACTGCTTTTCACACAATTTTAAAATGTTAAGTTGTTGAGATGGTGGGAAAAATATGATTCAAAAGCATGACAAACACAAGGCGATCATTTTCTGTGGCACTGTTCTGAACTCCATTACTGTGTGTTTCTGTTATTGTATCTCCCTGTAAACATTGTCACCACACCACAGACTGCAGAGACAACACTACACCTACAGATAAGCGAGTATATCATGAGTTTAGATATCCCACACTACAGCAGACAGTTGTTCCCAGCTCAAGCGTAAAGGGGAACTAAAAAACCAAAACAATGTACTCCCCGGGACATTAATCGTGGGCGGACCATACGGTGACTTCAGAACAAGCCCTTGCCCTTAAACTTGCCTGCAGTGGAAGTGACCTTATCTCTCATTTGAATTATTATTGAGCAGTAAGGACATTACAACAACACGATGTCTCTTGCGGCCGAGGCCTTCGTGTCGCAGATGGCAGGTAACGTTAAGGTGTAGACTTTCCCCGGTGCTGCTGTTACTGTGTATTCAGATAGCTTCAGCCTGCTAACATCAGCTAACGTGTACAGCCGTGTAGACGTTTCTGAATGTTAGTTAATTGCATTTAAGCGACCATTGTGGTTTAGCGGAGCAGGATTATACGACTGTAAATGTAACTATGGCCGTCGTTGTCCACCTTTTCTGCTCGGTTATGTTAGCTCTCATACAGCACTGTCACACTGTGAGTCCTCTGGATAACCAAGTGTAGCACCCGTTTTAGGTAAACACCGCTAATAAATGTGCTTATTGGATTAACATTGGAATAACACACCTAAGGGAGGACAGCCAATTCATGCTGGGACAGTTCAGGGGGGGTTGACGTCGGTGACAGCCTTGTGTCAACATACTAAAACACCCATTACTCCATAATGAAATGACAATAAATTCAACCACCAGTGTGAGATCCTCGCTCAGCCTGCAGTGCTGCCTCTGGTGGCTGGAAGCTGTATTACAACCGAGTCAATGAATGTAGAGCCACGGGCTGCTGTAATACCGCGTCTGGCCTTCAGCGGCAGCAGTGAGCGCTGTGGGACTGAAGAAGTTATGTGCCATCTTGGATCTTGACATGGGTTGTATATGTTGAATGGGATTGACCTGTTTTGTTACTTTATACACGCCCTGCATTGATGTGAAACGTCCCGAACAGGTGCTGAGAAGTTAACCTGCCTTCTGATGGGTGTGCATACTGCATACTCACCATTCGTCCGATGAAGTTAAACTAAACATGGGGACATACAGTACAGAGTCTGTGCCTCTCTATGGGGTGTGTCTGTCAGCGTACAGTTAGATTTGAATTAACATGCCATTTATTTAATTTGAATGAATGAATAAATGTGTTGCACAATTAAATAGAAGAATATAAACTGTTAAATTCCCCAGCAACATAACAGTTTGGTCGTCTCTCTCTCTCTCTCTGTCTGCCTGTGTGTCTGTTTTTAACATTGACAGCTGCTGAGCCTTGGCCTGAAACTGCAACCTTGTACCAACCGCTGAAGGGTAAGTCTGTGTTTGTTTGAAATGGAGACACAACCTGAATTTTTCTCTATAGAGGCATATATTTGTTGACATTATTGTGGTGTTGTCTTTACAGAGGATCAGATTCTGCTGTCGGACTGTGCCTCATCTCTTGCTGTTCAGGTGAAGTTCTCTTTGTGTGTGTTCTCAGCAAACACATCAGCATAGGCGTGAACATAGTTTGTGTGGGTAGTTTTTTTTCCGCCCGCCTGACGACACCTCTGAACATGTATGACTTGTTGAGATCATCAGTTTTCAACTTTATGTTGATTGATTTGCTTATTAATTAATTGTTTCACTTATCAGTGAATTGTTTCGGCGCTAACTGACGCTGTCCTGTTTCTCTCCCGTACAGACCTACCTCAGGATGTGTGGTCTACCAGTGCAGGTGGCTTACAGAGCAAATGCTGAATACATGTCACCTTCTGGTCAGTACACATGCTGCTGCACAGGTGGATTTACTCTTGCCATGCTGTCATGCTATGCAAAAATTAGTCAATAGTAACAATAGTAACATACATTATGCATCGGCAAAGATATCAATCTCTGTGGTAGTTCAGAAATGGGCAGCTATTCAGATTCAATCTTTAATTGGAAATTCAATATTATAACTTGTATGTACTTGTCAGTCTTTGTGGCCTGGTCTATTGCACTACTTCTTTTTCAGATTATGAGGTCTCAGACTAGATATGACCTTTTGAGTTTTGTGGTTATAAGCGCTGGTGTTGCTCCTTCGAAAGTGACTGCAATGATTTTTAATGGTCTGCTTCCCTCTTTCTATTTTTTTGGTTGTCTCTCCATAGGTAAGATTCCCTTTATCCATGTAGGAAACCAGGTGGTGTCAGAACTGGGGCCGATCGTGCAGTTCACCAAAGCTAAGGTGTGTAACACAGCTCTCAAAGTTGTTATTATCAAGAGATTTTATCACCTCAAGTTGTCATTGACGTAATTCTCTAGGCATATCACTTGTTAGGAAATCACTTTACTTTCTTATTCTCCTTATTTGTCAGAAATATAAGATTCATTTATATGCTCTGTGTGTTTGGGTGTTCAGGGTCATTCTCTGAGTGATGGCTTAGATGATATTCAGAGAGCTGAAATGAAAGCGTATATGGAGCTGGTCAACAACATGCTGCTCACTGCTGAGGTACACACACACACGTACACTCACTGCAGGGTAACAAAACACACATAGCTCAAACAACATAACTTACACACAACTGTAATCAATATCTCCTCTCTTCTTTACAGTTGTACATCCAGTGGTGTGATGACGCTACAGCTGCTGAGGTGTGTATACACGTCTCTGGATTAATAGAAAAAAAGGTTTGGCAGTTATTAGTATTATTTTATTATTATGCTTAATCCAATGTATGTTTTTGGTGTAGATCTCACGTCCCAGGTACAGCAGTCCTTACTCGTGGCCTCTCAGTAACATCCTCGCCTATCAGAAGCAGTGGGAGGTTCGCAGGAAGATGAATGCCATCGGCTGGGGAGGGAAAACCCTGGAGCAGGTTGGCAAGCACCCAGTGAACCCGTCTAATGTTTGGCATGCTTTCTAGTTGTTTTCATGCTATCACAGATACTATATATGTTTTTGTATTCTCGACAAAAACATAATTTAAAAGCTTTCTGTGCTCTCATGTGTTTCAGGTTTATGAGGATGTGAGTCAATGCTGCCAGGCTCTCTCCCAGAGGCTGGGGACACAACCGTACTTCTTTAATAAACAGTATGTATCTGTGTCTGTGTTTGTGTGTGTCTAATTAACTGATACGTGGCAGTGTTTTTCTCTGTCCAGCTGAATAACAAAACAGCAGTAGGTAGGCATAGTGAGGAGGTATACTTAAGTACTGGAGCAATATGCTGAGTCCTGCTCTGTCACTATGTTAAAGGGGTCCAAGCCAAAAAGGAAATAAGTGTTTGGAAGCTTCTGCCAGCTTTTCTCTAGCACCGCCTTGTGGTGTAATACTGTAATAACCTTCCTAAGTGGAACTTCTCACATACAGCATGTCTAAATGCCTTTATACAAATTATAAAAACCACAGTTTTGTGATGTACAGTACATTACAGAAAAATGTTAATGTCATGGCTTTCTGTTTCTAATTTCTAATATTTATAGCTGTAGAAGATGTGGATAAAATGATTGGTAGAAACAAGGAGGTTTCCCAGTATAAGCAGAGAGGCCATGGGGCATCACTGGTACAGGTTTAAACTGTATGTGATACATTTACAGTATGTTGATTAAAAATTACACTTTGGCACTCAGGTCAAAAAATGAGACTTAGACTTGATCACATCTAAAAATCTAAAAATGATCATTTGAGTGGTTCAGCACAAGTGTAAACCTAGTGTGACATCACCCATTGGTTTATGGAGTATTGTTTTTTGCCTGTAGTTTGGCATTATGGTTTTCACCATGTAGTGATGTACTGCGAGTTGAGCTGCGCAGCTTGCCTTGTCACATACTTGCTTGTAGTACGGATATGGCGCAAGAGAAATGTTTCTGAAAAGATTTGATGAGAGAAATATAATAACGTAATCTTGATTCATATTTGATCAGTTTGACCTAGTTTGACTGTTTGAGTTTTGTGTGTTTGCACTGGAAGGACACCCAAGGTAGCCACACCCTGAAGCACATCCTTCTTTATTGTCTATTTTACTCTTAATGAGACCATCATTTACATAATGAACAGCATGCTATACGGAAGAAGACTTGAAACGAGCAATTGAGACACAGATTTACCAGGTAACAGTTTGCTGAAGTTATGGAGCTGGCTTCACTTCACATACCTGAAGGCTCTGACCAGTAATTATATACTGTCAGTGGTTCAGCAGTAACAAACTGTGTGTGTGTGTGTGTGTGTGTGTGTGTGTGTTGCAGACCTACAGAACTGGATGCGTTGGTATTTGGTCACCTCTTCACTATACTGACAACCAGACTGACCAGCACAGAGCTGGCAGAGAGAATCAAGAGCTACAGCAACCTACTGTCCTTCTGCAGACGCATCGAACAGACCTACTTTGAAGACAAGAGCTCCTGAAGGATGGAAAATAACCTCTCTGTATAATCTCATCTTGTACATTCTGTCCTCCCCTCTCTCATTCCCTCTATGTAGCACTAAGAATCTAAAAAATGCTTATATTCACATACCTGTCCCTTCGTGGTTTTTTCTTTTCTTCTCCCATTTGCTTCGTGCTTGTACATTGTTACATGCTGCTGATAGGATTCCAGTGGAGCCAGTTCTTTTAAAGGTTAAAATGTGTACCCTTCACATAGATGAATTTACCAGGAGTTTTTACTATAATTTCAGGTATGGGTAACACTAAAGTACCCTAAAAAAAATCACAGGAAGATCATTCTTAAGGGTATTAACAACACATGTATACCACCACAAAAGGTTTTTCCCAAGTTCAACACAAAATAAATAATGCTAGTCAGTCTGATCTGTAACTATTTTAGCTGAGCTGCTTCAGGAAGCCACCAAATGTGGCCATGGAGCCTATACTTTTCCAGTGTTATGGGAACTGAAGTATAACAAGAAGATGATGATAATAATGCAACTCTTCACAGATCCTAGAAGGTGGTCAGAAGTTAACTGATGGCGAACTGACAGGGATTCAGTGTCAGGCTCAAGAACACTTCAGCAGGGTGGATACTTCCCAACTCAGAGGCGTAGACTTATTTATATGCTCTTATTTTTCATTGTTTGCACTCTGTTACACAGGAAGGCTGTCTACTCTCACGCTGATTTTTCTTTTCCTTCATGGAACTTTAGGAGCGTGTAAGAAATGTGATGCAGTGTTGCCTTTTTTCTGTACAAAAAAACATGAACATAATAATAATGAAGAGGATGTGAATTATTCTTTAGTTTTTCCACCTTTGTTTTCGTTGTGTGAATTGAAAGTGCCTGCATAATAAAAGTCATTAAATACAACACAAGTTCTTTGTTGCTTTTTTCCACATAAAGCTTTGATTCAAGCTTGAAAGTTCAGTCTTTAATGTTGGAATTCATAACTACTTTTTGGAAAGAGACAGATTTCACCCTGTGTTGGACTCTTTTGTGTATTTGTTTTTGTGCTTTTTGATAAATGAAGAGGAATGCACCGAAACCCCAACCTTCACTTAAAAAGGAGCCGTGATTTAAAAAACAATCATCACTGAAACATTGCATTCACACCATCTGAAAAATGTTTTAATTTTACTGAAAGTGAGAAAATAGCAAAATTAAAAAATCTGTTTAATTAAGAAAAGAGTATCACAACTTTAGCATATGACAATCTATTTTTAGTTTGCCTTCAGGTCTCAGACAAGCTCAATGGTGATGTCTGATCACCTCTGATTGCTCTCCAGTTGAGCAGTGTGTGTGTGTGACAAACATAGTGAGTGTCTGTCTTCCAGGTTTCCTGTGAGGTCAGATTGTAACCTTTGAACCTCCAGGAGCTGTGACATCATGAGTGATGACCTGCTATGGCCGAAAGCTGCACAGTTAGCGGTCATCAGCCAGACAACAGCCAGACAGACAGACAGACAGACAGACAGACAGAAACAAACATGCTTAAGCAATAGTTCATATTTCAGGTCCAAAAACAAAACCACGATGTGAAGTCTTGCTAAGGTACTGTCTACAATGTATTTTGGTGTTTGTTCCTTACAATCAAAGCATGAACGCTTCTTTCGAGCCTCCATTTGACACAGATCCTGAACAGTCCAGCCAGAGAGATAAAAACATGCTCACCCACTCACCTACTCTCCTGTTAAGGGACGTTGTAAAACCTACGTACAGCTGTAAGCTCTGTCCACAGCCCAGCACACAAGAAGGAAAAATGAGGAGCAGAGTAGGGATTTCCAGCACTACCTCACCTTCCTCCATGGTACATAGAGAAGGGAAAACAGTCTGAAGGCCGTAAGTCGAAACGCAGCGGAGTTGTGACCTCTAAAAACTAAAATAATGTAATGTAAACCTAGGTTATTTACAATATTAGGGGACTGTGAGAATGCTGTATGATGCAGAGACTGGTTGACTGACAGCAGCCGGGCAGACCCCTGCAGGGAGAGAACACAGGAAGCAGGGAAGCCTTTAGGCCAAGAGCCGTGACAGCTCATCTGATGGTTCTCTGACCTTTCTGTTGTCTTTATCATGTAACTACAACACTGTCACAGCTTTCAGTAGAGACAGCTGCAATGTCTATCATGTTCTTTCTTGTTTTAATATACCTTCTACTTTTATCAAGGCTGGGTTACCAACCGGGCAAAACAGGCAACTGTTTTGGGGCCTCAGACTATCTGAACACTGAAGATTCCAGGCTCAACATGTGGTCATGGCTTTGAGATATTTTTATTAATTGCAATTTTGTTTTTGTTGAAGTTGCAGATTATAACCTATTCATGCCAACCTCCTGTTCAGTGTTTAGAAGAAAATACAGTTACTGCATGGCCCTATCTAGAGCCAGTGTT
>NW_023339751.1:19256919-19290043 GCF_004916995.1 Morone saxatilis | reverse complement strand
ACATTCCTATGAATATTAGGGCTCTTGAGGCAAAACCAGCATTATTACCTAATACTGATATCTTGTAGAGGGGTCTTGACTTAAAATCTAGTTTTCAGTACTTTTTTATTCCGGTACTTGGTGCATTTTACAAAAACACCTTTGTGCTTGATCAAATTAACACAATCTAATTACTAATTTATACACAAAGTGGAGAAAGTGTGGGAAACAGGAAGATAAACTCATACTGTCTCAATAAACTTTATTTTGTTAACACTGTACTCACTGAGCATAGGTTTATTCTGACCATCATGCTTATAGGTTGTAATGACAGACTTTATTCCAGGAGGGGGCAGCATGAGGATAGAAAAGGATCCTGCTGCTGCAGAGGTTTGAACGTTTTGTGGGCTGCTGACTTTTTTCTCCAAATTGTATAAGGATATATTCATTAAACTTTAAAAAATATGAAATGTGCATTTTTTTTAAATTGCTTTGAAGTTTTTGACAAATTTCCTGACAGAATTTGGATGCAGAGACCAAAACTGTGACAGTAAATATTTTGGGTTATATGTTAATGAATGGAATGGCTTGTGTTCTGTTTTCATTGCACCACTGACCAGTATGTAGCAGTGCTGGTTTCTTGTTGGATACTGGGGCCATGATGCAACAAAACAACCCAACAATCCAACAACAACAAAAACTTTGAAGGGATGGAGCTGCAGAGTCTGAATTAGTCTGAATGCATTCAGGATTATTACTTCAGTCAGAGACATTTAACATGTACTGGCAAAAACAGGGTTTCAAAAACAAACTTTTGCTTTATTTCCATTGCACTTTAGCCTTCACCAATATAGAGGAAATAATAAATAAATGGAAATCAGTTAGTCATAATCATACAGGGTGATATAATAATGCTGTAATTCAATATGTATAACATAAACTGTATTACATCACATGTTTGAGAATGATACTAAATACTATTTACAACTGTGAATTCTGACAGGGATTTAGACTTGGGTTCAGTGTTTGACTCAGGTAGGCGTTAAGAGAAATCCTCATGAAGATACTTGTCCAATAAATGTGTGTGTGTGTGTGTGTGTGTGTGTGTGTGTGAGTGTGTGAATAGTGAATGTGTATATGTACATGTGCTGTGATGATATGAAGTGTCAGATTAGACAGTACATCTGGAGGCTGATAATTACACAGCTTGATTATCAGAGTGAGTCATGATACATAATCTGGACTTTCTGAGAGAGAGAAAGAGTAGGTTGTTTTTATTCTATATGTGAGTGTGGTGAGATGATTTATGTGCACTGTGTATATTTTTTTATTTGAAAAAAACCAATGCACTTAGACACCTCTGGTGTGGCAAATATTTCTAATCTCATTCACATAAATTGGATCAGAAGGTATCAAAGTACAGGGACAGTTTTAGTGATTTGAAGGCTCAAGGTAGGTAGAGACTGAAACCTGGGTCTGTGTGAGTGTGTGTGTGTAAGCTACACATCAAAATTTAGAAGAATTCATTTTTAAATGACGAAATCATTTTAACACAGAAAAAATTATTTCATCATGGTTTTGTGGCTGACTTTGCACAATATGACATGACACAATCCCCCACATTCACTGTGATTTACCACCACCCTGCCAAGGCTCGACACAATGACAGCGCTGCAGGAGACCCTGCCCTTCTCTACTTCGTACTGCACACTCCTGGCAAGAAAACAATAACTTTTCAGTGAACAAAGCCAAATGAGTCTTCTCACTGAACGTTTCTGAATGCTTGCTAAATGCCCTTCACTCAGTTAGAAGAATAGAAAGGGGCGAGAAAACAAATACAAATTAAGCAGTTTAAAATTACAGAAATTTATCATTTCTTTAAATTAAAGCCAGATGAATGGAAATGGAAACGTAATGTCTTCGCGAGGAAAATTACTGCATTAGTCGTTTGTTCAAACACTTATAATAACCTATGTGTATGTTTCCCTGACAAGCAGTCTCTTGTGGTTGAATAATTACTGGCTTGTAACGGTTGGCATGACGTCGTTATAGTTATATACTTGTATTCAGACAGAATGTGAAGCATATTTTTATTTTACTCATTTATTTTTTGCATATAAACCTGAGGCGCAACCCCCACGGATTTTACACATTAAGTTTATTTGTTATGAGGAGCACTACTCAGCCTGTGGAAACTTTCTTCTGCGGCTCTGGAGGGAGCTTTCTTGTTTGAGAGTTTGAGTTTGAGAAAATAACCCTGATGTCATTAGGAAATGAAAGATGCTATCAAGCTGCATTATGGGAAATCTTGACCTCCGTCTCTTAAAGTTCCAGTGTGTAACATTTAGGAGGATCTATATGTTTTCATTAGTGTATAATCATCTAAAAATAAAAATGTTTTTTGTTATCTTAGAATTGCTTTTTTTATCTACAGACACCACAAGTCGCTTTATGCAGAATCCGCCATGTTGAACCGCCATGTTTCTGCAGTAGCCCAGAATGGACAAACCACTAACTGTAGATTCTTTTGGCATTTTTGTGAGTTTCATGGCTGCCATTGTTTATTTTACACACTTCACAGCCTGTTCTCATTGCCCGGTCGTCAAATACAGACACGAGTGGTGTTGAGTTAGTTTAAAATCTGTCTCTCCCAACTCCATGAAAGTGCAACACTAAAGCCCTGGAGTGCCATTTTAACATTTTAGCTCTAGTGGTGGCTGAAACTGTGCTTAACCTAAAACCGAAATGCACCTTTGGGTTGGGTCAATAAAACATATGCTATTGACATCAGTTAGTGTGAGTTTCTTTTAACCATTCAGGTACATGGAAACTCCATCTACACTGTCTCTCATTAAGCAGACAGATTTGCATGTTTTTGCACAAAATAACAAAGCGGCCAACTTGGTACAACAGGAGCACAAAGAATGAGGGGAGGTAGCCATACTTATACATTTGTTGGTCATTGTGTAGCTTGCAGTGAACAGTCATCAACATCAGAGCAGAGGTAGAGCACTCGAACTGCACCTCACGGGTCCCCTTATATCAAGTTGTGTATGTGTGTGTGTGTGTGTGTGTGTTTGTGTTTCTTAGCCTGTGTGGTCTGTTTGCGTGTGCAAGCAGCCATTTATACCCGTGTTTCCTCCGACACGTCTGCATCCATCATGTGTGAAGGTGATCATGCATACTGTACTGTACATACTGTCACTCTAAGTGTGCTAGGAAGTGTTTTTTTTTTTTAGGCGATGTAGATTTGAGTGGAATAAAGAGATTAGCTGTGTGTTGATAATCCCCCTCTTCTCACAGTCCATCTCCTCATGCTTACACACACACGCACACTTCAACATTTTACTATTCCCTCCTTCTTTTCTAATTGACCGTGCTTTTTCACAGTTTACGCTGATAAACTTGCTTTTGCTGGAGCAGACTTAAAGTCAGAATTTACATGATAAAGAAAACACAACAAGGTTTGTCTCAGGAAAGGTTGCTGTTTACTCTAAAAGGCTTAAACATTTAAAGGGTTCAGACTCTCATATTCTCCTACCTTGCAGATCAGGTTTATTCTCAGCATAAATACTAAATATTCACCACAGTGCTCTTAATGTGCATTCAGCTTGATAGGAATGTAGCAACTAGGCCACTAGGTGTAAAGAGGTTTCATATTGATTTCTGAGACAGTGCAAGGTACATATTTATTTTTCTTTCAAAATAATCGTAAACTAGTCCAAGCTGCACGTGCAAGCTCTCACTTACCAGAATATAAATGTCCGTGTCTAAATTAGGGACAAAAAAAGACAAACATGTTGGATTTGAGCCCAGAGTCTGGGTTGGAAATCTTCCACTAAAGCTGAAGGGCTTCATTCCAAAACACAATAAATCCATTTTGCAAGTAAGCCGTAATCTGATAATTTTCTGTCAGTGTACATCAGTCAGTAACTCCAGTGATGATTTATGATGACTATTGTGGTCAAGAGAGCAATTGTTTCGCTTGTTTCGAAGACGGATTTTGGTGTCTTTTAGAGTCAGTATGGCCCATTTACATCTGTTTGTGTGTGGTTTACAACACAATCAGTCCCTGAGCTACAGGGTATTCCATGTAAACTGAGATGAAAGTAGCGTATTTAGCCAAATTCTGGCAGAAATATGACTGTTAAGAACACGCTGGGTTTATGGATGTCTGGCGGAGGAGTGGATTATGCTGAATGGTTTTGATACTTTTTCCACCATGAAAGCTTGTCATTATTTGAAGCCACTGTAACCACAGTGAACTAAAACCGAGCCTCCAGCTTCATTAAAGGAGAAAAACTACAAACCTTTTACAGCCATGTTTCAGCACAGAGGTGTGTTTCATATTCAAAAAGAGATATTTTTGGATGATCATTTTAATTACTAAAAGGCAGCGTCCTCTCAAGTATACAGAAACCTTTTGACTTTTCCAAACTGCGTACCATTAGTTTAATTTGCATACTACCACTTACTGATGATTGTTAAGAATGTTGTTATTTTATTCATTTTCAGATCTTTATTAATATTTTCTTTCTTACAAGCAAAGAAGAGGCAGGTGCTGCTCCTCTCCCATTGTTTGAAATGTAATCTGTGACTTAATTAAGCTGCCCAGCTGCTGGAGAACAACTTTTTTTTAGAGAGACCAAATCTGCTGCAGGACCAGCACGGTGAGTTGTCTTGCCAATTCATTTGATAGTGGATCTCATCAAAACAGTCCTATGATTCAGTTAAAGCCACCTGAATTCCTTTTTTGCAGCTTTAGGATGAAGAAACTCATAATGTGTTCTGATTTCTGGGTTTTTGAAAAGGGATTGAAACTGTTTTCAGACTCAATAACAAAAGAAAGAAAAATAAAATGATATGAAAAGAATAAATCTCTGGCTATAAGAATGAATACAAAGACATTTTGTAGCTGCTATGTGTATAATTTGAAATGTTTTGAGTTTGGCGCCTCCCAGTTTCAAAGTAGTTAGTGGTATCAAAAAAAAAAAAAATCTACACAGACAGCAGACAGTAATGTTTGTTGAAAACACTCCTAACTCCCAAAAATCAAACCTGGAAACAAAGAGATGAATGGGTTGATAACACATACAGTACTTGTCAAACTTTAGACCTCAAAAATATGAAACCAAAGCGTCCTATCCCCAGAAAAAAAATGCGTTTCAGAGACTTTGTTTCCTGCTTCTGGTGACTAGAATGAACAAAATAAAAGGTACACTGCAACTCTTCTGCATGCCAGGAAACGACATTTGGTATAGCTGTATTGTTGTCCAGGATTTTAGAGTTGTAAGGCTTAAACATACAGTGCCAGAAACAGGTTGTGTAATGAAAAGGAAAATAAGCTGAAATTCTGGAGAATTGTGACGCTGGGAGGATACCTGAAGAGGGCAATAAAAAAAAAAACAGGAAAACTGGGAGGGTTCGCAAGTGAAAATAATTACACATACATTATACTATCACAGTCATCTAAAAGATGCTATAATAACATTTTATAAGGGCTTTACTTTTTCATCTAAGGAGACAAGTGAGACAGTAACATAACCACACTCCTCATAGTCATTCATCACAGTAAACCAGCCATAAACACAACTTACTCATAAAGGCTGTATGCTGTGCAGTTGCTGCTTTAGAGAACAGACATCTTTTATCTTTCAGTTCAAGCACGGCATGGGTGTAACAATAAAGTTTGTGAAACTACATAATATTTTTAAAGATGATTTCCTGGTGGAAAACTCGTCTTGTGATGTTGGCTGAGTGACAGCAGGCAAAGAGTAACTTGATGCATGTGTTGATACGAAAACACTTAACAGAAACTTGTGTTTACTATGATGGTTTACTTAACTCTGAAACTTGATTTTAATATTAAACAGCAGCAGATGGCTTCTCCTGAAGGGAGGAAAATAAGCCTTGATATCGCTCACTATGCTCAGTGTGTGCAGAGAAGAAGAGGAGAAAATACAAGATTGGCACAAATAATGAGGAAGAAAAGCAACACAGAGTAGCAGAGAAAGTCCTGGATGTTCTCCGAGTGACATTTTCACACTCTGCAGGTTGTGTTCAAAGCGATGGATAGAAGAAGGAAAGGTTTCAATCAAGCAACACACAGCTCTGACGGAGAGAGCGAGTCATGCGAAGCCACATGTTTTAAATGTTAGTTAATGTTGTTTAACTGTAATCTGAGGTGTGTTTCATTTCCTGAAGCTGTCACTCTTTCTCCAATGACCTCACTCCAAGTGTGTGTGTGTGTGTGGTAGAGGCCCTCTATGACCATGGGGCTTAAGTGGCCTCAGAGACCCCAGTACCATGTAATCGCACGAACACATTATGTGCCTTGAAATTTAATGATCATGCGAAACATAAAGAATGTGTGTGTCATGCTACATGCATGTGTGTGCAGACTAAACATTGACCTACATTGCTATTTTTACTGATTAGAGGTTGTTCATAATGAGACCTATTAACATCAGACCTTAAACACACAGGCACACACACACACACACACACCTCTATGGTCCTCAGATTCAGTCTGCACAAGGCAGAACATACTTTTTGTCTGGTCAGAGGCTGTTGGCGATACTGTTGGTGCAGTTTTATTCAAAAGGTGAGTTTATTTTCATTCATTTTTACTTTGTCATCTTTATTTTTTGTCTCTTCTACTTGACACACACACGCACACACAGACACATACGCACACACGTACACACTGTGCCTAGCTTTTCGAGAAGTATACATGCACATAAATATTAACATGAATGTCCTACAGAGGCATTACCTTGTATTTTAGAGGACAAGAATGCTGTGCCTTATTGTGTGTGTGTGTTTCCTTATGTTATAGTTCAGCTTGGTGTGTTCAGCACTGCAACTGTCTGGAACAACTGTGTGTGTGTGTGACTGATGTTTACTGGAAACATGAGAGCAAAAAGTGTGTGTGCTTGGGTGTGGAAGAATGTGTTTCTCATGTACTTGCCATGTCCATATACTGTACAGTACAGTGATGTCTGTGTTTAAGTGGTCCTCTGTTTCACTTCTTATTTCTCTCTATCGTCCCACATTTTCCTCCACACTGCTTCTATCTCATTGCTCCAAGCAGAAATATGTTTCCTGTTTTGGTCGTGTAATGTTATATTGAGATGAATCCAGTACAGCTACAGATGGCTTTAGTTACTTTTTTAATCATCTAAGACAACAGTGACAAATGTCAGGATTAAGAGTCAGTCACTCAAAATCGAAGAGCCTTTTTCGAGGGCTGCCATGTTGCACTGATGTCTTCAACTCATATGTAAAGACATCAACCAAAGAGACAAAGAGACAGAAGCCTTTGGTGCAGTAAAGAGTGGGGGAAAGTAAGTAAGGAGGTAAGTAAGTAAGTAAGTAAAGCTTTATTTATATAGCACCTTTTTGACACAAAGGGAAAGGGGAGGGGATGTGGTCATCAGGACTAGATACTTAAATTATGCATTTAAAGAACAGTTTATGTCACTCAGAGCATTTATTTACTCCACCTGAACAAATAATCTGTGGCGGTCTAGTGAAAACAGTTCATCTCTAAATTGTAACTAAGTGAGAAACAGGAAAATTAGGTGACAATGCATCAGTGAGACAATCTGTCGAGTTTTTAAAGGCTCTTGAAATCTTAGGAGGTGGCATGTAAAGATCTAAAAGCATAATAACATGGAGACACATGGTTTTCATTGGACAGTGACAAATCTTACGTAGCCAGACGTCCGTCCCCGTCATGCTACAGCGATCTGGATTAAGTCAAGTGTAAACGTTTGTTAGGAAACATACACCCAGTGGGCTGGCCAGAACCTCTTTGTAACTTGAACATAAAATCAAACAGAGGTGCTGCACACAAACCTTTAGGGTTTTTGTCAACCTTGTAATAAATCTGGTGCTGTATGGACCCAAAAGCAGGCCATAGACACAGAACAGGTCAGGTAAAAAGTGTGGTTTACTTCATTCAAGAAAAGGGTCAGCACAGGTTAGCAGTCAGAGAAAGTCCCAAATACAGGCGGATAATCAAAACCAAACATTAGCCGGGATCATTAGCAGGCAAACAGGATAGGTGGCTGATTGCACCCTGATTGAGGAATGTGGGGAACAGTGATAAGAACTGCGGACAATTGTTGGATGGTGAGGAAGTAACAGTGCAGTGATCTATATGATTCTAAACTTAACCTCAAAACTGAGTCTTAACCCCCAAATAAATTGTATACCCTCTGGCATAACTTGCAAAAAAACAAAAAGGCATTATCTAGAGCCAGTGTTTGGTTTTTCTGTTCTTGGCCACCGTAGAAACATGGCGGTTCAACATGACGGACTCTGTAGAAGAGGACCTGCCCCCTCTGGAGATAAAAATGTTTCATTTTAAGCCTGTAAACTTGAGTGAGACATTTGTATCAAACACAGTTCTTATTTTTAGGTGATTATACACTAATGAAAACACAACTATGAATATTATGTTCCATTTCTGCCAATAGATCCTTCTTAATGTTACACACTGGACCTTTAAGTTAAACCTAATCCTACACTGAAAACTATATCTCAAATCTCAAACATCGCTTTAGGGGAATGAGGAGACAAAAATCTCTTCTCAAAGTAAAAAAAAAAACGCAAATTAGTCCCCACAAAAGAATTAACACACACACACACACACACACACACAAACAGTAATTGACATTGGACAACACACTAGAAATAGCTTGTTAAAGCAAATGATGCTTGCATTATTTTTTATACCAGACATTAAACAGATTCATTTGTTGTTTGAAATGATCCATGAAAGATCGTTAAAATTGACATTGAACCAGTATTTAGAGACTGAACTCCACTCATTCTGATGCCTCAACAAAGCATACAGTAGTTGACATTTTCTCCATTTTGAATGATTTGGTTGACATTTAGTGAATTAACTTCTAACAATGGCATTTAGTGCTTTGTTCTACACCTCATAACCAGTGAATCAAACCCTCAACCCTGACACTCTTTGAACCACTTGTGTTCTTACAGCTGTTCTTGCCAATGCTTTGTGGCTGATCTGAGTAACTCTCACACATAAACACACACAAACACACACAAAGTGGGCAGTGGTCTAGAAAAACCCAAATGATGTTAACTATCCAGATCCTCTTAATGATGCTAATGTCATTATTTCTATGGAAGATTAATGAGAGCTATTTATAGCTCATTAATCCATATTGAGTAGGACTGCAGATTAATTTGTTAATCACGCATCAAATACGACTGCTGCCCCCGGCCACTGACTAAAGTCTTACCCCTCTGGGTGTGTGTGTGTGTGTGCGCGTGTGTGTGTGTATTACTGCCCTTGCCCATGTGCAACAGAAATCCCAACCTCCTGCTCCTGTTTCTCTCTGTCTCAATTTTTAGTTTTTTTTCCTGTACCTTCTCATCATGCCTGACTTATTGTCTCCTGTGTCCTATTAGCCTTTAGCCCAGAGCCACTAGCCCAGAGACACTGGGCCTCGTGCTGAAATCCAATCCTTCTGCCTCTGTTGCAAACAGCTTTGCCAGAAATAGCGACTAGGTAAACTCGCCGTCAGGATTTTGTATGCTAAGTGAACGTTGCCTTTTGGCCTTGGTGCTTCTCCTCGCTCTGGTAGCTTTGTTTTATTTTGTCGCTAACCTTTATTTATTTGACCGAGCAGCAATCAGGGTCTTTTTCAGCATTGTCCTGCTTCACAGAATACTTTCCCACGACTATCAACTGCTGTCTTTCTTTTGTCAGTTTAAGACTTTAATATAATATAACAGTGTGTCACGACAGAATGTACATTGCATACTTTCTGTATCTGTATCTGCTAAATCAACTTCTGTTGTCTCAACACAGTAAAATAATTGGCTGAAGAGTAGAAAAATCAAATACTGTACAGCCTTTTCTATTTTTGTAAAATGTATTTTTTGCCTTTTTTGCCTTTTTTCTGCTTTATTAGACAGAAGACAGTAGACAGAACAAGTGGGAAGAGAATTGGCATGCAACAAAGGTCCCTAGTTGGATTTGAACCATTGAAATATTAGGTGTAATTTATTTTTGTAAAAAAAAAACATTCCACTGAAAGGTCTGCAGGTCTGGATCCAGGAAACACCACTTTCTTCAAGTGTTGTTTTGTCAGAGAAGTTAACCTGGAAGACACATGGCTGGATTAAAAGATTAAAACTTGGAAAATGTGTAAGCTTCTCACCATCATGTGAATTTATTTCCTATTACAAATTATATGACACTAACATTGTGGAAAAAGGCACATGTAATATGAATTAATCTTGAGTATGAAACTTGTACTTACTCTAATGGATCACCAACTGCAAGCTGTTTTCAAGTCATACCATACATATTTGTTAGTAAAGTCCTTGTGTGTTCTCCTTTGGGCTGAAATATGTATAAAATTACCTTGCTATAATTTGTTTTTGTCCTTCACTGTTTAACACACTTCTCAGGTGTGTTCCATGCAAAGTATCTTTGACAAAAAAATATTGAGCAGAGCTCTACCTATATTCAGATATTTTCATATTGTATTGTAAAATGTACAGATGATGTGAACGTAGGCTTAAACACAAACAAAAGCTGGAATTGTCCTTTAACCCTAAAATCTCTTCACTAAATAGTTTTATGAATCCCTTGTCTAAAGATGATGAAAAACAGAGAGCAGGTTTTACGGCTCGTGCAGCACTTATTATAATCCCATTCCTTTAGATGAGGAGGTTTTTTTGTGTGTGTGGACATTAGCACTGGCTTAACCCTATCACAATCAATTTTCTTTTGCTTTCTGGGAAATGCTGCTTATGCTACACTATTAGGACGGGGGAAGGGGGATAGATTGGGTGAGGGGGAGTACAGACTCCAAATCCAGAGAGAGAGCAAGAGAAGGAGAGACAATCACTGAGACAGAGAGATTTCCCATCCCTTTCCAAAGAATCTGACTGGTGTTCCTAATAACAAGCTTAAACCCACCCCCTCCTCTCCTCTCCCCTTTTGGTGGATATGAGGGCAGATCATCCCACCACGCTTTAAACACACACTCTGCTCAGATTAACACACACACACACACACACACACTCACTCCAGATGCTGTTGTCGCCTGGGGTAAAGCTGATGTCAGACCCCCAACCGTCTCCTCTGTTTATGACTGGGCGTCATTGTCTTCTACCTGCAGGCTTTTTCTGACCTTTTCATGGTGATGGTGACTGGGGACGCTGACACTCTGCACAGGCCTTGAATAAATGCAGGGACATGGATAACAAAAAGCAACCTTTAAAGTCCATTTTGGAAAGCATGACAACTACTAGAGAAACTTCAGGGAATTTATGAAGTCACCTGAGGGCCAAAAAGATGAAACCAAAACAGTAAAAGTCTGCAGCTAGCAGCTCTGTGGTTTCTGTTATTAAACCAGTCAGTTTCTGACCTATTTTTCTCTCTACCTTGTCATCCACCTATCACTCTGCCATCTGTGCTGTCTGACTGATTGACAAGTTACTGAGATCGCTGATCGGCAAGCTTTTAAGGAAACCCATTGACAGCAAAAATCCCAGGAAAGTTCTGATGTTCGCAAGTTCTTACATCACCTCACTTAGGCCTATGTTCTTCACAGCTACAAAGAAAACATGTTTTAGTCATTGTTGAATTATTAAGTCAGAGTAAAGTATAAAAATATATATGATAAGATGTGAAAAGTTAACATAGCCCAATTTAACCCCTGAGTTGTGTGTTGAACATCTTATTTTAGTGTGTTAGCATTACAACATTTCATAATTAGCCCTAAACACAGAAAATGTCATATGTTTTTAAAGGTTGTTGACTAAAGGATGCTGCTAGATGTTATAAAGTTATTAAATTCATCCTGCAGGGACACAAATGTCTACTAAATTTGATGACAATCTATCCAATAGTTGTTGAGATATTTTACTTCAAATGTAATTCTGGCACCAAAGAAAAATAATCATAACGACAGGGCACCATGACTATCTGTATGCAAACCATTTTCTAACTGCTGAGATCAAGACTGCAATTGCCATCCATAAAGCCATGGTCTTAACGTGGCTGAAACCCTGTGAATGGGGAACGAAAACAAAAATAAAGCCACTGTCAAGGGTGCTGTTATTAAAGCACTTGTGCTCATTACAACCCTGTTTTCTAAAAATACTGTTCATATACAACAAATTTAGATACACAAGAAAAGTAATGCCGCCCACATTACGTTTGAATATTGAATATGTTTGCAAACCGCCAGTGAATGATGTCCAAGCAGCAATGTTTATGTTTTGTTTTTACTTGTGTATAAGCATATTTTGTAGGACTCATACTAAATGACTAACAAGCTTGATGACCTAAAATAAAAAAGACAAAATAGAACAAAGTCTCTGCAATCTCCATGCTTCTATTTGCTTTGGGAAAGTGAAACCTGAATAGGGTGGGTGATTCAGAGGTGACCCCTGACCTGTGCCAATCACTTGCTAAATGCCCCTTGGGACCCACTAAGCCCACCCGACGTCAAAACAAGACCAGAAAGAAAAAGAAAAAATATTGGAATTGAAAATAATGGGAAAAGAAACAAAGAAAGCAAAGAGAAACTACTATCGTACTAAAAGTTGGACACATATTTTAGGACCCCTGTAGTCATTTTGCTCTAAATGACAAATATATATATGTCATGATCCTCATATGTCAAATACATTGAATATATGACGCTTTTGTCAGACCAGGCCTTTTTCATTTACATCAGCAACAGCACTTTTTACACGGACCTTTGATCTTCGTCTTTTGAAATCCAGCAAATCATGACAAGCACACATGAACACAAGACAACCTTTCACCTCTCACACCTCCATCTGGACGCACCCTTTGGAAACAAACTGAATTGTGATGCTCGGGCAGCATTGTGGCCAGAATGTGTAGTTGTCATAACAGACGTCGGCTGTTGGTGATGGGACTCTTGGGTTGTTGTGCTGCTGTTTTTAACTCACACACAGATGTTGTGAGGGGGTGGAAGGATTGCTCACTTTGTGGAGCATTTCATAAGATTTTCATTCTTCTTTCAGAATTAATTTGTCCCTGTTGTGCACCAGAGTAACATATGAGTGGATTATTGTTCTACAAGATTCTGAGAACTTTTATTTTTCTTTATCACTTTAGATTAAAGCCTATCTTGCCCACAGGCTACTTATCTAACTAAAAACACAAAAAGCTACCTGAACTGACTCTAACCCCAGCTACAACTCTGACTGCTCTCTACTTTTCCTGCCTAAATGCAAAGCCTCTATAAAGTAACAAGTATTAACTGTGGGGAGAGAGAAGAAAGAAGATAGAGGTGAGGATTTGAGTAAATGGGGAGGGAGAGAAAGAGGATTTGTAGCATGTAAAAGTTAGGCTTTAAAGCTCTATCACCCCTCTCAGCTCTCAAAAAATCTGTTTTGGAAAAGAAATGCCATAATGGAGTCTCAATGATGAATTCCAGGAGAGGGAAGAGAGAGGAGTCAAACACACCCAGACACTCATGTACAGGGTGTGTCCACCACTCATTTATTAGTTTTGGTTAAACATAATGATACTTACTTACTTTTTAAA
This sequence comes from Morone saxatilis, assembly GCF_004916995.1. Taxonomy (NCBI): domain Eukaryota; kingdom Metazoa; phylum Chordata; class Actinopteri; family Moronidae; genus Morone; species Morone saxatilis. The sequence goes on along the minus strand of NW_023339751.1, from coordinate 19,276,485 downwards.
CAGAATGATTCACTGATAACGATGCAGCAAATTGAGCTGAGCTGAGCAAATACGTGAAGGAAGGGAAAGCCAAAAGCAATAACTGAAATATAAAAGTAAATGATTACAGCTGAGGTGAATTTGTTTCACAATCATCCAGTCTTTGGGAAGTACCCTGCCTTAGTCTCCATGAGGCACAGAACGTCGGAAAGTATACCAAAAGGGCTTGATTGGGAAAATGTGATAGAATCAAAAAAATATTGTCATAGCAGGAAAAGGTGTAACACAGGTGTAACTAATAACATTAATGATGGCTTTGTTCCATTTAGGTGTGTCAGGAGGCCATGCCACACCTAACTGTAATGAGCCACCTTTAATGTTATTAGTAACACATGTTTGTCAAAATGTCTGCTAATGCTATTGTGTTTACTTTGACAGTAATTGTTGATAGAAGTAAATCATTAAATCATTAGTCAAATTGACTTGTTTTGAAGATATTTTTAAGTATTGGATGCTTCAAAATTGGTTGAACCTGATGATGATGATAATCAGGAGACAAAGTTATTACATCCTCGAGGGGACATGAATGTGTGTTCCAAATTTCATGACAATCCATCCAATAGTTATTGAAACATTTCACTGAAAAACAAAAATGAAAAGTCAGGATTACAAAAGTCAGCAGGATTCTTCCTCTATGGACCATGGATTTCTGTAGAGAACTTTCTGGCAATCCATCCAACATTTCTTTTTAGTGTGGAACAAAGTAGCAGACCAAATGAAAGAGTCTAAAAATAAACAACAGATACTGAATTTAACAAAAGAAGAGAAACAAAAGCTGGGATTAAGAGAGAAAAATGCATCTAACTTCAGTCTGATCAGACGTGTTCTTAAGAGATTTTGCTGTGTGAAACTGAAATCTGAATCTCCCGTCTGTGTAATCCTGTTGGTCCACCTGTCAGTTGTGCATGGCTGGATACTGTCTCTGTTCCTCCGGCTTTTTCTCAAGACACTGAATCACATTTTGGGATAACCTGTACACGGAAATATATTGAGAGAGATTTCATTAGAAAAACTGCCATCGCCTTAATAGAATAATTAAATTATTAATAAATACATTTTACTTTATACATTAAAGCCTAGTCCCCTATTGTATTCACTTATATTCTGTTGAATTCAAGTCTATTTTATTCTGTTCAGGTGATTTGTGGAAGTGTGGGAATACAGCGACTGAAAGGACAAACTCAGCATTTCTGGTTATATTCATCAACTTCACTGAAGAAAGAAGAGAAACTGCAAACGATAGGAAACTACCATGTAGAGCGAGAAGAAGAAAGGGAGAGAGAGAGAGTACCAAGAGGGGAAATGCATGTCACAAGGGCACTGAAGGACAAGGGAGGGAGAGATATAAAAAGAAAGTGAGATAAGAAATTAGCTTTTAATTCAGACAGCATTCTTAACTCAATTTATGTTTTAGGGGCATTTTTTTAATCACTTTCATGGTAATTTTATTTAATCATCAAATAATTATACTACTGGATCACATCTTGGCAATTCAATTCTAAATTTACTAATAATACTTAATTCGTATTTTATTTAATTTGAAGTATAATATGCACATTCCATTCTTCTTTGACACTAATGCAAACTAGCAGCAGTTCAATCAACAAAACATTAACAGAAAGTCCACTATCGGAATTATAAGAGCACAAAAACTGAGGGAGCTGCTCAAACTATGGAAAAGTTGCAAATGTTGAATACTGCACATAAGGGAAGGAAATATGAAGCAATGAAGGATGATCGGACAGAACAACCTTTAAAAGAGAGTCCACATATTCCTGTCTGCAGCATAGATGTCCATCTAATAACATACTGTAGATGTGTATCAACCCACCCTCAGTCAGCAAAGTGTGATGCCCGCACAAGTGAGATCTGACAAACAATGAGATCATCGAAAGTTAATACCATCGTATGAAGAGTGTCTCCAAACACCAGTTCATGTACTTTATAAAACTCCAGATACCGACAGACAATTTCTTATAAAAGCCAACGTGCCTCAATTACTAGATTGAAAAACTAGTGGCAAAATAGGAAAATATGTGAATGGATTTCCAATAGGGTATGAAAAGCAAATACATTACAGCTCTGATGGATATTGTCTTTGAATGTGTTTTCTCATCTTTGTCTTTAATGTTTCTACACTCGCACAATATTTCCATTGTTTCATCTGTGTTTTCTTGTTTGTATATTGTTTAATTTCTCTTTTTATATCCTTGATTTCTATCTTTCACTTTTTGACAGTTTTTTTGGCCGAATTGGTTGTTGTATTTTTGTTGATTCTGTGGTCTGTGAAAGTTTAGTCTCCTCCGGCTCGCTGACTGCATGGTAGCAAAATTTTCCACTGCTTTAGCCAGCATGCTTTGCTTTGCTGTTTTGTGATCAAAGGCAGCTACATTCTTCTCACCTAGAAACCAGTGGAATGAATCACTCGCTCATTATTCTCGAATGAATCGCCCCCAGTGGCCAACAGGACAGTAAGTGTGAGTACATATTAACTCAACACAGTGACGTGAGCAAGGTGAAATGCAAAAAATGTCCACGTGTGACTATCAGGAAACTTCTTTGTTTGCAGCTGTGAGCCGAGGAATGCGTCTACTGTGAGAGGTCGCACTGGCTTCCTCCTATTGAAACAGAAGCAGCATGTATCACACACACATAGAGCAGTGTGAATCCTTGTGACCTCTGCCTTCCTGTTCAGTCAATGGAAACTTCTGACCGGTCCACAGCTGGACAACAGTCATTTAAACCTCACTGCAACTATTTCACTCCAGTTCTATGGCGTTTGAAGATCAGATTTTCATAAAATCAGCTGCAGATATTTATGATATACAGAGGATGAAGCCAAATGTTTTTAGAAATTCTTTGACCTTTCCTTTGGTGCCAGTATGAGGCAAACTCTCAAAATTGGAAAACTTACGAGCACATTCATTCTCCCCAGAGGATGAACTGTGTTTATTTTGTGATCAACATTCATGCTCACACTGGCATTAACACATCTAATTATACATAATGACACCCTTGCATTTACTCTAGTGCCACACCAAAGAATAACAAAGTCCTGAGCCCTTTGTTCATTCAACACTTTGGTATAGCAGGATGTAATCAACGTTGCAGCCTCCTCCAGGGACAGCTAGCAGAGCTTTAGATGTTTGAGGATAAAACTGTCCTGTAACTCAATGAGAAAATGTTAATAATGACTAAACTGCATAACTGTGGTCACACATAAATTCAGACTCACAACAACAAAGTAAACATGGATAGAGAGAGACAATGGCAGTGCAAACACGCACACAAACACACACACACACACACAAACATACATGCATCACACACACACACACACAACCATCCGAGACTAGAGGTATTTGGAGGAAGTGAAGGGTTGTTGCTAGGGAAACCAGGGAAAGGACTGAGAGACGCGATTAAGATGGCTTAGATGAGATGAGATGAGATGAGTTTCTTTCTCTTCTCTCTCTCTCTCTCACACACACACACACACACACACACACACACAAACAGACACACTACTCTATCACGCTGGTTTTCCAGATGTGAGCAGGGAGGAAATCCTTTTATGGAAGTGACGTTTAATGTTCCCTCAAGGGAAATCTAACGTCATGTGTTAAAGATAGAAGGACGGCCAGTTGACCAGCGTGCCGCAACACTGAATTCACAAAGCGTTCGGGTCTGCGTCAACGCTGTGACTAATTTCCTTTTGTACACATTGCAACAATGACGTGACCTCACACCAAAACTTTCAGTTGTGTTTTTAAGTTGCTTTTTGTCTGTTAATGGCAGTAAAGGTAATGTTGTTCCATCATTGTTAGTCTGACCAGATTTTCTGTGGATAGTCATAGAAATCTCCTGTGAAAATACATCCTTCCCAGAATTTTAAAAATAAGATCACAAAAATACAAATTCTCCCCTGGCAATCTCAAAAGATTGAATCAGAATTTTTAATTTACTACTACTTAATTCCAAAACTATAAATAATAGACACTATAATGTATGTTGTTGGTTCTGGTTAGAGTTTGGCAATGGCTTGTGGTACAGATACCTTTATAATTGTCTAAAAAGCCTATGAAATTAAAAATGTTTTTGCTTTTAATCCACTGAGTTATCAAATATTCATGCAGCAAGGTGAATATTGTCCCCTGTGGATCTCCAGAATTGATTTGACTGTATAAAAACCGAAACTCTGAATGTGGTTCATTTATCCATAGCAGTAGCAGATATTACTGCTTATGGTAACTCAGATCCTCTTGTGTTTAAATAACCCACTTTTGGAGACATAACAGTCATAACGTCTTGTGTCCCAGAGGTTTTATCACTAGAAAGACCTGCCAGTTGATCAGATTTGGCAAACAGATGAATCAAAGTTAGAATTAGTTAAAGCAAGGAGTAGATTTGGAGGAGAAGAACTTTTTAACTTGCAGTAGGCTGGTGAAAAGGGAATGCATGGGTGTGATATTAGACATTTTTAGAAGTATTTAGTGATTGTATCTGCATGTCAATTTGGTTATGCATGTTTGTGTTAAAAGTGGTTAGTTGCTGCCTATTTGCATGTTATGCTTCAGCCATTCTTATCTCCTTCCTCTGCTCTGTGTGCTTTTGTTGATTTGTGTGCATCAGACGCTTCAATAAATATTTTTCGCTCTTTGCAAACAAGGAACTTCCAATTTTCTTTCTGTTGCTTTTCTTTCTGAGCCCCCTTTTCTCTAATTGCTTTTGACATGGATTTGTTGATAGTTACCCACAATAATAGGTTCTGGTGGCATGTTAGTAATGCGTGTGTGCTTGCATATCTATGTGTGTTTGGCAGGAGGCAACAAGGGCAGTAGGAGCAGAGTGGGGTTTTATGATGAAATTCAGTGGCAATTTGAAGTCTCCAATCATTGAACCAGAGAGTGAGAAAAAGATGGAACTGGGGAAAGGGAGAGAAGTGGAAAAAGCGAAATAGGTGTGAAGAGAGAGAGAAGGAAAATGGGTAAGAGGAAATAAGAGATTGCAATAACGAGGCAAGGTAAAATAAAGTAAAGAGAGAGAAAGGTAGAGAGAGAAAGACAATTAATGGCTTCATCATACATTAAACTATAGAGACAACATGAAAGCATCGCCTCAGTCTGTTTACCATTAAAAAAAAAACACTGTGCGTTTGTGTCTCTGATTGCACCGTTGCATCTCTTGCAAGCTTTTTGTGTGTGTTTATGTCTGTCAGTCTGTGTAATTACTCTCATTCCTCTCCACACAACAGCTATAGCTGCAGGTTTTGCCAAGTTGACATTCAAGCGCTTGTGATAAACAACTCAGTCAGATTTGTTTGGCCCGCTCGGCGCTTGGCGTGCTTCTAGGGAGGGCATTTGAATCGCACTCACGGGGGAAAAAAAAAAAAAAAAACACACACACCAAATAAAGAAGAAAAAACAGGAAAAGGCACGCGGGAGACGGTCCTAGAGTCTGGGCACTAGTTAGCACCATTTGGCAAGGAGTGAGGAGAGGTTGCATCATCAGAGAGAGGGAGAGAGGGAGATCACCTACTGAAAACATCAAAACAGTTTAACCTTGATGTGCTCTGTATCACAGCTGCATGACTGGGTGTCAAAGAAAATCTTGCAGTATGGTGACCTTGAAAATGAAATGATTTACATTTTAACCGTGTAATGTATTTAGCAGACGTTCTAATCCAGAGGGACATACAGTGATCCCAAAAGCAAAATATGGTTCCTCGATAGACAAAACTATGATATTACTGTCTGTAAATGATTAAAAAGAGAATACTTAGATAAGAAATAAGAATCATCATGTTTCAAATATAGTGTGGATAAAATACTGCATTTTAAACAAAACATACCACACATATACATATTGTTTTCTCAATAAATCTGAATTGTCACTCAGATGTAGAATTCCTCTAAATATGCTCCATTTTCAAAGCAAAAGAGAGGGGGGGGATAACAAAAGGAAGCGTGCAGAGCATGTTTATTTCTCCCTTTCTGCCTCAGGCAGTTTAAACTGAACACATTTTCTGTTGCACTGTGAGTTCATTTGAATTCAGTCATTTGAAAAGATAAAGTCTTTCTCTGTCACTTTTTTAGAAAATTTAAAATCGGGAGCTCATTCTTTTCACCTTGTTTGCTGAGCGCTGCCCAAAATTCAAACAAGGGAGAATAAAATGCCAGTTTCACGGTTCTGCATTTTAATGCTCTATGCTGCAATGTGAGTTGATTTTCTATTGCCTCATTTTAGAAGTCGAGTATCACTCCCTTTGCCTGTAAACAAAGTGTTGAACTACGCTGCTCACTGGTGCTGCTGTAAGATGTTGCAAGTGCCATGTAAAGAATTTTTAGACATCTCTACATTCGATTTAAACAATACACATTGATAGAATTATTGTAAACAAATGCCACCATGGTGGAAGATGATGATTGGCATCTCACACTATTATTAGTACTTGTGACTTCAAAAACTAATTAACATTTTCATGAACTCTGTTGTTTTCCATTACACAGGCAATATTTTCATTTGGAAACTTCTGAAAGGGCACTGGATGTATTATGGGTGCTGATACCAAGAAGCCAAGCAGCCAAGCAGCCATTCATTCAAATCAAAATGACTCATACAGTATTAATGCCAAAAAAAGCTTAATTCCCCTCCTAGATTGCTTCTGAATTGTGTGATCCACTGAAAATGTGGTATACTGGAAATGTACCCAAATGCAGCCATTTAGTGCCCCTGACCCCACCGATAGACTTTATAATGAGGACACACACATAAAAGTCCTTTTTTGAGGCAAATCCTTCAGTGCGTAACAATTCACACAGAGTAATAACTGACTTTGTTTGTCATTCAAGGTGTGTTGTTAACAGTTTTACAGATTTCTCTTTTATAATGGGGGTCAGTAGTGAAAATGTTTTTGGGCCAGCTGTGATGTTTTTGTTGCAGTACTGTAGTTGGCCACTAGAACAAATTAGCCGCAGGAGTGACATTCTGTGTCAAATTGCAGAATACATCCATGGCATTTTTCTCCATTTTGCACTTGAAGAAGAGTTTTTGTTTGGGTGTCATAAAGTCATTCAGAAGATTCACCACCATATCTGATTTGTTGGCAGCGTTTGGTGGTGGGAAGTCAGAACGGGATAACATCCTTGTTACTGCTCTGTTCCCGACTACAGGTCAGTGGGATCGTGAACCTCCACAGTGGCAGGTGAAGAGAAGTGGCTGATGACGCTGTGTGTATCAGAGGAAGCACATGCTTGTCTATTCCTCCCCTGCTAACAGTCAGGGAATTGGACAAACTGCTTCTCTAACTTCAACCCGAAGACCTTCCAGATCACATACACAGCCCTTTTAACTTCTATTTTATGTTGATTTTAAAAGTATTTTATTACGGAATTCTGTCTTTTATTACTCCTGGCAAAAAATGGTGGCACAAGTTACAGATAATTAAAAATGACACTATGAAACATACAGTAGAACACAAGAAAGAGACTTAATTAGATTAGACAGTTCAGACTAACCTCTCTCTCAGCCAGCTGTGGGTCTGGCTTATATGTTAGCATGTATGTGTCAGTTTCTATGTTTCTCTAAGTATATTTGCATGTCTTTGTCTTTCTGTATATGTACTGTGGTCTGTCTGTCTGGTTCTGCCTCTGTCCATGCTTGTGTCTACTGTATGTGCGAGCCTCTCCAGTCCTGCTATTTTCTCCAGTTTGACGTGAATGAGGAGTGACTGTGTTAAAAGCATTAACATTTTCAAACCCCGAATCACTAATGGGGATGTTGTTGGGGAGGAGAGGCATTCGGCAGAACACTGCATTATTTAGCATCCACTAGTTAGCATCCTCAAGGAAACACACACGCACACACATATACATAGACACAGACACACACACTGTTTTTTTCCACACTTTGGTACATGAAATACTGAGATGAGAGCTAGGAAGAGCACACTGAATCACACAATTACAAAATCTCACAATAATGAGGAAAAATTACACAGATTTCTTTTCACAATGTGCCAAGGCATACACACATTTTCTCTCACTCAGATCTCAGATATGCACACACTCCCAAAGACACACAGAGATACCCTCAGACATCTCATCATTGATTCAACCTTTGATAGGTTTCGGCCACAGAGCAGAGGGAGTGATGAAAGACAGCAGCAATAAGAGACAGACAGGTGGGAGAGACTAGGAGAGATGGGGGAGTGAAACAAGACGAGGCAGCAGGGTGGAGAGTCCGTTTGGGAGAAATTTGTAGGTCGTTATCTCTGGATTTTAATGAGGGTGTTGCATATAAATTCTCTGGGTTTGTGTGCATATATGACAGAGAGAGTTTCCTCATGTCCTTCAGCCCCTCCCTCCTCTTCTCCCTTCCCCTCCTTACTGCTTTACCCTTTTCTGATGTTGTGTTCATCAGACAAATGTAAGGAAAGGTTCTACACCAAATGTACTCCTTTCTAATCAAATCTTAAAACCGGCTTTTAAACTGCATTTATCTGCCTCAGTGAAACATAATCAGGGTTCAAGCCATGAGGTGTAGATTACAAATTTTGGTCTGTCAGTGTACATATTTATTTGTGGTCCCTAAGAGATGAAGCCTACTGACTTTGTGATCCCCTGACTTTCCCTTGAGTGCCACCATGACATTCGCGTTTGTGTTTAAACTACTATCAAAATGGATTGCCACAAAATTTCATAGATACATTTTTCCTTCAGGATAAATTTTCATCTTTTTGTTTGTTCCATATTTTAAGGTTTCATCTAGTTCCACCATCAGGTCAAGTTTTTCCAATACTTAACTGTAATTTTGATATTGAGTAGAGGTACATAAGGACTTGAACCCAGATGGTGACTGGCAGAGCAGGTTAAGGATGCGTTTAATAACACATATTTTTTAAACATAAGCTTAAAAATCCAAAAGGCAGTAGTCTGAAACAATCAATCAAAGTAAACAGGCAAAACTCTGAAAAAAAAAACAAAAAAACTGCAAAAGAAGTCCATTCAAACCCAAGGAAATGCGGGGGAGCTGGCAGAAAGCACGTATAAACAAGGATGAACTGGCACTGACTAACTGCCACACAGACAATATATACTCTAGGGGAGGGGGAAACTAATGAGACACAGGTGACAACAATCGAGGCAGGGCAAACAATCAAAAATGGTGGGAAAGAGACAAAGACAGGAAGTAAAGCAATAAAAAAAAAAGCCAAAACCATTTGTGCTAAAGTAAGCAACAATTAATGTGCATTGTCAGGTTAGACTTTCAAAATAAAGTTTGCTGAGGAACCTTTTTACTTTTTATTAGTTTAAATGGTCAGTTGGGTTAGGTTTAGGAACACATTTAGCATACATAGTGTAGGCCTACTTATGTAATGCAAGTTAAAAAGAATTGTTTGTTTCCCCTATCCATCCATCCATCCACCCCAACTTCTCCTTATGCAGACTTTCTTGCTCTGTATACTACATCACCTGACCTCAATGGCACATCAAACATTATGTCATAAAGGACACTAGCATGGGACCAAGCTGCCATATATATGTAAAACACAGGAGTAATTTACAAGCATGTATAATAAATGAAATGCAGCCATCATCATTATTATTAATTACATCCATGCCTTTCATCTGCTATGACATGTCAAAATAGCTGCAATGCTGCAAAAACTTTAAATATTTGTATCTATTTATTTCCTTTATTGTGACACTTGTTGGGGATTATCTATTTTTCAACAAGTACATTTTCAAGTCCTGTGTTGAAATGCTTATACTGTATGCAAAAGGCGGCATTGATGGAACTGTTTTGCATTAGGTACCAGTGAGATGAATAAATATGGTCCAATAGGTTCAGTTTGATAATACATCCATTAGCTTAAGGTTTATCAGACATCATAACATAATATAACAACAGCGGTGTATACTACACTATCTTTAAAAAATACAGTGTTCACATTACAGAGTAATCTACCAGGAATGTGTGTTTGATTGGGCAACACGAATTCTTGCAGGATAACACTGCATTGCAGTTAAGCCAGGTTCAACTCTTTTTCCTGTGTTTTCCTTCCACAGCCCTTTGTTTTGGCACCCTACCTGAGTCAACGCAGTGGCATCATTCAAATGAATGAGGGGGCTTTTTCAGGCACTTCTGTGGTTTGCCGAAAGCGACTCCCACCTCTGCACATCTGGCCAGTCACTGCTTAAAGTGATTGTGATCTGTTTCAGAAAGTTATGTTGTTCTTATGTTCACAAAATCACTTTATTTTAAGCCTTTTGAGAAACAATTATGAGACAGTAGCAACATGTAAAAATTATTCTTCTGCCTCTACGCTATGTCACACTAGAAGAGATGGTAACTAAATAGCAATTCAGTCTGAATATAGGTTAGTAAAACAAGTATGCTGTGTTAGTTCCTGAAAAAACAAGATTCTAATTTGACAATAGTGAAATATTAATACAAATACCATTTTTATATATTGTAAATGAAAAAAATACTTATACTATTTTTCACTGCTCCCTTGTTTCATCATCTTCAGCTTTCATTAGCCCCCAACCCCCTGTCTTTCTTTCTCTTTCTCTCTGTCTGTGTCACCCTGAGGCAGTATTTCACATTACCATGTACATCAGTCACAGGAGCTCTAGTTAAATGCACCTTATACACCTCTCTACGGACACACATTTATTAGCGCGCACACACACACACACAGACAAACACACAGGTCACGTAGAGCTCAGTCATGCATGACGGCAGATCCTAATAGCTGTTACTTGTCTATACACACTCAGATACAGTGGAGGAACGCATGTGCTCGCAAACACATGTACACAATTGCGCACACACACATAGATTATGGTGGCATGCGGGACTGTACACACAAACACATGCACACAGAAACAGAGAGCTCATCCAGAGCCGAGTAATGTTGACAGCGACCCTGCTATTTTTAAAGGGCACACTTCACAAGATATCATCTCCTCATCATTTGTCCTCAGGGATCTTTGTCTATGTACACACACACACACACACACACACAAAATGGTACACATAGACACACACGTAAGCAAGCATTGTATAGTCACACAAATATTCACACACACATGCACACAGTAGGGGTTAATGTCCCATCTCTCTGAATCTGTGTGTCGTAACAATTCAAGCTGGTAAAACTGAGGTCATGGGAGATTTTTCTTTGTTTGCCATGACTCCATGTTCACAAGATTTTCAGAGCACAAAGTGCTGAATTTTACTACTAATTTTTTTCTGGTTTTATTTACTTTGAAGCAGTAAATATGAGCACCTGCTAGATAGAGCATTCATATGCTCTTTATTAAATCTCGAGGTAATCTGTGATTTATCATAAATACTAAGTGACAAATAATTAGCTTAACAGAGAACTAAGTGAAAAAACAGGTAAACAGGTACTGAAATATCAACAGAAGCAAGACATTAGCTGCATGTAGACAAGTTGACCGTGATTTCTTTTATTTATAGGCTCTGACAAACATACTTTAGCAAAACTAAGCAATATACTTAAAATTTCCATTACATTATCCTCAATTACAGCTTTTCAAAAGCATAAGAAGCCAAAGACAGATGGAGAGCTTTAGGGATACATAACTCACATTGTGAACTTCCCAATAGAGCTGACTGACAACATTAAGAAAAGCTGGATAGTTCTGCTTTTTAGATACAAAAACGAACACCAAATCATGCATATGCAACTAACAGTCTAATCAGTTTTAAATTGTTTGTCGGGATGAAGGGCACCCACAGTTTGCCTGAGGCAGCCAGACAGAACAGCCTAAGTCTTCCTTTAGGCTCTGTTTTGGAATTTTGTATCCGGTAAAGTGGAAACCTTTTTCTCTCGTGGAGTTTGCATCCTGGGCCATAACATCTCAAAGGCATTTTGTTGATCTTAATACATAATACAACTCCACTAAAAGAAGACCATTTTGGCATTGGGGTTTTGTAAGCTGGTGTCTGTCTCTCTATTGTGTACTGTGTAATTTTATCTTAGAAAACAAGACAATGGTGGTACAAAGGAAAATCTTTACTGCTGCCTATGGAGATAACTGGCAAATCTATATCAGACTGACATTGTTAGCTGTTGCCTAGTCCCACCTGTTTGAAACACCCTCTGCAGTCTCATTCCTTAAATCGAAGTCCTCCAAATTAACCGTTAAAATATTTTGTTTCTCCACACTCTCCAGAACAACACAGACAAAAAATTGTCACAAACCATAGATTCAAAATAAATGTTTTTTACGATGTGACAATGCTTTGATTAAGATTTGGTTAGGTTTAGGCATATGTGACTTGGGTTAAAAAGAGTACTTTGTTAAGGTTAGGTGAAATTTGTCTTACCAATACTAATTGCCCACAACAACTGCTAAGGATGAGGTAAAACTAAAGAAACACAGATTTTCACTGGAAATCAATGGTGCTTCTGACGCAACAGACAGTGAAGAAGTCTATAAAACCATTAAACCATTTTGATCACTGTACTGAAATTTACTGACTGACATTTACATAAAGCTTTTCTAACAGCCTTTTATGTGATGGTGAGGCGATTAACAAATGTGTTGCAGCGCGACTAATGAATCATGACTGAAAATACATGCTGAATTTATTTGGTGATTGGCTTGTGCAGTAACATGGAAACAGTGTTCTTTGGCAGATGAGGTGGGTGTGTAGAGTATCTAAAGTAAAGCTGCTTCTGTCTATTTATGTCAAAATTTAGCAGAGTGTTGAATGTAGAAAGTAGAAAATGAATGGATGAAATGCATGTTACAGTACATGCAAAAGGTTTCAAGGTGAAAACACTTACAAACCCATTTGCTCAACCAGTTACTTAGAACAACAAGTTTAACCTTGGATTCAAGAAATAAAGGCAAAGCACGTTTGTTTGTACAGCACCTTTCAACAAGGCAATTCAAAGTGCTTTACAAACAATGTAAAAGGCATTACACATAGAAACACAGAGAATATAGAATGTACCAAGGAAATGAAAGATACAAATAAGCTAAATAGAACAGATAAAACAGGAGTATAAAAATTACAGTTAAGACTAAGACACGAATAAGTACTCCCTGATCTAATAGAGACAAGTCTTGAATTAAAGTTAGAGCATACCTCAAGTTTTCTGGGAGTCTGTTTCAGATATATGGTGCATAAAAACTGAATGCTGCTTCTCCATGTTTATTTTTGACTCCAGGGACAGTGAGCCAACCTGTCATGACCTCAGACGATATGAGAGGTCTAGACACAGTCAGACTGGCCATCAGGAGCACCAGGAGAAATCCCGCTGAGCCCGTAACTCTGGGCCAGTTGAGCAGCCCATCATAAAAAAAACCCATCACAAATAGCCCTAAACCATTCAGTGCTTTATAAACCAACTGTAGTATTTTAAAGAGAATTACAATACAACGATCTGAGAACTGGAGTGATGTGATCCACTTGGTCTTCCTGACGACAGTAGCACCAGCATTCTGAATCAGATGCAGCTGTCTAATAAGTTTTTAGAGAGACCTGTAAAGACAGCATCTCTGAGCCTACTGAAAATAAACATAAAGACATATTTTTCTAAATCCAGCAATTGTCTTAGTGTGGATGTAAAATTTAGGTCTGAGTCCATGACTATTTGCAGTATATGTGTGTGATCTTGTGATCGTTATCAACTGAAGCTGGACATTTTAATTGTGGCACATTCAATTATTGATTTTGCTCAGTGCATTTACTATTATATAGGTGAATCTGTGTGTCGTCTGCATAATAATGGTAAACAAATTAGATAGGTTGTTTTCTATAATCTGTGCCAGTGGGAGTATGTAGATGTTGAGCAGAAGAGGCCCAATAACAGAGCCTTGCGGGACTCCACGTCATTTTTGTGCGCCAAAATGTAATTAATACCATCTGACACAAAACAGTCCCCATCATTCACATAGGATGGACACCAGTTTAGCATTTACTACAAAGTGCCACACAGTCTGTCTGTCAAGTAATATGTTGTGGTTGATTGTGTCGAATGCAGCACTGAGATCTAATAATACCAAGACTGAAACTTTTCTACTGTCTTTGTTTAAGTGGATGTCATTCAAGACCTTAACGAGAGCAGTCTTGGAGCTGTGGTGTGATCAAAATCCTGACAGGAAGTGGTTCAGTTGTTAAAAAATAGCTTTTTCAATTACGCTTTTACTTAAAAATGGGTAAATTGTTAATAGACTATTTGTAAAGCGCCTTTCTAGTCTTCCGATCACTCAAAGTGCTTTTACACTATATGCCACATTCACACAATGATGGCAAAAGCCATCACAAACAGAAACTAATTTGTTCATACACCAACAGCACTGGGAGCAGCTTGGGGTTCAGTATCTTGCTCAAGGCACATGCAGTGGGAGGAGCTGGGGATTGAACTGCACATTCTGATTAGTGGACTACCTGCTTTACCTCATAAGCCACAGCTGCCCCCAAATAGAAGGTTCGATGTGGGTCTATAATTGTTAATTAGGGAAGAGTGTGAGTTCAGTTTTCAAGGTCTGTGAGAAATCGAGAGTAGAGAAGTACTGACTATTTGTAGACTAAAAACGTTTGAAAAGGCCTGCAGGTAGAATATAGTATCAAGGCAGCTGGAGGAGAATTTCAGATGTTACACAATTTCTTCCAAGGTTTCATAGAATCAAATGTACTGGACACAAAACAGAAAGGTACAGACAGCTAATTTCTCTCTTTAATGATGACACAATGAAGTTGGAGATATGTTTATGCTACCTGCATCCAGCATTTTTTAAGTTTATAGCAGCATGGCATTTATTTTAAATTAACAGCGACTATCTTTACCTTAGTGGGCAGTGGTGTTCATAAAATTTGTAATTTTAGAACTGATATTATCGACAAGATCACTGATCACTGAGACCCAAGTGAGGGCAAGAGTGGAAGAAAAAGCCTGAATGACTAATTCACTTTATTTTTATAATTCACTTCTAAAACACTATTTTCAATGATATACTGTTCTGTGATTAACTTTGTGTGAACATTTGTTTGCATTGAGATAGACACCTCAAAGAAAACACAGCAATGTTCAGAAAGAGCAACATCAGTCACCACAACCTGCAATACCTGCAAGACCCTGGGAGATAATTGAGTCCCCTTATTGTGTGTGGGCTCTGTTACATGCTGAGTCAGTTTAAAGTTATCCAGAATGCAACAAAGTTATTTAGTACTGCTGACATGAATTAAAATTAACCAACATTAAGGTCAATGTAGATGATAGACAGCGGTTCAACAATATTAAGATGGCCTATGAATGCTTAAAAATACAGCTTGACAAGGAGAATTTAACTGAAGAGCAACATTTTCAGATGCAGAACTTCCACAAGACATAAGCGTGCATTGGTAAGAATTACTGAACAAAATGGCAAGTCCCCCTCTTTTCTTATACACTCCAACCTTTTGCCTTAAAAAACTGTAGTTGGCACTTGACTCAATAAGAACTGCTGCACTACTGTCCTCATCTAACCAAGTTTCAATCTAGTTATCTTTATCTATCTTGATATTTTTAAATTTAGTCTCCTTCTGAGAACTTTATTTGGGGTTTCATTTGTGTGTTCAAGTTCATGTTCCCTTTTATACAGTACATGTTAGCTTGGCGCTTGGGATCAAATGATTTACCAAGGACTCATGAAGGAGTTTGGTGCCTCTTCACATCGTTTAAGGAACCACTTCACAGGTTTTCAACATTGTCGCTTTTGTCATATTATGACATGTCTTTATGCTCCACTGCACTTGTCAATACTCTCTGTATCTCGTAGGCAGTGTCTGTTCACCACCCAAAATCCTACACCCAATGATGCAAGCACCAGCCAAACCGCAGCAAGAAAGATTCATTTCAGCCCCAAGACCTGTAATCATTCTCTTTAGCAGATAAGACTGAGGTTTTAAAAAAGGGGAGCTAAAGTAAGATTTTAAACCAGGAAAACTGCACTTTGTTGCTATTCCTCGTGCTATGACTCAACAGATAAAGGATTGTGGGAGGGAGAAATATTTTACAACAACTACTAAACGTAATGGTGTATAATCTTTGATTAGTCTATGGGAAATTGATTGAGATACAGTAAAACTGTGATGTGGTCCCTTAAAGCTGTATGCGATAATTACCCATAATACCAATGCACTGGATTTCACAACTGCAGTCTGTTGCTCTTTTGATTACAAAAGTATGTGCTGCCAGGTGCTTGCAGATAACAATGTGTGGAATGGTAATTGTTGCAACAAAAGTTAGCATAGAGTTAGCATGGTATGATGAAAAGGGGAAGGGACAAAACATAACGCTGGCCTCAAGGATTCAAGAAAACAGGCAGCCATTGCACTTCAACCCAGTCCACTTTGAGAATATGCTTCAGAGTCTATGCATGTATCTGCAGTCAGTACTGTGCATGAACACACTGGAATGTATCCGTTTGCAACTAATGAACATGAACATGAATGTCATCAACTTCCATGCTACTGGTACATTATAAACAAATCAGTACAGATTTCAAATGAAACAAATCTCACATTTTTATGCTAAATGTGTCCAACGAGTCTGAAAAAACAAGTCTGACCATCAGCCACATTGGCAACAAATTTAAAAGGACACATCGTGTCGAGTTGAAGCATCCAACCACTCTTGGGGAAATATCTGAGTGAATGATGATCACAAGAAATCATTAACAAAGGGTAAGACCATGATCCAACAGGCGTTCCATCCAAGTCAAACTAATTTTACGCAAATGTAGTGCAGTGGTATTTGTTACGATGACTTTGGTTATGTAGCCTATTTACTTGCATTATTGTTATCTGCACAATAATACACAACAGAGCTGCATAAGAATGTGTGTATGTCGACTGCTGTGTAAAATAAACAAACTTGTGTGAGACCACAACACTTTACAATTAAATGATCCAGTAAATTGTTATTTATCACAAAACATGACGGCGCATCATATTGCATCTCACCATGTAACTGTATTTGATTATATTATGTGTAGATCCCCATACAGACACTACAGAGTAAAAGCTGTGAGAATAAAATGTGTGATTTAAGAATTATCGAATTTTGTTTTTAAATGAGGTTTTCAATCATACCTTGATAAAAGGATACAGCAGTGTCTCAGCTCCTCCCACAACCCTCTGGAGGACGCGAGGAAATATCAGGGGAAAACAACAGAAAACACAAGGGAACATGCAGGGAACAGCCATGGCCATGACAAACAATGTATACATTGTAAACTGCAACTACACTGCTAGATGCAACTCAAACTGGACTATTTAACAACATTTGATTTTTTATTTATTTTTTAATCTGATATGTGGGTTTTCAGAGCATCCCCAATATAACCCACCTTTGTGGCAGTGTTTGCAGTGGTGATTTGGGTACATGTTGCTTTTGGCAAAAGCATTGTAAGTGTTAATGATAAAAGCAGGCCCTTTAGGCGGGAATAGCACTGTTAAGAACTATCTATCATGTTACACATTTGCCTCTCTTTTTCTCTGTCTGTCTCTCTCTCAGTTCTCCAGTCCTTGATGTTCAGCTCCCAGTGGTATTCTTCCAGTCAAACCACCAGTGGGGGAATGTCACCCGTTTCCTTACATGTCATGAGTGGAGCGAGGATGCAATTTTTAGTGCCAAAGTGTTTTTTAGGAAAGTAGGCCAAGAGCACGAGGATTTTTAAAAATGTGGAATGACAGACATACGCAGAGGGGTAGGGGAAATGAGATGTGTAAACAAGAGAGTTTCCATCATATTTGTGACGTTTTGTTTGTTTGCGGGACAACCATCACTCCTGTACACGTCTCCACGTTGTATGAATAAGAACAGACAGCCGACATGAGGACAAACCGTCTCTTTGTTATTTCCCTCTTGTTCCTTTTGTCTACATACATACATAAATCACTATCTCTGCCCAAGTCAATTTTATGAAATTTAACTCAGTTTAAGTGTGATTTATAGGTAAGATTTTCAAAAACAGCTATTATAAATACAGATTCTTGAACCACAGAGTATTAATTATGGCTAATTCTATTTAGTAAAGACTGAATAGAATTAAGTTGGGTAATAGATTTAAAAAATTAATTTTCAGTCACTGTCCTTCAGGCTTTTTCTTTCTCTCTGGTGTTCAACTTTTATCAAAGTCACCAGTCTCTCCCTTATCTGTCTAAAATGACAGATACCCCCCTCCCCACCACACACGTATATGCACATAGCACAGACATATTCAAACAGAGAAAGAGTGAGGAGAGTGAAAGATTTTCCCTGAAGTTAGATGATATTTTTCTGTCAAAAATAAGATGGCACTTGAAAATGTAGCTCACCGGGGAAACAAAAAGAAGGAAGGAAATAACAGAGAGAGCAGCTGAGAAGACAAGTGAAAGAATCTCTCAAATACAAAGGCAGAAGTAGGATGATAACACCACAGGACCTCTTAGCGGGTGTTCAATACATTTGCACAGGACTGCATTAATGGCATTGTGTCACTTAATGTAGAACGAGACTAATAGATCTATGAGTTTGAAGATGTCAAAACACTGAACAAAATGTTCAACGAAATGATTATTTTACAAAATAATCTACCATGAATGTGCGCTAGAATTTGGTTGGCCAGCATAGTGTGTCTCTGGGTGATGTCACACTGTGTTGTGGAAAGCTCAATATGCAAATATACATTACAGGGCCGTACCCTACTCAGAATTTTGGCAATGTCCATTATTACTGTTCTTTTGGCTGTTCAATACAAAGATTTGACTATCCGTTCCTTTTTTTCAGTTCAGCCCCACACTAAACTCCTATATCAGTGTTTTTACTTGCGTTATAAGCAGGACGCTCTGTGGTACACTGTGGGTTGAACTGAACTACTGAAAAATAAAATAGATGAAAGCAGGTACCCAAATAGATGTAGGTCTCCTCTACAAGCCTGGTGTGGCTACACGTTGTGACATACTGTATAAACACAAGTCTCCAATAGAGGCCTGGTCTGGCTTTTATAGAAATGATCTGGATGTATAAAACCTATATATAATATAAATGTTTAAACTTCTGTCAGTATGGATGCTGCACATCCTTAGATCAGTTCAGTTCATTTTACAGAACCTATGAACACCAAAGTATAATTCATTCAGACTTACCGGCACTGTAAACAAGAGAGACAGAAAAAAAAGTCCATATGGTCTGTATCCATTCCTCCATTATTTATATTCATTTAGTCTGTAAAGTTCCACCAATGAAAAGAATCAAAGGGTTTCATTAAAATTAATCCGAGTTGGGAATATTGTTATGTGAAGTCTGTTGCTCACTGGCTGCCGTAAATCTTCGGCTACTGTAAAGTGGGAAAGAAAGTACAACCTGAAATTCAAGCTGTTAGTTGTCAAATTTGCTGAACAAAACTCTAGAGAAGCAGTATAGTTAGTGAGTATTTCCATCCGTGCTGAACAAGAGTTTTGTGCTAAAGGAATTACACGCCTGTTCCAAATAGACGCCTGTCCCCAGTAAAGTCAGGG
>NW_023339751.1:19256109-19256906 GCF_004916995.1 Morone saxatilis | reverse complement strand
AAATAAATGCCTGGGCTATTATTATTAGTTACACACTGAATCTGCTCACACGCAGCCCAGACCACCTCCGAAGGTGGCCTGAGCGATGTCTTAGGTGCTTTCACACCTGTACTTAGAGTTGTCCACTTGTGATCAGATCTCCCAAGACTCCAGGTCTAAATAGGACCTTAGTGTTAATGCCAATCTTAACGTGACATTATGGAGGTGGCAAAAATGACATTTATTTCAGTGTCACTCATCAAAGCGCAAATTGCATTCTTGAGGTCTAACACAAACGTGTTGACATCCTTCCTTACAAAACATTTGCAACTATAATTTTTTTTAAGTTTTTTGAATCATGCCTTGTTTACATCCATGTTTACTTACCGATATTTTTCTTCTTTGCTTCTTTTGCTGTTATGGCACTTACCGCTGCTAACCATAGATCAGTGGAATAGTGTGAAAGTAACAGATGTGTGCTTGGACTCATGCATGTGCATCCTTGTGCATGTACATGAAACAAACAAAACGTGGAACCATAGTGCCACTAGTGGGCACAAACTCCTTAGGTTAGATTAATTTTAGTGGCATAAACTGTTCCTCAACCATCTGGTGGCTGATCAGATAAAGTCCTGTGAATTATTTGTGTAAAGGCCATTTGTAACAGTTTAAAAACAAACAGTTTTGTCCTTAGAACTTGTAAACTACTACAATCACACCACTAAAAGTGAGTCACTATACATACACAGCTACTGCAATAAGGGAAGAGGATTCAAAGTAAATGTTGATTTTTGTCATGTTGATGTTAGGCCGTACTG
>NW_023339751.1:19247706-19256096 GCF_004916995.1 Morone saxatilis | reverse complement strand
TGGAACTGAAACTGCAAATAACAAGAGAGCGCGCAAACAGAGAGAGTTAGAAGAAAGGGAGGGAGGGATGGAAATAAAGACAGGACTGCTGTTGCCACAGGAGAGGTTTCATGTAAAAACACACAGCCGTCTTTCCTGTCCAATTCGCCAAATTACTGACTCCCCGCCTGAGGAGAAAAGGAGGAGGGCGACATAGATGCACGTGTGTGTGTGTGTGTGTGGCGGGGCGTTCGACTCATCTCATTTACCAGCTTAGACAAGATCTCTCTGTCAGATACACTCACACACACTCACCCGCCGAAGTCTGAAATATTTACTAGCCTCATGTGGGGAAATCTCTAAGGATTATCCCCAATAACCTGTTTAACTTAATCCTTATCTCACACACATGAATAATAAATCTCTCCCCCACTCTCCATCTCTCCCTCTCTCTCTGAGAAGGACTGAAGAGTAACGCCTCTCTCACCTTACTCTCCATCACCCTCCCTCCCTTCTTCTCTCTCACACACTCACTCCATCTGCTTCATGAACATGAGCCGGCTGCTTTCTCTGCCTCTCCGAGGGTCTTTGAGCTGTTTTGACATATGCGCTCCTTCTCTGCCTCTCTGTGTCTTTCTTTTTACTGCGCTTTCCACCAATCCCACAGCTCTCTCCATACCTCTATTTCTCTCTTTTTTTCCCCTTCAGGACAGGAAAAGGAGCGGTAGTACCAGTGAAAAAGACTGACCACAATAACAGGAAGAGGAAGTGGGCAGTGACCTGTGTGAGAGAGGACTGTGGTCGGACAGCTGTGGTTGTGGCCACTGGATGAGGAAACCACATCAGAGGTGACAGGAGGAAAAAGAGCACGAGAGACTCAAAACCTGTTGGTCTCTGGAGGAAAAACCTTGACAGCCTCAGCAGGGAAAAAAGAACGATAAAGACATTTTTGGGTAAAAAACTTTAGAGCTGGAGCGACTGGTGCGTTTACCTGTTTGAGAAAAAACCTACAGACTCAACAGAGATATCTCTGTGATTACCTGCGGAGTGAAATTCCTAAATTTGTTGCACTCAGAGACTTTATCTTTGGAAATCCAACTCTGGGATACCTTCTCATTCAAGGGGCATCAACACACACTTCATGATCACAGACTTATCTTATTATCCGGTCCTCAGTCCAGAAAAGGATTTGTACAGAAACCCGGTGAGCTGAAAGAGAAATCACTGCCTGTACATCAACACCTGCTGCTCTCTTTCAACATCAGAAAACATCAGACAAAAAGAAGCAAGAGTGAGGTAGAGGAGGTGGTTTCACTCCATGTTGAGCATACGACCACCCACCAGTGACTAATTTCTACCACAACCTGCTACATTAATAAACTATAACCCCAGTTTGAGGGAGCAAGAGAGCACCTTGAAGGATTTGGGCTTCGTTTTGTACAGGTCTCAGCAGTTCTACTTGGTTTGGACATTCTGTCTGTGTGGTAAGTTTTCTTTTTCTATCTTAGGGTTGGGAAAATTGAAAGGGAAATATTGCACAGGTGTGTTATGTGTGTGTACAAGTGCCGAATTAACAAGTATGTGAGTAGGTGCTACAAATGTACGGATAGATATATCCAGAGCTTTCTTGTTCAGCTAACGGGAGTGTGAATTTACATTTCCTTCTGATTGAAAAGCTGTGTACAGTAGCATAGCCAGAATATGTAACCCAGATCCTTTGAAAATGCCCCAGGCTGCTTTCCCAATCACTCCAGGGTGAAACGCTCATGAATACCGGTCAAACTGTCTAGAAGAAGGTACGGAAATAACTTGAAATTATGGTTACAACCCATTTAAGGACAGGCTGTCGACCACCGTCACTGTTCAAATATGTTATGCCTATGATCTCGGACAGCTCGGTGTAGATTTGAATGCTGTAATTGAGCGCTCTCTCCACCCCAGAGGCTGGATGTCATTCTCGAAGACAGACGGCTGTGACCATTAAGACGATACAGGATGATCTATGGACAGAGCAGGAAAAAAAATAAAAGGCAAACTAAATCCACCAAGAGGTCTTCAGCTGTTCTTTCTGAAGAGTTCTACATAGAGAAAATACATTATTTTTCTGCAACTGTCAACTTCTTATCAAGTTGATTTGGCTGTTAAGTATTGATGACACCATTTAATATTTCCATAGTAGGCAAGATCTTGTCAGTTGAGTGGTGTCATTTTTTCAGATGAAGATTTCCCTGGATTACATGCATTGTATATAAAATCTAATTCCTCAGCGGTTTAATACATGAAGGGGTGGACAAAGTAATATCTTACAATAAATAATTATTAATTTTCTATTTTAGTGAAGACGGTTTTTGTTGAGATTGTTAAGAGGTTATTCAGATCATTTCTGATGCTGTAGTTGGCGGTGTAGTTGTCCTGAATTCCATTACACGGTCGAGTGTTTCTGTTATTTTGTCTCTCCCGTGTATGTGAGAATAGTTACTTGGTAGTGGTGGATTTTCTCTGTGGATCTGGATCCATGGCCCAGAGTTGAAGAGGTGATTTGATTTGGTTGTTACATCGAAAGCCGCTGATGCAAATAAACCCAGTGGTCTAATTCCTGGAGAGGGAGCTATCAGGGAAAATCCTTTGGGTGCCATCTGGGAGACTTCACCCTCCCACACTCACACACACAGACACTCACTCACGCTAGCTCACACACACATACACACAAGATTCATGATTAGATCCATTCATTCATTCAGATATATGTCAGAGTGGTTGACAAGCTGTCCAGCTGTGGTGATGTTAGCTCAGCTGAAGTCGCTGATTACAACTGAAAGACCCAGTTAGGGTTTTATTTTCAGAGACTGACCTGTGTTCTGCGTTTTACTGAATATACCACACTTGTATTTAAGTTTTTTTAACAAAAGCAAATCAACACCACCTGTAGCTGTGAGATGGAGGCTTAAAAAAAATAATGAGCATGAAATGTAACCACCTTAACATTCAGATCGTTCAGTATGTTCTGACTTAATCCCTCATAGTTGGGCCTCTTCAACATTTTCACAATTTGGGGGTGCTGCAGTTGAACATTTAGCCTTCAGCTGAGACCGGGGCTGACAGCTGAGCCAAAACCAATGTGGATAACACGCTGGGCTTTAAATTACTTTCAGATGACTGTTGGTCATTACTGTCAGTTTTAAAACTAGCCGACATCATTCACTTTAATAACATCTGATTCGTCTGATTGTGAAAGAAAATAGAATTAGCAAGAAAATGCACGAACACCAATCAGAGCATGAATACACTCTGTGGCATGGCAGTGCCAGTGAGGACACAGTGTGTGTATGTATGTGTTTTTGAGGAGTAGCGGTTCATGGTGTGACTTGCTGGCAGACAGATTGTTAGAAGCTGCTCTGTGATTAAACCTGTTTTAATCTCAACAACAGACACACACCACAATGTTCAGCAGTCAGACACCACGGATTTGAGGCTGTGAAATCATTCAAACTCATGATTTTAGGGTAGTAAAAGTGGACTAAAGTGAGCTCAACTGTTGAGACAGATTTTTATGTAACAAGACTTTAAGGCTGAAACTCCTCCGGTGCTCATAGAGGCTGATGTGTTGGACAGGATAACCAACAGAGTCATGACTTTGTTTTTCTCAGAGCTTTACTAGTAGCAGGCCAAGACTGATCAAATTTGAACACTGGGTGGCTCTACAGAATAGGTCAAATGTTTACCAAAGTTGTTTCTGTGGGGAGTATTAGCAAATGTTATGGCAGTCAGCCTGTTCCATTATGCAGCAGGCTATCTTGTGTGCAAGTACAATGCACATTTTATGTAAAGGTGGTGCTGGAGAAAAGTAGATGCCAACAAAGTCAACAGGGTTCATCCTCTGGGGACCATAGATAGCCTGGTAATGTTGATATTTTGGTCTAAGAGTGGCACTTAAAGATCGTCTAAAATAGAAAAAAGTTCATCTTTTGGGGAGCATGAAGGGGCTAAATATATAAGAGGTTTATCTACAGAGATGTCTTGAGTACATATGGTTATTGTGACGGTGAATCCACAGCAAATACACATCATGGCAACTTGGCCAATTGTTGAGATATTTTTCTGTGGACCAAAGTGTTGAACAGAAAGATCATCATTTTCAGTCAACACTTCCTGTCTCAGTTGTTAAATTTTTCACGTTAATCAAAGAAATATGTCATTACAAGTTGTTATTTCTGTCTTTCTGACTTAGCCTACAACATTTATAGATGCTTCAATCAATTCAGGCTTTTTGCCATTTTTCCGGCTTTGGCATTGGACGATGACGTCTCCAATCTATATTTCTGTATACAAAACTCTAAATTGACTTGAGCGACCTCCTTTAATCTCTTAAAGATTGTAGATGGTGACAGTGATTCAGAGGTCCTGTATGTCTAAGTTCTTATTATTGTGGTGTTGGGTATTTCCATGTGGTGGGGATTCAGATTAGAAGTGATTAGATGTGAACCACTGAACCACTTTTTGAATGTCATATGTTTATAACATAGAATTTAAAAAATGAAGACATTTAAAAAAAAGTTTTGTATAACAGTGCAAGAGGAACAATTACAGATGGGCAAAGGACAGATAAATCCTTTTCTCAGATTTCATCATGGACACTAAGGTTGAATTGTATTTCTGCCATTAAAACATAGAAATGGCATAACCAGACTTGTGCATGAACTTCAACGACCCTTCAGCAACCACCAGGATTATGAAGTCTTGTTGACTTGTTTCTATTCTTTAGCCTTTGGTTGACTGAAACTAGGTCAGACCTGTCTGCCAGTCACAAAACATCCCGGAGAACGACAACTGTATCTCTGCTCCCCCGTAACACTCACACGTACACACACTCCCTTGCCTGCGGACAATGTACAGATGTAATTACAGATATTCCTGGATGTTATTTATTCTTCATACCTCTGAAAGATGCCTTTGATATATGATGCCATAAATAACTTTGTTTAATCCTAATGTGAGATTTGCATGCATGGCACTTGCAGTTGGAGGAAACTTAATAAGACTAACAACTACCGGCATGAATAAAAAAGACTGCCTTGAACAACTGTACCAACAAACATTTAAACTCTTTTTGATCATACTCAACACTCCTGCACTTTTCATACATCAGTCTGTATACCATCTACTCATTTAAAAGTAAAACAGTAAAGGATTCAACAGGGAACTGGAGTTAGATTGCAACTAAAATACTGGTTATATAGGTGTGTTTATCCTCCGCACCATCTTACCAAGTGCTATATCTGCTTTTAAGGTGAGGTGGAGAGAGTGACAGGGATGAAAAAGAAGAGAGGTGAAGAAGAAAAGGTGAGAAAAGGAAAAAAGAGGAATGATAGACAGGGGACAGAAATAGACTGTGAAAAACAAGATAGAGTTTTCACCTTGAGAGGTTCAACTAGGGAGGAAGACATTTAAGAGGAAATAAATGATTGAAAGAACAAGCAAGAAAGAGACAGAAAGAAAAGAATGACCAAGTGGAAGGAAGAGAGAGCGCAGAAGTGAGAAACCAATGAGTGAGAGAGACACAGACAGAAACAAAGTGAGACGGCAAAGAGAGAGACATAAACTGAGACAGACATGCACTCAGCAGCTGAATACCAGGAAGGGTGTGTCCTCTAACTAATGATGACCCTTCATTAGCAGACCCGACGGCATTTCCCAGAAGGCATTGTGTTTACACTTCCTGCTGCTGATAAAAGTTAAAGACTAAGACGCTGCCCACTAAAGAAGGAAATGCTGTTTCAAAAAATGCCCTTCTAGGGAAAATGGCCCCAATGGATTTGTCATCACAGACATGACTGCATGTATGTGTAACCCAGTCAAAGGATGTTCTTGTACATGTGTGAGTAAGATGGATGTGAAGAAAAGTCCCACTGGGATCTGAGTCAAGCTGTATCTCAAGTGTTTCAGTGTAGTATGCATAAAAATATCTTCTCTCAGGACAGCAAAAGCCCATATTTGCCAAGTAATATGACATAGCAAATGTTTAGTGAAGTTCTGGGTTGGAAATTATATTTTTTTAACATGATATTGTAAATTCAATCTCAAATCTTCAGTGCCCAGTGGTGATATGAACCTCAGTACAGTATGTCCATACATCTATTTGGATTTGCCCAACCATCCATAACATGAGTAGCAATGCAACTAAAAACAAACAAATGATGATGAACAGACCACAGACAGCCAACCAATGCAACTGTCAGATTCATACTGATCAGTATTATCAGAACACCTAATGCATGAATTTACCCATCATGTCCCATTACTGTTTGAGATAGTAAAATGCTCCATACCTGCTCCCGTGGATAAACATTCTTTATTCAATCTCTGGCTACAACCTTGCTCACAGTAATATAAATAAAAATAAAAAATCAAAACTTTGACACAACATTTTCATATTTGATCAAGGTCTAGTCTAAAATTATAGATAACAGTGCTTGTCTGATCTTGTTTTCCTTGAAAGTCATTTAAGGACTCCTCTCTACAGACCTATGACTTTGGATGCCAGCGTGTGAGAACATACATTTAAAGCCCAGGGAGTGATGGCTTTCTTTGTCCAGAACATGGAGGAAGGATACGAGTTGGCGAACAGTAAAAGCTAAGCAGGGTGAAGAGAAGGACACTGCAGGACAGTGTCATAAAACATGTCTTAAACAGTAGCCATGTCACAATGTGAAGTGTATCAAAGAAACCAAATTCACTCCTTTACTATCAATGTAATGTGGGCAAACGTTTTTTTATTTAAAAAAATCATGTATGAATAGAAAAGGACAAAAGTTACGTACACAATAAATAGGTACACAACAGCAATGACCATTAAAGATATTGCCTTTTGAGTAAGTGAGTATATTAGGGGAGACAAAAGATCAAATGAGCAATTAGACCTTTTCAAGAATGTGATTGATTGGTTTTATTTATGTGACATTTAATATTCTAGCTATGTGATACAAGTTTAATCAACGTTAAAAGGAAAAGTCTTTTTTATTGCCCCTTCTCCTTGCCCATAAGGCTAAGAATATCCCATCAACATGGCTCTTGGGAACATTGACACTCACTATTATAGGGGTTTGGTTGAATGAAAGTTCACCATTCACCATGGCTGTCTCAACCAGTATGTTAGATTCAGGCTTGTGTTCCTTAAGTGTTATGTGGTGACAAGATTGAGAAATATCAACATCTCAGAAGCTCAGTGCAAACTAATAAATGCCATCTATCTGTGTTAATTAAGTGTATACCAGGTGTAATGCTTTGAAATAATGAAGTTCTAAAGTGTTACTTCATATAAGAAAAACAGAGAGGTGCAAAATGGATGCCAAAAAGTGATTTTGTAGCTACTGAGTAAGAGTGTTGACGTAAAAAAAAAAAGACAGTAATGTGTGAGATTAAGGTATTTAGAAGGCAAAATACTGTCATTGCTTTCTTTTTATCTGTTATATGTGACATATGGGGTCCACAATCAGAAAAAAACAAACAAACAGATATTTACTGGAACTGAACTGTCTGTAACCAATCACACTTCCATTCAGAAGTCCACAGCAAATTGCAATAAAAGATGGTGCACTTCTGTTTAATTAATTTAGTCATGAAAAGAAGCTAAACAAAGAAAAACACAAGAGGAAAAATAAAACCCAAACAAAACAATGTGAACTAAAGGCCAAAAAACACTGTTGAGTCTTTGTTTGAGCTGGTTTGTGGGAAGCCGTGTGAAGAGGTCACGGGAGGTCAGCAGAATACGAGATTAGGCCATTAGAGGGAGAAGACTTTGTGCCAGTATAATCCCCTCATCGTAATCTCCCTTTTTCCCTCCCTGCTGCTAATGGCTAGAAGACAATGAATTGCACTAATCTGTCCACTGGGATGGCACAAGGCTGCATTGAGATATCTACTGGAGTACAGAGCGCATATAGACTAAAATGTTTTGAAGATTATTTGCCTGGCATTTCTGCTTTATTAGATAGGGCCCATTGGGGGGAGCCATGGGGGAAACAGAGGGGCAGACAGAGAGAGTGAGACAGTAAGAAAGAATGGGAGGAAAAGCTAAAGTTTACTAGACTGCTGGTGTTTGTGTGCCTTATACTTTTTATTTTGGTTAAATAGTGCTAAAATGGCTCGCAGGCAGGAGCAAGTGACGCAAGGCTGTGAAACATCTTCCAACTTGTAATCAGTAAAAAGCCATAAATCATATGAAGTGCCAGTTTGGTTTCAATTTTACATGTGATTCCACCTAATTTTCACTTTGAATATGAGGTGGTTTGGGACAATTTAGTATGTTTTAGTCAATAAAATCAAAATGTGAATTCTTTGTGGTATATCAGTAATGTTTATTATGTAACACGCACTACTGATGACGTGAGAAACCTTTTAAAGGTCCAGTGTGT
>NW_023339751.1:19218523-19247698 GCF_004916995.1 Morone saxatilis | reverse complement strand
TTGGCAGAAATGTAATATAATATAATTTTCATTAGTGTGTAATCACCTGAAAAAAAGAATCGTGTTTTTGTTACCATATGAGCCTTTTTTATATATGCTTGGAAGGGGAGGGTAAAGTTAGGTAGTTGCAATCTGCAACTACACCGCTATATGCCACTAAAGTCTACACACTGGTTCTGTAGCCTTTGGAGTCAACTGTGTCTAAATAAATGGAGCAGATGTCTTAAAATCAGACTCAATTTGATGTATGATTGTATGATATTAGAATAAAACACAGTTGCTAGTGTGCTGGTTGGTGGGTCTACCACTTTACTACTGGGTAGACGGCCATGAAATCCAGAAGATGAATCCTAATGACTTTGGTGAGCCCCTGACTCTCTCTATAGCGCCAGCAGCAGGTTGATATTTGTGGTTTAAGTGTTTAGTCTAAACAAATGTTGGATGGATTGCAATTACAGTTTCATGCAGATAGCCATGTTCATTATGAATTTTGGTGACCCCCCTCTAGTGCCATCATCAAGTTAAAAGTCCGTTCATCCAGTACTTTGATTTATCTCTGTAACAGTTATCTTTACAATAAACATTATAGCCTCGCAAAGCCAATAATGAAAACTACATACTTCAAGTTATAAATCAATTAGTTCCTGATGCTAAAACATTTATTTACTATTTTACTACACATATTTTTTTATCCACTATCTCGTAAGATAAACGGTAGAATCACACTGTTCATGTTATGAATTAATCTACCAGGAATGTGTGCTTGCTTATTTATTTTAGCCAGTGCAGTGCAATCTCTTGCAAGATAACACTGCATTACATCATGGCAAAAGTGAAGTCAGATATATCTTTTATTGCTGAACAATGGCATACGCAGGAAACCTCTGTTTTGGTATCCTTGTGGTGCAAACGCGGCTGTCTTACTAAAACAGGAGGCTGCATTTGACTTATTGCTAATGTCTGTCGAAACACAGTCGTATTTGACTTTAAAATGAATATGTTAAAACTGGTCCAGCCACAAAACCCTCACTGTGTTATACCCGAACCATTACTTTTTTTCCACAATTTGATGTGCTTTATTAAAAGGAAAAAAGAAACACCATCAAAAATTCAAAATGTCAAACAGTCCCTTTATGGAAAATGGCCTTTCTTAATGGCTGATAAAGACAGACATCCTAAGTGGTTTTAATGTCAGCTCCTCTCTCCGTCTCTGTCTGTCTGTCTCTTTCTGTTTCTGTCTCTCTCTCATGCTACACCAATGGGTCAGGACCTAAAATGGGTCATAGGCCTATGTTTAATAGATCCCCATATGACCACAGTAGTGATATGCCTCAGCCCAGGTCCCATGATGAGAGGCTAAATGTTTCATTTGGGTCCCAGGCTGAAAGGTTTAAGAGCCCTGGTCCTAAATGATAGCTAGACCTCGAGCTGAGCGGCGGACTGTAAGGGGACAGCGAGTCCTTGGCCTTCACTCTGAGTCTCACCCTGGCACAGTGAAGTGGTCTGTCCATGGCTGATAAGTGGTTTTAATGTGATCTCCTCCCTCTTCTCTTTTGCTCCCTCTCTCCTCTCTCATTTCATCTCCCTCCATATTCCTCCCTGCTTCCTCACATTGGTCTTGCCTCTTCCTTCACTCAAACGTATTCATTTTTTTCCCCCTCCTTTCTGCCCTAGATGATGGCTTGGCTCCAGCTGTGGACTATGGGGCTTATTGCCACTATAGCCTTGTCCATCTTACTCACTGTTGCTGATTCTGGCGTACCTGGGGTGGAAGGAGAAAAGAGAGGCCCTGTTGAGATTGTGAAGAAGGAGACTCATCCTGTCCTACTCAGGCAGAAGAGAGACTGGATCTGGAACTCTCTCTATGTGGCGGAGGAGAAACCTGCGCCTCTTCCCTACAAGATAGGACAGGTAGGTTAACATCAGCCTGACAGTCTGAAGCTCACAACTAACACAATCCCACAAGAATTCTCATTAAATTTCTGATCTACTTCCTGGGCCCAGCTTCTACAGTAGTGTTTAAACATTCAAAAATCTACTTGCCATGGCTGTCTGAAGGGAAGGCAAACATGTATTTTTGTCACTTTCATTCAGTTTGATGCTGCCAAGAATCTGGGGCATTAACTTGTTGCTATAACCAGCTCTTTGATGAATATCTGAGCATTTTTGCTAGAATACTTTATTTGCAGAAATTTGCTGGACGGTTGTTGATTTGAGTCCTCACTCCAGCAGGGAACAGACTGAATACTGAAAACTAGGAGGCAGTCAACCTTATTCTTTTTTTTTTTTTGCTTTCACAGCTGAAATCGAGCCAGAGAGTGGAGGTAAAGAAATTCAAAATAAAAGGTGAAGGAGCAAACAGCATCTTCACTGTGGATGACAAAGGAGACCTGTTTGTCACCAGATCTCTGGACAGAGAGGAGAAGAGCATGTATAATTTGACTGCCACAATGTATGATGGGAACAACAGGGTGATAGAGGATTCTGGAGACTTTGTTGTGCAGGTGACGGATATCAATGACAACATCCCTGTTTTCCCCAAAACATACAATGGATCCGTTATGGAGAGGTCCTCGATAGGTGAGTTGGGCTGTTGATCATCAGCAGTTGATTGCAGGTTGCTCACAGTTTTAGTTTTTTTAACAAGTGATGGAATAGGGAGGCGAGAGATAAATTAGGTTTATTTGTATAGCCCTATATTACATACAGTGTTTAACAATGGGTTTTATAAGCCCACAACATCAATGTGTTCCAACCAGCCCAAACTCTAAGAAAACACAAAAAACGAAAATAAAATGCGTTGCCAAGACCATGAATTAAGCGAATCCTTACAGGACAAAGTCTCTATCTCTCATATATATATTTGACATTTACTACCTAGTGATAATTTAGATTAAAAATAGACTGTACTGTGAAAAGTCTGGGAAAAATTTAATGTCAACACCTGTCACAATCATTAGCGCATCCCTCTGTGAAAAAAGGCACATTGCTGACTTAAATAACACAATCTTAGCACATAATCATAATGCATTAATCAGTTAAATAGCCGTGATGTTCAATACAAGAAACATTTCTGTTGGAGAGTTATGCACTTGTATAACACTATACACTGTAGCATGATGTCTTATTACATTTATGTTCTTTCAGGAACTGAAGTAGTTAAGGTGACGGCAACCGATGCTGATGACTCCACCACTGTTAATGGTGAACTCAGGTACTCTCTGATCCAAGACCTTTCTGCCTTCGAAATCGACAGCGTGAAAGGTAGGCTTGCTGCACCAACATCCAACATGATCATTATTCCGCAGTAATATTATAATTTTCTTTGTTAACAAGTTAATGTTAGGGAGGTGTAGATGTGCAAGCTATTTTTACTTGACTATGAATCAGAGCTGACCTCAAAGATAACACCCTCTCTGTCTGTCTGTCTCCCTCACTGTCTCTCTGCAGGTGTGATCAGCTGCAAGATAAAAAATCTGGACCGGGAAACCAAGAGTCAGTATGTGGTGGTTGTTAAAGCTCAGGACATGAGAGGAATGGCCTCTGGCAGCACAGCCACCACCTCTGTCACCATCACCATCACCGACACCAACGACAACATCGCTTCTTTCACCCGAAGTAAGGAACTCAAAGTGTTAGAGTAATATAAAATAGTTTAGGAGTTGCTATTCTGGAAACATTGACAGTGTGCCTATTAAATATTCACAGTACTTTACATATTAAGTGTCTCATATACACAGCATTATACTTGATGACTGTTTTCTGTCTGCAGAGACATATGAACTGCAGGTTCCAGAGGACCACAAGTTGAATGAGAAAATAGGCACTCTGGAGTTGGAGGACAGAGATCTGATTCAGAACAAAAACCCCATCTTTATCATCCCAAACGACATCAGAAGAGTGTTTAATGTTGAACTCAGCCCTAACAAGGACGGTAACCTCATGCTCAAGCAGGTAGGAGGCTCACATAGCAACGAATGAAAAGATGATATCTCAAGGCTCTTTTAAGTTGTTTTTATTTTTGTATTTGTAAATCAGCCATAGCATTCCCTGCTATTGGAGTGTCAAGTTGATTTTTTTAATGGAAGTACATACTGATTCAGTGCTTTAGGGAATTTTGCTACCGTGTTTGCTGTCTGAAATTTGTGATAGAGTTAAGCAGTAATTTCCAACCTTTGTTGTCTGACATACAGCTCTGTCAGATGAGTGAAAACACAGTGGCTGTGTTGATCATTGGCATATATGAATCCATACACAACATTTATGCGATGATGTTTTTTGATGAGTTGGTGTATTTATAAATGTTTCCGTTGTTGGTCATGTTTGCATTCATTGCATTCACTGCATTGCACTACTACTAGAAACTGCACATTTTAGCCATTTATTACTTTTAGGCTTGCAAGTTTACACATGCTCTCAATCATAACACATGTTAAGGTGTTAAAACAGACTCAGGACGGTGAATGACAATAAATATACTATAGATTAGCAACACACCATTTTTTAAAATCCAATTTGTTGTCTTATTTCTACTCCATATATGGATAGCTCAATTTTATTGTTCATGCAAAGGTGCTTTAGGTGCATACTCATGCTTGCTGCGGCCCCAAAAGTAATGAGAATCACATGTCCAAAATACGATTTGATTTTATATTTTAGGAATTTAAGTTATGCTTTCATTCAGAGTGGTATGCGAGAAGCAAACAAAAAAATTAAATTGCCAACATCACCGACATTACAAACATCCAAAAGTGTTTTCCTGGTTCTGACTCCCTACACATTGTGCTACCAAATGGCCACCAATTACACAAGAAGAAAAATGAAAATTGCAATGTCAAATGTGAGATTTCTTTTGCAGGATAAAAGGCCTGGCCTCCTTTCTGTCAGGAAAGCTATTTATGCTTGCAGGAATTAGTAGGTTTACTTCACTGGATTGTGCTCTTCAGATAATGTATTTAGAACATCAGAGAGCTGAAAATGTATTCTAATGAAATGAGCTCTGTAATAGCTTGTACCCACGCTGGCCTGGAATCGAATCACACCACAATCTTCTCTCTGCTCAACTAGCCCCTCAGCTCTGTAGCCCTTCTCATCTCTCGCACCGGCTGTGTTTACGTGTACAGAGTAAGCCAGCTATCAGCCACACTGCGGTTAAGGTCTTATTCTTGTTAAGCTGTTTACACATGCCTTTGATAGCCTGCGACTGAGTTTCCCTGTTGCCATGAATAATCCAGTTAACAGAATATGTCTACCTGTGGTGTCCCATCCACAGATAAAACAGTCTGCCAGAGAAAACATGTAACTGAATAGTAGGTTATTTCTAATACAGTGGAAATAAATAATAAGCATAAATGTGACAGTAAGCAGTGCTGGCATATATTTGAAGACATAAAAGTGGATCCGTAACCAGTCACAGTCTGTGCAGATGATGAAAAAGTGAAAGGAATGAGGTATTTCCACGCATAGTAACGGCGGAAAAAGTGGGCATTTTATATGTGTTTCTTAAATCCAGAGTATGAGCTTAACCAGGTTGTTTCAGCTGAGTTGTAATATTTAGAGCCTTTTTACACCTGGCATCGACTGCTGTCCTTGGTGAACAGACGCAGGTGTTAATGCACTGAGGATGAAGATAGGAGATGCATTTGAGCAGATAAAAAAAAGTGCAATGCAATTTGACCCCTGTCTAAAAACAGAAGCAAGATATGTGGAGATATACAACTCTGAGAAAGATCTTAACTTCATCAAGCAACAGGAACTATTTACTAGGTGAAGTGCGTGGTGCAGGTTAGTTTTCTTTCACAACTGAACACTCTGATCTGTCGACAGCATTTAAACGATAATAAAACAATGTGATATGAAAATAGCCAATGCAAGGATGAGAAGAGCTCAATAGGTCAACTAAGATCAATATTAAATCAAATCCTGATCTAATAAGTATGTATTATTAATTTGTTGTGGACTAAATTCCCATTCACTTCTTTCTGGGATCCCCAGGCTCTGGACTATGAGACAACAAACAGCTACACTTTAAACCTCCAGGTGCGAGAAAACCTGGATTTTCCTGCTGACAACCTGAACAGTGCTGTCACCACAGCCCAGGTAATCCCCCAGTCTTTAAGTCCTCCTCCAGGGATGCTACCCTCATTTATTTTCTATTAAAACAAGACCAAAGAATCAAATGTTAAGCTCGGTTCATTATGATGGCATAAATGTACAGGTACAGCGTTGTCTGCTTCAGTGAAGGAAATAGTGTGTATTTTTTTGTTGGTTTGTTATTGTTGGTAAACTCACTTCCAAATTTACATCTTACGCAAGTAAACTAAACTTAAAAGCCACTGATTTGGAAAATGGAGAATTGGAGATTGTACAATTGGAGATTGTATAAATAAAGAACAAAGAAGTTCAGTCCAACAGTTAATTTAAAGCTTTAATACATGTGCGCAAATGACAAGTCAAGGCTGTCTTTCAACTGTTATGACACACTTAAATCGACAGGTAAACATCAAGGTGTTGGATGTAGACGAGCCACCGGTCTTCTCCCAGCCTGTGTACACTTTCACTGTGGTGGAGGAACAGATTGTGGAAAACATTGCAACAGTCACAGCCAGAGACCCGGACAGAGCCAACAAGAAGATACGGTACAAGGCTGTGCAGATGTCTAAAAATGAACAAATAATGTTACTAATCCTGCATTGTGGCTCTTACACTGACTATTGCTCTCTCTGTTTAGGTACTCCATCTCAGACAAGGACTGTCCTATCAGTATCAATCCGTCTACAGGTCAGCTGTCCACCCTGAGGATGCTGGACAGAGAGCTGGAGGCCAAACACATGTTTCAAGTTAAAGCAGAAGAGGAGCCAAATGGTACGTCACACATTAGTTTATTAATCCTGTTTCCTTTAAACAATAGAGCCTCAGATAAAAATGAAAACCATGTGTGTTCTCTAACAATGTGCATACAGGGAGGGCGTTAGAAAGGCCAAAAAGACAGTGTGTTCTCTTGTTGTTCACCGAGCAGCTCCTCTGGATTTATTGAGGGATGGAAGTGTAACACATTAACAGGGATTTTTATAGATTTAACATACTGCCACAACACCTGGTCGA
Source organism: Morone saxatilis (assembly GCF_004916995.1). Taxonomy (NCBI): domain Eukaryota; kingdom Metazoa; phylum Chordata; class Actinopteri; family Moronidae; genus Morone; species Morone saxatilis. Next base: position 19,240,594 of record NW_023339751.1, on the reverse strand, counting down.
CCCACATGGGAAGGAGAGTGTAAGCAGGAAAATCACATTAACGGGTCTCTTTGTTCACTTGCAGCTTCCAAACCAAACTATATATTTTTAGACCAGCAATGAATGAAATCCAGAGATCTATTTCAGTGGCTTGTCAAGATGTTTAAGGAACACAATGGTCCCCTGAGCTTGACAAGGTCCTCTATATACAGTACATGTACTGTACTAAAGATAGTTTCAAAATCTCAGTACAAGAGACCTGCACATTTATCAAACAGAACATCAGTGATGTAAAATAAATGTAAAAGCTACTTTAATGTGACCAAAAAAAAACAACTGCCAAACAAAAAGCTCACAAATAGAAATCCTTTCAGTCACTTGACCCTAATCAGCTCCATCAAAGACACCTGATCAGTATCCCGGCACGGCAGTCAGATTAAGGGAAATGACGAACAAGCTGTGTGAAGGGAACCATATTGATAACAATACTAAATAAACAAAAAAAATCTGGATACGAAATGTAGATGGATTTTAGGAACTTTTTTTAATGTTTTCATTAACAAAAAGAAATTGGGAAAATGGAATGGCTACCAGTTAATCGTGTGCTGTTGTCTCTTCTCTGTAGGTTTGGAGTCATTTGTGAAAGTTAACATTATGGTTCAGGACATCAATGATAACAAACCTGAACTGGCTGTGGAGGACATCTTCATATGTGAGAACGACAATGCTAATACGGTAAAAAAAAAAAAACTTGATTTGGATATGCTCGACTGATGTTAAATGTGTCACATAGTTCTGCACTCTGTAGTCACTTAAAGGTCCAGTGTGTAGGATTTAGTGGCTAACTAAGATTGCTAACTAACTGAACACCACTCGCATCTGTATTTGATGACCTGGGAATGAGAACGAGAAACAATGGTGGCTGTGAAACGTACGAAAAACACAAAAGGCTTTATCTAGAGCCAGTGTTTGGTTTGTCCATTCTGGTCTACTGTAGAAACATGGCAGTTCAACATGACACCCTGGGAGGCGGCCTGCATTGTCTGTAGATAAAAACCATTCATTCTTCTGTAACAAAAAGACAACGATTTCTATATTCAGGTGATTATGAAAACATACCTATGAATATTATATTCCATTTCTGCCAATAGATCGTCCTATATGTTTCACACTGGACCTTTAAGTGTTAGCTGTTTCTGCATTATAAATGTACCAAAATGTGCAATGTATGCTACTATACAGATGGATGTAATTTATATTACGTATGTAAACAATATTTGTCTTAAAGTGCATTTTGGTAATTGTGCTCATTTCACAAATAGTATGTACTGTATACTGTATGCATTTAGACATCATTGGATAAATTACGTTTTTTTTCTCTTTCCTCAGGTGATAGGAACCTTGAGAGCCACAGATAAAGATGACCAGCCAGCGTCCTTCAGTTTCAGCCTGGCCAGTGAGAGCTCCAACTTCTCCATCAGAGACTATGGCAGTAAGTCTTTGTTGGCACTGAGCATAGATTTTACATTTCTATTCTTGCTTGTTGCTCTAAATGGTGCTCAGAGGAAGTACTGGCCTCAGCACTTGTTGCTATGCAACAACTGGAACTCCATTTGAGACAAGGTGCTTTGTTGCTGAAAGTTTAAATTATTTTAACTTCTCAAAGCACGCTTTAGTTCTCCCAGCCAGACGGGGGGTTTAGAGAGTCTGTCTGGGACCATAAGTGCTGTCTAGAATGCACAACAGCAAATATTGAAAATAATGAGAGCAAGTGGCTCGGTGGACTTCGAGATGACTCAATGTATTCTAAACTCATTCCAGCTAAGGATGTTAAACCTTCTCAGACCCTCAGTGAGAAGATTGGCTATTCTTTATAATTATTTTTAATGCTGCCACTTGGTCGGATTTAGTCAGATTCCCCTTAAAATCAATGAAATGAGGCGGTAGAAACACTACCGCTTTTATCCACAGGGGTCAGAATCAACACAAAATGAATTTACTTGTAGGGGCTTTAAACATAAAAAAGCAAAATGTTTGAAATAAATGTGAGGTTAAGTCTTCCAAGCATCTACTGCATATGACCATTGTATATTTGTTTATTCAAGCAAACAAGAGTACAGCCCTGATAGCGAATATGTGAGGGTGTACTTACACAGTCCAGTGCTTCGACCTAAAGGCTGATCTCAATAGCAATGATAACATGTTGATGTTTAGAAGGTATATTGTTTAAATTGTTTACCATTGTAGAGCCAGAGGAAAAATCAGGGGATCACCGATATATCATCTGAGAGCCACAAATACAACATTTTGTGTCAATCTATGTGGTAGACGTTGAAATATTTAACTGAATGATCAGCAAATCAGAATTATGATTCATCCTCTGGGCAGCATGGATATCTCTGGAAAATTTTATCCATCCAAAAAATATTAATATTTCAATATGGACCAAAGTGGTGGGCTGACAGACAAAAAACATTTGTATAATTGAATATAGTACAGTGAGGTTTTAAAATAATTCTCAGAAACATGCTTACATCATTTAATGTAGTTTTACACTTGTATTGTACTCTTTGCCACCATAGATCACTGCTGCTAGAGAGATTAAATATAATAATAATTATTATTATTATTAATAAAAGATTTTCTCTAAATTCAAAGCAGCATCTGCAGTCAGTAGATATGCTGTCGTTTGGGAGTAAAAATGTGTAGATATAAATGTGCAAGTTAAAAAATGTCAGCTCGAATAAACAGACTGTGACACATATGATAGTGTAAAACTCTACAGAGACATTTTCTTTGATCCACACAATGATATTTAGGCGAAGGTTGGTGCTCTGTTACATCAGATTTCCAAAGCCTATTTGGGTTATTCAACTTAGGACACAAAATGGCACAAGTAAAACAGTTTTCATCATTTTTGATCATCACATGCCCTTATAATACATGAAAGCCTGAGGAAAAGTGTTACCAACTGTTCTAGTCAAATATTAAAATTCTGAATAGATGAAAGCCTTAGGTAGTCAGATGAAAGATTTAGGTGAAGTGTTACTATTTAATTTAAGTGAAACTTGAAACATACTGAAAGGAAGATAAACAGAGGGGGAAAAGGCATGAACTTGCCTCATCCATATCCTCTCTGCTCCTGCCTGGGGGGGTTGACATGTTGAATCGACGGAGAAAAGGAAGAGGAAGATGGAGGAGAGCAAAAGGAAAGACAGATGAGGCAGAGGTGGAAGAAAAGATGAAAGGAGGCGAGAGGAAGAGATCAGGATTAAGGGTGATGGGTAGACCGTGTTAAAATAAGAAAATATAAAGGAAAGTGCAAAATAAAGAGAGATAAACAAAAGAAAACTAGAAAAGAGAAGAAAATAAAATATTAATGAGTGGGATAAAATGAAGAATATTTAGTGAGGAGGAAGAAAGGTAAGAACACAAAGAAAACAGAAGAATCTAAAACAGGAGTATGTGAAAAGGGTAGAAGGTGCGACAAGGGGTGGAAAGAGGAGGAAAAACGGGGATAAGAATAAATGGGAGAAAAAAATAAGGTGAGAGGAGCTAAAAATTAGGGACAGAAGGACAAGGAATGAAAGAAGAAATGAGGATAAAGAGGAGGGCATGAGCTGAGGACATAATAAAAGAAGGAAAGATGACATCAGTAACATTATTGTTTGAATAAAAGGTTGAAAAAAGGGGATAGTATAAAGATAGTATAGTAAGATAGTAGAGGAACTGATTGACGGGAAGAGGACAGTGAACTAGGAAGAACGAGAAAAGGGATGAGAGGAAACAGACAAAAAGGGCAAGGAGAGGAGAGGAGGTAAATAGCTGTTTGATAAGTGCTGGTTGTCAGTGTGAACCTCTGTTCTCCCCTGTGGTTCACGACTGTGGCCCCCAAAAATCATCTGACAGCACCTCAAACCACTTATCGCACAAACTCAAACACACACACACACGCAACAAGAGCTGCAAAGTGAGGGCTTTTAAAATATTTATCGACTACCAGCTCTTTAAAAGTTACAAAAAACAGCCATGCTTTCATTACGGGATCCAGAAACACACACACACTCCAGCAGTCAGTGTAGCTGCACAGTGAAGTGACAGGACTCGGTGTTCAGACCGGGCGGCTACACGAAGCTCACTGCATTAATACTAGACAGACAAGAGAGAGGAAGAGGAAGGAAGACAAAGAGATGAAGAGAGAAGGGAACTAATGAGATGCAGGAGGGGAGACATGGAGAGAACAAAAGAAATATAGAGAGGACAGTGAGAAAAATACAGAAATCCAGTGAGACAGGAAGGAGATGAATTCAAACAAAGAAGGAGCAGGAGACGAAGAGAAGGGATGAGATGAAGGGAGGACAGAAGCTGTTTTCATCTTTTATTCAGTTAGTTAAGGCTTGATCTGTACCCATGTCCTCCCACACACACACCTTCAGTGACTACATGTTGTCTTGTAGGCAACAGTGGAAACCTGATGAGGTGGTTGTATAGACCTTATTTAGCTGTCAGACATTTTGAACTGTCAACAAAAGACATATTTTCTCACTCACCTCCATGCTATTAGTTGGAGAATAGAATTTGAGATTTCCATCTCTTAAAAGTGAGAACTTTTTGTGAAGTTTGCAACCGAGCTAATGAGCTTGCTGGCTGGCTTATAAAGCTATTGACTGGCACTAGCATGTTCCCAGCTGGGTATTGTGTTTGCCGTTAGCGCACCAGCTACAATGTCTAGCGCCACCTGTTTGGAGAAGATGCAGGCCTTTCTGATGTGGTGTGGTCTTTATACAATGGAGCTGAATAGAATTTATATTGTGCAATCAAAACACTTAAAAAATGACATTAGGAAATTTAACAATAACACATTTTTCCAGAGACCTTGTCTCCATTACTCTGGATTATCCACACCGAACACACTGTGACCTGTTTTCATTCACTAAGAGAAAGTAGTTTGCATGCAGAGCTTGTCCTTTTTAAAGGAAGGCTTTTCAAATATAGGCTAAAGATGATCAGTTGCTTTAATCTTAACAATAATCATTACGATACTCTAAAACTTCGGAAGGGTGGAAGTGGAGTTCATTTAAAAAAAATGTGAACCAAGTCTCAGGAGAGATGAAATTGTTGACTCAAGTGATTTACTGTACCTCCCTTCACAAGGCTGATATAATTTGTATTCAAAGTGCAAATGTCAGCAACACCCAGGTTGTTTTTATTTAAACCTGCCCTTAAACCAGAGCTCTGCTGCATGTCTCTTTGTCTCAGAGTTTAACAGAGTGTCTCTAGGTATGTTTGAGTGTTCACAAGGGTCTTTCCTGCCATTGTGTTCTCTGAAATTCCTCCAGTGGTGGGATATTGTGAAACGGCTCTCCCCATCGTCTCAGCAGGAAACTTGCCTGCCGGGGATTTGACTAATGACTCTATTGTCTGCTGAGGAGACATTGCTCTGTTCTGCTCAACATGTTTCAGTTCTCTTTTTATTACAATTCTTTTTGATTTTGTTCTCTTTTGGTGCTTTTGTTAGCTTATTGTGTATTTTAAATCTTGACTTTAAAAACCTTTCTGGCTACCTATTGACCACATTACATCTAAATTATTAGGGGCTATATTGTGGTTGGACAGACATTTCCAGTCACAAAGGATAGGAAAGTACAGTATGTTGATGCATTTATTTGGGTATTTACAAGTGTAGGATGCCACAACTTCAGGTGTTTAAGGTGCTGACAACATCTATAATCCTAAATGACTCAAATCCTAAATGCACTAAACTGACACATAATCACAAATGATCTGTCTGCCTTTATGTAACAACTCTCTTCTTGTTCTGGTTTCTTGTTTTATCTGTTGAACAGACGCTTGCTGTATAAATAGACTTTAAAGACTCCATATACCGAGCAGGTGAACATTAGATCCGCTTTAGTGAGATGAAGTGATGAGTCAGACAAATTAGGCATGGATTGTGAAGAAAGGAAAGGTACATTTGTGTTGTGAAGGTGGTTGTCATATTTTGTACACTCACTATGTGTGTTTATATGCTTCTTTCCTAAGACAACACAGCAGACATCGTGGTGAAAGAGGGGCCGTTCAGCCTGGATGACCCCAAGGATTACAGCGTGGATGTGCGAATCAGTGATGGAGGGCGACCCATCCAGACAAGCGTCACCAAACTTGCAATCAAGGTCTGTGTGTGTGTTTGCGTGTGTGTGTTGAAACAGCCTGAAATTATTTCAGCACACGGGAGAATTAAAACGTTTTCAGTGCTCTTTTGTTTAGTCAAAATCACCAGTTTTACTACAGTAAAACTCTGAATATCTAATTCCATGCAATGTATAGTTTAGATGGATATACAGTTTGTAAACACTGCTTAATAAATCAATTCATTTCACTAATGTTCTGACAGAGTTATTGTTTGTACTACCTGTTGTAGTCGTGTCGGTGTGATGCCAGACGGAGTCCTACACAGTGCAAAGCTGGCGCTCGAAGGATGGGAGTAAGTGTTCATGCCCTGATAGCCATCCTGCTCTGCATATTGACCATACTGGGTAAGTTTACGTTTTGTTTTTCTTCTCTTCCTTGATTTCCTATTTGCTTTCTTTCTATCCTTCATCCTTCATCGTACTCATCACTGCACAGCATGTCTCAGAGATCATTTGTCAGGGTTTTTATCAGGATGGAGACATTCGTTTTTGTTGCTCTTCCTAAGAGTGCCTGAAGTGATTTTTTTGCATCTTGCCTCAAGTTATGTCACTTATGTCAGTGTTGTTAGAGCTAAAGACTACAACCTGAAAGACTGCAAAATGAAAGAAATCCTTGAGTGTCCAGTTTTAAACAAGTGAGCTTGCCAGACATCTGCAGCCCGCTATTCTGCTTAAGGTTAGCTGCTGGTAGCAGAACACAACTGAATCTCCGACAGTTGCATGTAGGTGCCCTGTTTTTGACAGCGAATAAGAATGCATGGAATAAAAAAAGGTGAAACGCGTCTGTGCATTTATGCTACCAAAATGGTAAAATCATAGACACCTGCAAAAAGAGCGAAAATGCATGTTGGTAATGTTGTAGCAATAATATACTCTTGTGAGTTGCAACTGTGTGTTGACTGACTTAAGCTGAAAATGAATCACGACAGCAGCTGAAAGTCTGTTTTTGTTGATCTCCACTAGAAGGTGAGATTACTAATGCTGGGTGTGGTCAGAGATGAAACTGAAACATTGAGCCAGAGAGGGCAGTGAAATACTGCTTTTCAGTTGTTTTTTTAAGTTGCAAGTTAAAAGAGTTTTTACAACACAATCCTGTTTATTTTGTAGACAGCTATGTTCATTTGATCTTGTGTCTGGAATTGGTTTGAGAAAACTGACTTTATTTTATCTTTTGTATGTGGAAGTAGGAAATCTGTTGGAAGTAAACAAATCAGAATCACAATCAAACAAGAGGGAAAAATAAAATGCATCACTTCCTGTGTGGCTCTTGGTTTGTTTAAGGTTGATTAAACACTAATATATTAGCATTTGTGAAATGGTCATTGTTTTAATCAGGGATAGAGGGCAGAAATTGAGATGTTTATGAGGAAGTGTTGCTGAAGAGGTTTTTCCTTACAGTCTTGGCTGTTTTACAGTCTGTTAACAAACAGGTGCAAAATATCTTCCTAAACCCACAGAGTTTTTATTCTGAGAGGAATTCATGAAGATCATCATCAATGATGCAAAAAGCCAGCACTGAGTGATTTGAGCATGTGCACAGATTCACTTGCCTTGCTCTGCGATAAATAAGGTTTGTGTTTTGTGGGGAACAGTTCCCCTCCCTTTGTTGTTGGTTTAATGAATAATGCAGTGGCGGATGTGGAAATAATGCCTGCGGTTGTGTGAGCTCAATATTCTCTTTGATACCTTCGCCCCCTGCTCTTTTTTTCTGGGGAAAAAGAGACACTTGTCATGTTGGATGAGAGGCACGCCGGAGATAGTTGGCCAAACAAGAGGGATCTGGGATAAGAAGTGCTGAGCAAGAAAGGCAAAGAGACGAAGAACTTAAAGATTAACAGGGACGGAGGCGGAGTGACAGATGGAAAAAAAGTCTCATATCTAGTTTTAGAAATGGGAGGTGGAGAGGGGTGAAACAGGCAGACAGACGAGAGGCGAGTGAGACAGAGAACTGAGGTGGAATGAGACCGACTGAGTGACAGAGCACGACAGAAAGAGGTTAAAGAGAGAGATGCCGAAGAGGAGAATTGTGGGAAAAGCAGCAGAAGAATAGGAGTGGTAATGAGGAGAGTTTATCAGCTCTTTAGGTGCCGTCTGCTTATCAAACACCACCAAACACTCAACCTATTAACTATTAATATACTCCTTCACTATCGGGCCTTTTCCCCTCCGTTTTTCCTTCATCTCCCTCTTCCTCTTTCTCTTTCCCTCTGGGTCTCTCTGTCTCTCTCTCTGCCGCCCTCTCTTCCCCTTTCTGTTTCTCTTTCTCTTTATCAAACACCCCCAACACAGGCCAGATTAACTATTTAATGCACTTGTCATTATCTGCCAGGGCCCAAAGCAATTTACCGCGCTCCCCATTCACCGACGCGTTTTCTCACAAGAAGCCGGGTTTGACACACGAGAAGAAATTTTTCTCAGTGGTTTCTGTACAAAGAAAGGACTTCTTCTTCTTTTTTTCTTCTCTTTTCTCGTCCCTCTAAGTCTGATATCTCCAGAGCTTATTAAACTGCAGAGCATGTGTTGTAAAAGATTAATCTGTTGGTTTCCCAGGCAAACTTAAATTAGTCCTGCTCGCCCTCAACTAAAAGGCATGGCTAATGCTGCCCGTCCGCTGAGAGAGAAAGAGGTTCATATCGGGACTGAGGCTTGAGGCCTAATCTAATGTCAAACGTATCCTTCTCCCCCTCATCTGTCTTCTCTTTTGATTTCTTCGGCTCAGACTTCTTCCATTTCTTCCTCTTCCTCCTTCCCTCAATTGTTGGCTGCTCTCCTTATTTATTTTTCCTTCTCCTTGTCCGTCATCTCTCTGGCCACTGAAATGCAGGGCGTCCCCCCCCCCCTTTTTTTTTAATCAACATGGATGGTAAGTTTAGACCAATGAAATGCAACAAAGGCAAAGTTACAGTTTGAACCAGGTTTACTGTCTTCATATGGCCTGTAAAAGTCTATATGTCTATAGTCTTTATTTCTCTGTTGGTGTCAAAATAGTCCTACCTCGTCCAGTTTCTTATTTTGTTTAGAGTTAGGCTTGAAACACACATTATGATTTCTGGACCTGTTGTATAGGATTTTGGTGTTACGAATGATCAGACCAAGGTAGACTGAAATGGTTGACAAGGAGGAGACAAATTCACAGTCTGTTGTTCAAGTGTTTCTGTCTGTCGTTTACATTATGATTACTTTAAACTTGTTTTAACCTTTATGAGTTTGACAAAACTGTTCACGTCACATGGTGGTGAATGTTTAAAAGCGTAGAGTCCTTGTTTTCCCAAGGCAAATTCTTTTTGATGAATGATGATGATGATGATGATGATGAATGTTCAGTTGATCCGAAACCGTTGTGGTTAAGATTTGGTTAGGTTTAGGCACTAACTAACTTGATTAGGGTTAGGTAAGGACTGTGTTTTGGGTTGGAAACCAGTGTTGACTGTGTAGGAAGCGAACAGTGGTCTCTGTTGACCCATTCGACTTCCACAACCTTCTTCCGCAGCGGCTCTACAACAATGCTGTGCTATACCTCCATCATTGCTCCTGACCGACAAGAGTAATAATTCCTACCACTGGCAGAAATCTTTGACACTTGAAAGTTCTTGTCTTTACTCTCTTACTTCATTTGTTTTCCCTTCTTTCTTCACCCCTTCTCCCTCTTTCTCAATTGTTTAATTTTCTTCGTCTTCTTCGTGCCAGATACAACTTTCCTTCCCTTTCCTTTCTTTCTCATGTTGTTTTCTTATACTCATTTCCACTTCCTCCACTGTATTTACTGAGTCTCTCTTCCTGTTTCTAATTCTTCCCTCTCTTTGTGCTATCTGTTTGTCTCTGCCTGAGTAGATTCATTTGAGGTTTTCATGCTCGAGGCGAACGTCTCAGACACCTTAAACCATCCACTCCTCATTTTCTCCCCTCATTCTTGCTCTGTTTTCTAGTATCATTCCCTCATTAGTGTGCCACTTTTCTCACTTGTTTCCTGCCCCCATTCTTATTCTGTTGTGGATTTTCTGGCCTAATTTTCTGTATGTTTTTAAATAAAGTGTTGATTTAGCAGGAAAGATGATTGTTCTTCTTCGGACGTCTTCAATTTTTTACCATTAGCTATAATTCCTTTAACAGACCAGACATGCATTAGAGGGGGTTTTACACTTATATATGGCCTGGATACATATATTTATTTTCTTCATCTTCCTCAGATAGTGATTTCCTAGAATGATTTCAGATGGCCTTAATCTTGCAAGGTCAGATCTCACATGAGCAAAAATGTCAAGTGAATATTTGATTCGACACTTGCAGCCTATCCCATATTCAGTTTTGTTAATCTCTGCCCCTTATGTCTAAAATGAGCAAATAATTTCAACATTGTTAACATGTGTGAAAGATGTTGCTGTCTAAGAGGATTCACACAACAAATATGTTGTAAAATCAACTTTCCTTTGCTGTGCTTTTCAGTCATAGTGATCCTGTTTGTGATGAGGAAACGCTACCAGAAGGATTCTTTGGCCAGTATGAAGAACAGCGGGGAGATTCACGAGCAGCTGGTCACGTATGATGAGGAGGGAGGAGGAGAGATGGACACTAATGGGTATGAAACAAAAACTCACTTGAATGAATGAATATATGAATGCATATATAACTGAAATGTGCTGACATTGGTACATTTCCCATTCTTTTTCTTTATGGACTTCTTACAAAATACAATGATTTTTAACCTCTAACTTCTGAAACAACAACTGTAATTTATGAACTGGATGTTAAATCTACGAATCAAAATAAGTGAATGAAAAGATATATTTTTACTTATCCTTTCAGCTTTGTTTTTGGTTTTGTTTGTCTGACCCTTAAAAGTGGCATCACTAAATTCAGTGAGTGGTAAGAACTAAAGTTAAGTTAAGTCAAATGTATTATTTGAAACACATGGTTAAAACACAATTTATTAACAAGAAAACTTGTTTACTGTAAATGTAAATGTTCTTCAAATTCATATTTCTGTTTATATATGAAGACATAAATAGATATTTATATCTTTATACTTCATGCACTATCAACTCTCCCCATTTGCAATATTTATTTTCTTTGCTGAATCCATCAATTTGCTGACCTAGTTTCTCCAAAAGAAATCATTAAAGTTTAATCTAATCTGAATCTAATCTTATCCATATTTAAATAGTATTAAAACCATACATAATCCTGTAGACTATCCATATTAACTTCACCACACTGTATGCTGTCAAAAGAGAAAACAGAAATTATTATTGACATTTCTGTTCTCATAATTTCAAATATATGCTTGATTGAGGAGTTTCTGAATGTTACAAAAGGATAAAATCTTACTGCCTTGTTTTGAAATAGGAATAACTATTATAGCTTAAATATTAGCTGATGTTTTTATTCCCTCTGATAGCACTATGTCACTGTTTATTTTCCTTATTTTGTGATATTTAGGATAAATAGCAGTGTGTTGATTTAATTGCAAGCCAGAAAATGCTTATGACCCCCTGAAACAAACATTTATTCATGAATAAAAACAACCCACCCATTCTTAGGTGAGGAACCAGCTCTTACATACAGTATTCCTCTCTTTCAGCTACGATGTCTCAATCCTGTCTTCTGCTTGCCATGATGGCTCCTTACTCCGTCGCCCGGACCACCACCCCCATCCCTCTCTCTACGCCATGGTCCAGAAACCCCCTCACCACTCTCAACCCACTGCATGTAAGGGCGACATGGCCGTGATGATCGAGGTGAAGAAAGATGAGGCAGATCACGACAGGGACGGCTTCCCGTACGATACCCTCCACATCTACGGCTATGAGGGACCAGAGTCTTTAGCCGGAAGTCTCAGCTCTCTGGAAAGTTCCTCCACCGATTCAAACTTGGATTACGACTTCCTCAGCGACTGGGGGCCAAGGTTCAGGACCCTGGCCGAGCTGTACGGCGTGGATGGACATGAGTACTACCATCAATACTGATGGAGACCGTCTGCTAATAAACATAGTATATGGTGCCAAAATACACACACAAACACACACACACACACACACACACACACCCACACAAACACAATCAAAAACAGCCATAGAAATACGCTTACACAAAGCCAAAAGCATGCAGTAAATATACACATTCCCACACATATAGAACCAAGCTTTGATTCTGTCCACTTTGTTTCTGGACAAGGAGCTTTGATCAAGCAGACATGTTCTCCAAAGACTTCTCTAGCTTTTGAGAACAGAATCAGGGCGCTCTTGTTTCCAGTGTAACAACATTGAACTTTTGAAGTATAATTCAGTGAGTCTGTTAGTTTGTCGAGCCTCCCAAGTCTGTTCACTCCCAGTCATTAAATAAGAGCGTCATTAAACTCCAGGAGGCTCCAAGTATAATCAAGGAATCTTTGTTTTTGGAGCTCTTTTACTTTTGATGACATGGTGCCCTTTGTCACCTTCGATGAGATGTTGAAAATATTTTTAATGCAACACCAGGACATTGCACCACAGGAGAAAGAACTGCTCCACAGATGTGCAAGAGGATTGATTGTTGGTGACAGGGAGTGATTCACACAGTGAGGATGCATTTTATTCCATCATAGTGTTGTGATGTTTGACACCATAACCCTTTAATTCTACCTAAGAAGATCTGGAAATCCAAACAGATGAAACTCCACTTCGGGCCGTAGACAATCAGTTTATCTTGGAGACCTGATTGGTTAATCAGTTCACTGCTGGCCAGCGACCAGTTAATCAACTTCTTTTGCATTTAACTTGTGTCTCAGCTCCTTCTTGCAGCACCATTTCGCATCCCCCTTTATCCTGTATCTTTTATAATTAGTCTTTTCTATGCATCTACATATACACCTACCATGGATGCATTTGGGATTACTAAACATGAACACAAAGCCTACATTTACTACAAAAACATTGTTTTTAAATGTATGCATATTATATCCTGGCTAATATTGAAAGACATAAACTTGTCATTTGGATATATGCTCATTTAAGTTTATTGACTATTGGAATTTCAATATAAAGTAAAGTTTTAAATTAGTTTATGTCCGTCCTCCTGGGGATGTAATATGGTGCATGTCAAAGCAGTTCATTGCTGATTTAAGTTTTACATTTTCTGTATTACTCTTTTCTTTTTTAATCTCTTCTAAATTTTATGTTTTTTATGTTTTATAAAAGGGCCACAAACACAACGAGAACAAGATGATTTTATTTTTGAGGTGAAAAACTTTGAGCAGCCACAAGAGTTTAACTCAAAGACTATTGAGATGTTTGATGACAGCGAGATGCCAGTTGTGTTGAGTTTATCTAAAATACTGTAAAGGACTGTATAGGAAGGTTAAACAATGGAAAACATACACAGTTCATCAGTCTATGATATCCAGTGCAGTTTTGTCCACTTCTCATTGTATATAGTTACAGATTTACTACATTTCCCTGAATGCAATTGTGCAGCAGGTCTTGACATAACATGAGGTGTTTGTCAATGGAGTAAAGAAAATGTTCAGATATGGTCCATCAAAAGTTTAGCACTGTTTCAGTTTTAAGGTAGAAACCTTATGAAATCCTTTCCCCTCTTTGTGTTTTCTTTAAATGAATGAGGACTAATTGTCTAAGTGACTCATTTTGTCCATTTTCCCATCTGCTCTGAGGGGAGAAAAGACAATACAGACAGAAAGGAAACGGCACTACTGCTGCTCAAACAGAATTACAACAGGGTTTATTTGACAGAACCCATCATCACAGTTATTGCTCAGATGAAAGCCCAATTCTCAGAGGTCTACTAAAACAAAAGTCATTCAGACAACTCAGGAAACACCAAGTAGCACAAGCAGCTAGTTGGGCAGTTGTGATGGCTCTGAGGTGGCTTGAATAACTTTAACCTCTCATCCTTTTTGGCTACTGTCGTCACATGAACTCTGATCCAACACAATCTTTAGATGATTTTTAGCAAGAAACAAAAAGCACTGCACTGATCATTCATAAACAAAGCTAAAATCTGACCTGGAACTAACTGTAGTTTGTCCCATCTTACAAGAAGGCAAAGGAGGCTTTGTTTGACCCCTGGCTATCTCGGAGAAGGCTGTAGAGCAACCAGCCAAGAACTATTTATCAATGACACCATAGCATTTAAACAATAATGACATTTTGTATCATTATAACTGAAGGCTCTGCTGATAAATCATGGCTTTTGCAGTTAGAAGGTCATTTATAAAGGGTCATAACAGTTAAAGGTCACTCATTGTCAGTAGTGACAATTTATAAATCAGTTTACTTAACTGTAAAATGCCCATTCCCATTAAAATAGTCCACTCTGCTGACAGCCACGTGTCTTCAGGACAGTCCATTTGTTTAAATAAAAAGAAGTAATTTCATTCTAGTTTAGAGAATATAGTTTATTTACTCCCTTGTTTATTCTGTTTTGTTTGGACTTGAACTTGTTTCTTTAAAACTTTGGCCTGTGTGGAATGCCATTTGATAAACGGTGGATACAATAGCTGGAAGCCCTCTCAGTGCTTTCCTGTTGGGATCATATATATTCTTAGAGCAGCCAGTTCCTCCATCTCACTCTGTCTCAATCTGGTTCTCCTGCTCTCCTTGTTTGCCTCACCGTATCTCTACTACACTGTTGCGCTCTCTCTCCCTCCTCTAATCAGCTAAACCAAACAGTGGAGTCAACTTCCTGTCCATCTGGGGCGTTGTGCCCGCCCCTTCCTGTCTGTGTTATCTCTCTCGTGAGCCAACACATTGTGCTTACTTCCTGTTAGCCCTGCCTGGGAAACAATCTTGGAGAGGAAAAGGGAGCGAGGCGAAGGAGAAACATTGTAAGAGGTTGGGGGTTAACAAGAAAGAAAGATGAAGAGAACAATGAAGAGCAGTGATGAGTTTTCCAGCTGAGCAGAAACACTTTGGAGCTATGATGTGTGTGATAAAACGTTGAGACACATCACACATGCAAGTGGTGTTAACATCATGTTGCCCTGGCATCTTTTATGAAGCAACATTCAGAAATCAATAAGGATTACCCACAACTCAGTCTTTGAATTTGTAATAGGAAACTCTGCACTTTGGTGGCTCCAAGTGGCAGAAAACATTTTAAAGTTTGCACTGATGATTACATTCGTATCAAAAGTAGGAATAGAAGACAACAACTGGTTTTATAAGCCGCATGTCTAACATCCAATGAACAACCAATGGCTTACTTGTCTGGCAGCCATCTTTGTTTTGGTCACAGAAAGGAGACTCACCTTGTGAATCAAGTTAAAACTCTACTTCACTGTACAGTGGAGGAATAATGTTTTTGTTCTGTCTTTTCAGACCTGTGGCTCTAAAGGAATTTGTGTATTATCATCATTATCGTTGATTTCAGCTTTTATTATAAAGGTCTGTGTCTGCAAAACATCTGTGTTGTTGAAATCAGCAACCTGGAGCAGATAGAGCTGCTCCATTATCTACTTTCTTAACAGCAATAAGTGTTGCTTGTTGGAGAGGCAGATGGGTACATTTGCTAACAATTTTAGCCAGCAGTGTTTTCCCACAACTGTATGTAAAATACATACATATATACATTTATACTTCTAAAATAGTCCATAACAGAAAATGTCAATCATTAAACCATTTATTTGAAGCATGTGTTTAGATTCTTATGATTTAAGTGTCATATTTGGTTTTATTTTGTGTGCTGGCAACATAATAACTTAGACATATTGTTCTGGAATTTGTTCTCTCTACCAAACATGTAAAATAATTAATTTCAGGCTGGCACTTTCATTTAATTATTTCTAGTCTTTGATGGTCTTATCTTCCTCTCCATAGTGACTCATCGGACATTGCAAAACATTACAGAATTTGTGATATATTTAATATCCTAAAAAGTGCCATCAAACGGTGAATCACTTCCAGACATCCAGACAGTGGAAATATATCTCTCAGGTTGGGATCCAGGCACAAAAAAAGTAATTCACCTTTATGTCAAGAAACAAATGCCCCATACGTATTATCACACTAGCTTCACAAACCAGACCTTTAAAGGATTTACCTGTAATTTAATCTATGACATGTTATTGAGGGGTTACTTTGAGTAAAATGTATATAGGAAAAATGTGCCTAACAGTGATTTTTCTCTTTTCTCCCTTACCTTGTTCATATTTTGCCTCAATTACTGTATTTAGAAGATGTTAAACTTGACACAATCTCTTTTTACTGCTGTGAACAGTAACAAAAGGTTCATTTTCTACAGATTAAAGAGAGTAGTCTTTGATGCATGAGTGACTGCCCGAGTGAATATGTGATATTCTGTTTGTGTTTGTGTGTGAATGTGTGTGTATGTGCTTGTGATTGTACCCATGTACATACACACAAATGAGTGTCAAACCAATAAAATAAAATAAAAAAAAATTTTTTGTGTAAATACAGTAAGGGTCTTCAAGGGAGCAACATGTGCCTTTATTCTTTAAAATAAATCCTGTAATACATTTTTTTGATGGCAAACACAATGTTTTTCTATATTGTTTTTATGGTGTATAGCAACTACTTTTTATTACCTGACATTTTTGTAAGTGTAGAATAAAAATAAACACTCAAATACGTTTTGTTGTCTTGTGATTGGTGTTTTGAAGTTCTACATTTTTGGCATCAGTTTGATGTTTTTATGATTTAAACCACTTAAATAATATCATGAGACCAGTATGAAGCTAAAGAGGGTAACTAAAAAGAAAAAGTGAAAAGAGCAGATGAAAAGATAATAATTTCTAAAAAAATATCTATGTCAGAGTTATTATCATACATACATATTATCAAGGATTTGGATTTTAAGGTTGATTGAGAAAGAATGACGTGTGTTTTGATGACAAAAATCCTCCTTTATGCCCATAAAAGGAGAAGGTGGAATTTGCTGATGATAACACAACAATAGGTCAGGTATGTAGCAGATTTTCAGTAAATATAAAGTATATAAAGTGTTGATATGGACCTGATATAACACCAACCAATTTTTATAGTCAGTCAGTGTTTTCATAAGAGTCCATGTGGTGAAGATCAGCGCTGTTCCTCTGTGTAAAATGATACAACATGTCAAATGTTACAGATTGTGAGG
This sequence comes from Morone saxatilis, assembly GCF_004916995.1. NCBI lineage: Eukaryota > Metazoa > Chordata > Actinopteri > Moronidae > Morone > Morone saxatilis. Next base: position 19,223,336 of record NW_023339751.1, on the reverse strand, counting down.
CGGTGTGAGGAAAGCTCTGATCTCCTTCACCTTGATCTTTGACATGTGATCAGACGTGAGTCGGAGGATATCCTCTGTTCTGCTCTTTCTAAACCAAGTGTAAATTCAGCCCAGGTTCATGCAGTTTTATTATGGTTGGGGCCGGTGGATTGGGGGGTCACACAGTGTGTGATCATATCCATATGAGACATGAACATGAGACATGGCCAAGCGTACAAGACCACAGGGGTAAAAATAAGAGAGAAAGACAGTCAGACAGAGACAGAGAGAGAGAGAGAGAGAGAGAGAGACAGACCAAAAGTGATGTCTTGACTTGGCACCCTGCTGTGTACTATACACACACACACACAAACACACACACACACACACACACAAGAAAGATCAACATAAAAGAATTTGTGATTTTGATCTGGCTGACAAATTACTTTAAAATAGGACCAGATGTAGTGAAGACACCTTCAGGCTTTGTTCACTGATGTTGTTATGTGTGACTGCATATATAAACATATATGTGTCGGGAAGCTCAATTCCAAGTCCTTATGACTAAATGTCAAAAAAGCTCATTTGTCTTATCCTGCCTTACAAAACAAACCATACAACTATTCATCATCCTACTCATCCGACTTCCACCTTTGCTTCTGAAAAAGATGGTCAGTAGTCATTTTTGTTTTTCAAAACTGAATAAACAACTATTTCAGTTTTTATATTCAGAACAGTCTCTACACACCGTGTGGATCATTGTCAGCTCAGACGGCCTCTACGTTTTACAATATTTTCCTCTATGTACCACTGTCCTTCACATTCCACCTGTTGGTTTGTTGATGTCTGGAAAAGTATGACAGGAAGAAAAAGTGACATCAGTGCAGACCCTCAATAATAAGTAAACACATGAACAAGAAAGAAAATGCTACCTGCCACCCAGGCCAAGGGTAATGTTTCCTATTCATTGCTTGTCACCAGGCATTGAAAAAAAATACAGTATGTGTGTGGCGTAATCGGTTATACTGCAACATGAAGTCAGTGATCAAAGACAGAACTCAGTACTCAAGTACAGAAAGTTGGCCTCTTGATGTTGCATGCATTCGACCATATCCGTGAAAGGTTGTAATAATGTAACAATATGTGTAACAATCAGAATCCAGCATTCTAATATTGTTAGCATTCTTGTACGCACACACAAGGGTTATAAATACCAATTCAATGTACCAAGTTAAGAAAAGGAAAGTAACATGTGGAAATGTAAAAAGAATCAGTATTTAAAGCTATGATCATATTACATTTCCATCCTAAGAATATTCACTCATTCATTTCTAGAATGAGTGAATATGCCAGGATGACAAACAAATTCAAGCACGTGTTTCCTGTTTCAGTGCGACCGGCGGACTCACAGCTCAGTGTTCCCCTTTGTTCAACTTCAATTCAATTCAAATTCATTTGCTCATTTGGCCAAGAGAAACACTGAATTACTGTGTTTGGAAATCACCCACTTTAGTGCAATATTACGCAACCAGACTATAAACTACAATAGACACTGTTTACAGTTATCAAATTAATAATATATATTTATTAACCACATCAGAGCGGTGACATTATGTCTTGTTTCTGGGCAATGTCGTTGAACTGAAATGTTATGTGACCATACCTTACGGCATGTCTAGAAGAGTAAAGATATATGTGTGTTAGCGTTGTTTTAAGGCCTAAGTCCAGGGCTCAGATGCCCAAACAGGCCTTACACAGCTAAAGCCGCTCACATCTGTCAGGTGCAGCCTGCTTTGACGACCCACTCAGGCTGCTGCAAAGGAGAAGAACAAGCACTGCACAGACTGCGCAGAGGCTGTAGCACTAAATTCATCCAACATGGGAGAGCATTTTAAAAAAACTACCTTACTCTTTTAAGCATTGTTGACATCTGAGGCTAAATACATTATATGCATTTAGGTGCCTCTCTAAATTAGGGTGTTATCATCCATAACAAAACTTAACACACATGAATACCCCTTTAAAGTAGATTCTGACTCCTGTCATTTTTCAAATAGGCAGAACACAACACAACTCTTAATGATTCCATGTGGTCCAGCATTCAACCCTGGACACTTTCCCATACTTCTATTATACCTCTATTTTAACACTCTGTAAAACCAGATAATAAGGAATATGGGTGATTATGAAAAGCTTTCACTGAGTCTTATGAGCTGCACAGACACCAAATTCATACTGTCATCAGTTATTCAGGCGAGGAGGATGGCTGGAAGATGTGACGGATGTCTGCAGGAAGGAGTGAGACTGAAAGGAAAGACAGATTGTGATCAAGAGAGGGGAGAGGCATACTTCCATCTTCTCTTCCCTCCTCCCTCAACCTCGGCTCAACTTTGTTCTACTTGTGGCCAGGATGGGACAGGACCAGCTGGCGGCAACATGCTAAACATTGCGTTAAACTACAAAACCAGACTATTAAACTGAGACATGCTTTATCCTTGAATACGATTACATGGCAACTGCGAATGGATAATCCTTTGAAGCCTGATCAAAGAAAGTCTGAATTTTGAAGTGGGTTGCAGTATGTGTTTAGATGCAAAAGGAGTTGATACGGGTAGCTGTTTACATGACTACAGCATGTAATCCAGTTAGAGAATACTCTGAGTCTTGTCACGAGCATTTATATTTGTTTCTGTTAGCATGAAAAACAGCACAGATGAATGTGAGAGAGTAGCACAGCTACTGTACCTGTGAACAGTCATTTAAAGAATTACACACATATATCACAAGATTTGTTTTTGCAAAGGCGCTTGATATGTGTAGGTTTTTAGGGGGTATTTAAACCTGGTACTCTCTTTTTGTTGCTTCATTATCGAATTTGGACATGATCATATTTTACTACAGACATATGATCCTCCATTATGTTCCTATCATCTAAACACCCTTTAGATGCCTTCAATTATTTATACACAATCAATTTATATTCTTAAATATTGTTGATATAAAGAAATCTAACATCATTCAAAATGTGTCTTCATGCATACTCTATGTGTGACTGATCATAAACCTTTAGCTGTGAAACATTTCAGCTCACAGATGTACTCCCTTTTGTTCTTTCAGTAAAGATGCCAGTTATGTACCAAAACATGTTCCAACCAAAAACAGTCCTCTCACTATGATTATCTCTGTCAGTCAAGGGGAAAAAGAGGGAAAAAAGGTGCAAAAATCACCTTGAATTTTATACTTAATGTGATGCTGCAGCCATAAAAATGAGATCTTGAATTTATGATGCATCCAAAAAAAGCTATTTAAATGGAACTTCAAGGGGGAAAAATTGTCTTTTTGCACACTGTAGGGAAATGTCATACAAAGAGAGTGAAATATAAAACCTAAGACACGTCTTTTTTATGGACCATTCCAGTAAATGCATAAACCCTTGATTTCTTGTCTTGCCTAATTTGGTCCACCTTTCACTAAAATTACGCAGTATTTGGGATCTTTAAAAATGTTGGAATTGTAACACGACTCAGAATAAATTTCAATGGGTATAAACAAGAAACCAGGTCTCTGAAATGGATTGTAAAGTTTAAAGACTAAATTCAGTTGAATTCAACATGAGGAATGTCTTCCATTGTCACAGACAAACTGATGTTTCTTCTAAAACCTGCCAACTTGTCTCCTTGCCCACATCTTTCGATAAAATCTCATAAATAAAACCTCTGTGTGTATTGTTATTGCAGAAGGAGAAAAACTGTTTTCTTTGGGTTGTCTGTGCAAATATGTCACTGTGGTGTAACGCAAGCATTCAGACTAAACACTGTGGCACACACAGGTTCTGGCCTCATGCTGGGGATCATGATTTACGTTTGGGTCTCTTTTGTTTCATGTCCTCTGTTGGTCTGTAAAGCAGAAGCGCTTGTCTTTGTCAGAGGCAATAGTAATGCTGTGGCATGTAGCTAAGAAGGTAGAACATGGCAATGCCAGATTTAGGGGTTGTGTTCCCTCCGTGTAAGTCACGGTAGAGCGGGATTACATACCAGTACCCCTCCCATATGGATGCCCACTGGAAAGAGGCCTGGTCCTCATTCCAGGTTTGAAAAGCACTGCAGTCAACCATCACAAAAGCAGAGCTGCATCAAACATCCCACTGACACGCTGACAAACAAACCTGAGTTCAAAACAGCCGCTACAAAAGGAGCGGGGACAGGAGCTGTTGCAGATGTAGACACCACTGAGGTCCAACATCTCCCTGAGTGTTTGCTGGAATCTGTTTGGGAAAAGAAAGACATGCTCTGGTAACTATTCAGCTGGGAGATGTTGTAGTTTCGTGCTTTAACACTGAAGACTGATTTATCAGCTGCTCTAATGTCAAGTAAAACATGTACACAAAGGGTGACTTCAACAATGACTGTAGCTGTTTGACTGACATCCTGTCTGTAAACGGTAAATACAGCAATGTGAAGAGGAGGATATCCCCTTCCCTCATCCTCTTTGTTTGCTCCTTTTTGCTTTGCAAAAGGGTATAAAGTTGTATCCATAATCCAGTAAAAAGAATCTTGGATAGTTCAAAAGAGCTGGTCTGACGCTGTATGAAGTCTAAATAAGGCAAAAATCTGAATTCAAACCACCAATTCTTTGATCTGCTGAGATTCCACAGTGGTATATTTACGTCTTAACACCTTGGAGTGATTTAACATGTTAAATTATTTTAAAATTGATGATTGATTCATGCTTATGCAATTGTGAATTTACTATTATAAAATGACAGGAAGTTCTTTCAAAGTAGACTTTTAACAAGACAAAAGAAAACATCACTTCTGGCCAAAAGCAAAAACAT
>NW_023339751.1:19218130-19218423 GCF_004916995.1 Morone saxatilis | reverse complement strand
TCTCTCTCTCTCATCATCCCTACCTAAACTCTCTCCCTGCTCATCATAAAACTACCAATATATACTATACAACAGTTATAGGGAGGTATGGTTAAAGTTAATATCTTGGGTACCCAGAGGGACTTTATCTTCATAGTATTTTTACCTCCTACAGTAGCACAGTGATATTATGTAATATTCCAATAGGTGCACTAACAGGAGATTAATCAAACACTGTGAAGTGTAGGTCAAGCTAATGTAGTGGTGGCATGATGCGTTTACTCAAGTTTCCATTTTATATTGCTTCCAATCCA
>NW_023339751.1:19207425-19218112 GCF_004916995.1 Morone saxatilis | reverse complement strand
TGTACTACATTTGAGAGGAAAATATACTTTTTACTCCTATGGACAACTATAATTACTTGTTACATTTTAGATTTAAAAAACATAATCAGCTTATAATAATGTATTCTTACAGATTTAACTACCAAGTAGTTCTTATGCATTAGTAATAACTTTATAATAATTTTTAACAATGTAAATTAGTAGTTGTGCCTTTTACTTAAGGATCTAAATACTTTACCATCATTGGAGCAACCTGAATAAATGAGTGTAGAAACATAATGCAGATGCATACCGGACATGAGGACTCAAGAGTCACCCTTTTGCTGTCATCAGATCAATACAATTCCACACCTATCAGCAATCTTTAATGGACAATGTGACATGGGACATGCATGTAATGTAATGTTTTTGCATTTATATTGAGTTTGTCCTTTTATTTCCCTCCTGTCTCCCTGTGTTATTGAATTAGTTTACATTGTTTATGCACAGGCAATAAAAAAAAAAAAATCTTCTTTATCTAAAAATATCACAGTGGTACTCTAAGAGGACAGTAAAAGTAACATACAGAAAATTTACTATGGAGTACCACAAACACACTGTAGATCCCTATAGGACTACTGTAGGCATGTTATAGTGATTTTTGGATGGGCTCATCTCTATCTCTCGCTCAGCTTTCCTCCCACACGCTTTAACTCTCTTGTTTCAGCAGTGAAGTACAGAAGCCTTACAACCCTACAGTAACAGTAACAGTGCTGGCCAAATGTTTTCATCACTCAGATCAGCAAGCACGTGATCCACTAAAGTGTTAGCGTTATATAAAAGTTATTTAGACCTATAAAAGAGAGGAAATCCAAACAGGTGCAGATGACATAATGGAAGCATATGGGTCAAGATAAAAACAGAGCACATGAACTGAATAACAGAAGCTAGATGGCAGAAATAAAATGCATAACAACCCATGACAGACATGATATAAAATTCCCTTGATGGAGAAAAAGTGTGGTCATCTGCGTCCTTGTGGTAAAAGCCATATTTCCAGTTTTAATATGTGTGACTTGTTCACTGACAGTTGTTGACAGTTTCATCTGAGCCTTACAGTGTCAGGGCTGCATGCAGTCTTAAAGCCGGGTTCCCCAGAGGATATCAAAGCCCTTCCATGGGTTATCTAAGTGGCTTTCTATCTGCACTCAGTTATGAAGGTCAATGCTACAAAAAGCCCTTTGACTTTTGTCTGACACTCACAGATTTATGCAACATGTTTGATTCTTTAAATGGTAACAAATTCAATAGGCTAAGACTGTGAATAGCGTATGACTTTGAAATGTTTAGTGTATATAATGCAGTTTTTTATTTGTCAGTGCAAATAGTTTAATGTAAGGAATGACTGTTGTAGGTTTGGGAATCATTTTGTTTGCATCCAAATAATTTAAGGAGGATGAAGCAACAGTCATGTTCTTTAAGAAATTGCAGGAACAAAATTACACGTGTGATAAAAGAACATAAATAAGAAGTTTAAAATTAATATCTTTGTTGAAAACAAATGTTTTATTTTGCAGAGCCTCCTCTCAGTTCAACTTTGACCTTATTGTACATATGGTAGCATTGATGTAACTGGCAAAAGAAATAGTTTTAAAAGAGTTATATTTTTCACTTTCAAATATGTTGGTTTCCTTAGCAACCTGTTTAAACTTGGACTGATGGTTCATTTGGTTGCCTCATCCAATGTCTGTCTACAAAATGTTAACACTGATAGTAATGATAACCAAAACTATAAAGAAAAGATTCAGATCCAGTAAATTCTTTTTTTTAGGAGGAAATGGAATTTAATATGCCTAACTTTGTTTTCATTCAAATATAATCACCTGAAAATGAGTATAGTTGTGTTTTTGTTATCTTAGAATGAGACGTTTTTGTCTACAGATGCCAACGGGCACCTTCCATGGAGTATGCAATGTTAAAACAGTGTATTTATATAGTAGCCCAGAATGGACAAATTAAACACTGTCCTGTTTCGCTGACACTGTGTTTTATCCTTTGGGTTTGGAGCGACAGGGTGAGAAAGGGAGTTGCAATCTGCACCTACATCGCTAGATGCCACTAAAGACACAAAGATTCCTCTTTTCAGGTGATTATACACTAATAAAAAACATACCTATGAATATCATATTCCATTTCTGCCAATTGATCCTCCTAAATTTTACACACTGCACCTTTAAATACAGTAAAGTAAGTAAAGATAGCGTAAAAACCTCGTAACAGGGGATGAACACTCTGACCTTCTGACTGTGGGGTCGACTCTCTGACCCGGCTGTCATGGGAGTTGAATCCCCGGCTTTCAGCGACGGCATGGATGCTCTAACCGCGGGTCGTGCCTGCCCGGCTACAAACACTAGTCAGTGTGAGATTGGTGCCATTGCCAGGACTGACAGGTTGAATGGATGACAGGGCTGTGTGGGCCAAATAGACTGTCAGTGAGAGCTGGGAGGAGATGGATGAGAAGAGGGAGAGAGGGACACAGAGAGAGAGAGAGCGTCAGAGAGAGGGAATACCAGAAAGAAAGATGAGGAAATGATGGAGTGCTGTTGTGGCCACAGGCAATTCCTGACTCCCTGAGTTTATTTTTCTCTGACTGGTCCTGTCCCTCAGTCTTCTTTTCTTTTCTCTCTACTGTTGTAAGAAATGTGTTACAGGTACCGTTTTGTAGCAAGCTGACAAGCTACTTTAACAATAAATGCTTTTCTTTTCTCCTCCTTTTTAAATTATTCTTCCCTATTTTATCAAATCTGTTCAGCGAGTTCTCAAGACAAAATTGGTTGCTTGAAAGTAATCCAAAATGAACAAATTCTAAAGTTTTAAAAGCAATTCATGAGTGTTACGTGTGTTTCAGTTAGGGAAAGATCATTTGGATCTGGATCATGGATAAAAGAAACCAGCACTGACTGTAACTGGTACAAAATAGGGTGTAAACTGGTCTCTTATGGCCCCAACCTCTTCCATAAGATGTTTTGTGATTGCACAGTATAACAATGTCACGCTACTTCTGCCTTTTCTACTTATAACAGTAATTCTCATCTCACTCTCATTTGCTTGTCATATATTGTGCTTTACCTAAACAGTCGTGTGCAGTCTTATCTTCAAAAATGCTTTGTCTCTCATGCAGACTAGTAGCATTAGCATGTAAAATCGACAGTATTTTCTCTGCTCTTTCTGTCCAGTTAGGATTTTCAGAAGCCTTTCATCTCCAACCAAACTCTCTCTAAGGACATTTATACGCGATTTTGAGAAATTGGCAGTAGCCTCCTGTTGGCAGCTATTAGCAATGCAAGTCTGTAGAGAAATGACATCATCTCTATTTTGAAACTGCATTCAACTCTATAAAAATCTGAATACTTGTTAACACCCCACCTCTTATTTGTCTTGGAAATGCATCAAATAGAATTATGTCCAGGTTTTACTTGTTTTTAAATGTGCCTTTGTGGCTGCATTGTGTTAGTAAACTATCACATAGGTACATACATACATATTTTTGTCTACATTACCAGAAAATATACCATTATTTAAAAAGAGTGTGATTGGTTAGAGATGTTCTCCTTGTTAAACCTTACAACACTTTAACCTTCCATTTAAAATGAGGCTCAGTTTGTGGTGACAGTAATCAGCTTATAATGAAGCTTCAATGCAGCAGTTGAAATTCCCTGAAATTTGTCTGAAAAGCCTCTCTTGCAGAGATCTGCAGTGTGGAGCTGTGGCAGCACTTCTTAAAATATGGAAACAATTGGCTAAACTAATGTTAATGCGTTACTTACCTAAAAACATTAGATGCATTCTAATGTCTCTACAGCCAGCCTCTACAGCCAGCCATATATTACAATGTAGTTTCACAATGCAGTACACAATAATGTGTCATTAAAGCACCATTATGTAAGATTTGGTATTCGTTGCAATTGGGCACCCCCATTTTCAGAGTGCAATGCCACTGTCATAAATATGGACAGCTGTACACATGCATTTGCTATGATTACATTACTTATGATTAAAAACTAGTAAGTTGACAACTTTGCTCACACAAATATGTAAGTGCAACAACACAATTACAATTTTATTTCATGCACTTCCTGCCAACAAATAAAAGTCCAAGATTTACACTTGCTTGGTTTCTCTCATAAAGCATTATGGACTCGCCCAACCTGGAGAGCAAAGTTACATAGTGCCGCAGAGCGCCGGTGACAGAGGCACTTTCAGCCTATTACAAGTCAGTGTAGCATCTAAATTATTCTGAAGCTGTTATTTTAAGGTAGAAAAGTTAAATAACATTGCTTTATGACAAGAAACAAAACTTATCTATGCAGGTATATTTTCATATGTTGATGTAGATACTTCTCGATGTCTGTAGAATTTATTATGCCAAAATAATTAAATATAATCAAAATGAAATAAAAGTCAAATGAACATAGAAGACACTAAAGTTGGAACTTGCAGCAATTTGCCTCGGTAAAATATGTATCAATAAAGCAAAAATGATTAATGTAAATATGTCTTCTTCATTCTATTATTAAAGACTAATGACCTAATAACCACAAATAATAGTTACCACAAAACTCTGAATACTGTAAAATGTTATCACACCAGAAAATGTTATATTATTTTTATTTTTTTATTTTTTTGTCTCTTATTTACTCTTAGTTTTTACTTTAGGAGAGGAGAGGTCATGTTGTATGTTCTTCTCTCACACTCTCTTGTAGCTGTTCTACTGTAACTTCAATTCTTCTTGGATTGCGCAGTTGGTTGCTTTAGAGTAGACACAAATCCTGTGAGTTCTGTATTCACTCTCTCTCTCTCTCTCTCTCTCTCTTTGTCACACACACACACACACACAATAGCACAAGACTGGGGTGAGAACAACCCACTTTGTGTGTGTGTGTGTGTGTGTGTGTGAGGGAGAGATAGTTCAGTCTAGTTGACAGTGTGTTGTCTATAGTATCTGTCTGTGTGAGCAGGGACAGTTATGTAACAACAAAGCAGAATGCATCGTAGGTTCACATGAGTCACACACACACACACTCATGCACCAGTGCTCCTACACACTCTGTCTCAGGACAGGAAGTGAAGGATTAGATTTTACACAGCATTCATAATTTATCAGACTTAGAGGAAGTGTGGCATCACATCTCATTGCCAGGATTAGACAGTGATGGAGTGTTCCACAACTTGGGATGGGTTTATCCGACTTATTTCTATTGATAAAGACCACTATCACATAAAAAGTCTCAATGAGCTTTATAGGCTTATATCTGCAATGGTAGCGTCTCATGAGCAAGCTAGAAAAAACACCACTTAAAAGTAAAAAAGTGCATGAGGAAGAAATGACATTCTACGAGAGATCTCCCTACATTAGATGGCTTGTTGTGCAAAAAATGTGAATGTGAAAAAAAAAAAATGTTCCTGCTGAAGAGAGCCTGGATCTCAGTTTAACTTCCCTTAATTAATAAATACAACAATGGGATTATAATCCAACAAAAGCTTTAAATACTAATGTAGTACAGGAAAAATCGACAAGTCCAGTTTCAGTTGTGAGCATCATTAACAGGTGCCTGGAGGTGAGGAGGGGATATGTGGTACGATCAAAGGACAGGGCAGCATGCAGGATGTGTTGTGGACAAGGTCAGGGCAGACAACTTGATGCATGGGAGGGCTTGAAAGCTGGAGGAGTCCCATGGATCAGTCCCATCAACTGATCCATGCTAAACTGAGGCCCATTAAAGTACAACCACCACTTTCCTGCATCATAAAACCTACAAGGTTAGCTATAGTCAAAAAAGAAAGGGAAGGAAGAACGGTTGCTTTTTTTCGGTTCTATTTTTTTTCAGAAGGTGTGTTACAGGTGTGTTCTACGTATTTTAATTTTTAAAGTAACATTTATTATCATTATTGTTTCTTTTTTATTAGTTGTAGTTGTAGTACAACCCTATAAAGCAGTAGTATTTGCGTATATGTAGGTGTGTGTGTGGGGGTTCAGGTATTGATTGGAACATTTGAACCCTGTGGCCATGTTCCGGAAAGAGCAATGAACACACACGTACAAACCACACACACACACACATATTCACCCAGTGAGGCGTGGGTGGCCACTTGACTGCTTCACGAACACACACACACAGACACAAACACACATACACACACATTGCCTGGGGCTTTATAAACAGCCGGGCTTGGAGGTTGTGACTCGCACATCAGTCTCTGCACCCTCCCTCCATCCCTCCCTCCCTCTCTCTCCCTCTCTCTCTTTCTCTCGGTAGAACACCTTCTCTCCCTCTCTTCATTTATTTCTCTTGTTCTCCATCTACCTGCCTGCTGTTTGTTTTCTTTCCTTGCTCTCTTTAGGCCTTCTCCCAACATTGTCTTGTCACTAATCTGCTGATCTGCTTATCTCTCTATATATCTTTGTAGTTTCATATACAGCAGCACTGTGTGATAGAGACCAGTTGAAGTTGGCTTCCTGCCTGTTGAGATGTGCCAATAGGAAACACTGTGAACAGGGGTTCATGCTGATGAAATTGATCTGCTCAGGTAAGGAACAAGACTTTTTTTTTTCCTTTTTCCTTTTTTCATTTTGTTGTTGTGCTTTAATTAGTCTCCTGGTATTGAATGTTAATTGTTCTGTGAAACCATGACGGGAGTAAATGTGATTCTTACAAAGAGATTCATCTGGGAATCATGTGGAAAACAAAAACACAAGACATGAGACTATTTTTACTGTATTTCAAGTTTAATATCAGATGGGACTTGATCTTTGAAATGAAAGCGCAAATGGCTAATTATTGTTTTCTTAAGTTTTCAGCGTAAATAAATGATGAGAGCATACAGGGTTATAATCAGGGGTGGCATCTAAACTCTGATATGCTCTCCTGTAGTAATAAACCAATATAATTACTGTCCTACTTAACTTAATAACTTTTTTGTGTGCAGAAAGTACTTTAAATGTAAAGAAAGGAAAGCGTTAGTAGATGACATATTTCAAATTAATACAGAAAAAGATGTAAACACAGAAATAAGACAAATGTTTATAACAACAAAGATGCATTACATTACACAAAACACACATATTACAGTCATGTACTACATTGATAAGTATATAAACCTTTGAACCTTTCATTGATTTATTAGTATGGATCATATTGAGAACCTTATATTTAATTTAAACATTGAATTTTAAATGATATGAATATCAGCATTGATGATGATCTGTGCATCAGCATAAAAATATTTCCATTGACCTTTAAAATCACAGTCAACCTTTGATTTTTATATAATTGTAAGTTTAACCTTTATCAGTAGAGCCCAACAATTTAAAGGACATCTGAAATGTATTGTCAACAAAAACACTTTTAGCTCTTATGAACTAATTTGGGAAAGAACAGAAGTTGTGTCCGGTGTGCTTCTACAGTATATTGTGCTTTGTTGCTGTTGTGGGTATCCTTTGTTTATTTTTAGCTGGATTACAGGTTGAGCTTTTAAACTCCAGAGAACAAGGTAGACATATTTATGGAAGCTTCCCTTTTCAATAAAAGATGAATCGCTGTCTTATGCAACTACTCCTGACCACACTGCAGGCAGGGAAGAGATGGAAGGAGGGAGGAACAGATGGATGGATGGGTGAACAGATGGATGGATGGCTCGATAGATGGACAGATGCATGGCTTTTATAGATGTGTGTTTTCCTATCACGGTTGCCCTCCAAGAAAACTGTCAGTCCCACTTCTTACCTCTTTCTCACTCCCATGCATCTCTCAGGCGTCCTTCCTATCAGACTCTCTGTCCTTTTGACACCCTCTTTATATCTGTTTCTCTTTCTCTCCATCTCCCACCTTTTATGTCTCCCTCGTTCTCTCCCTTATTTTTTTCCCACTTTCTCTTCCCCTCTCTGATCTATTATTCACATCCCTCTCTGACGCTTTCTCTCTATCCCTTGACACCTGAAATCCCTCCGTCCGCTCCAGGGCGTTTAGACCTCCACCAACAGTGCTTCTCTCCTAGGAAAAGACATAGAGTGATGAATAAAAGAACAGAGCGAAGAGACAGATAAAAAGCTTTGGGATGGGCAGCTCTATATGTCAAGGTATTTCTCCATGTGGCTTATTGTGTAGGTTGACATTTTACACAGTCCTGTGTAATCCTTAAGACTGCTTTCTGAGTCCAACCATGTAAGATTCAGTAAGGACAAGTCAACTATAGAGGAAAATTTAGTATTTTAACACACCTGACCAAACAAGTAACTTCAGCTGTGTTGTGCAGTGTAGTTTACCCTTTAGGTATCATGATGTTTTGATGTTCCAGAAAGTTATTTTGTAATTAAGTGTTGCTTTCCGATGTTCGCCTTGGTGTTTTTTATTTAAATGCCTTTAAACATCAGAAATAAATCATATTATATAAAAAAACTTGATAACTGCTGCTTGCACTTAACACCAATGGTGTATTTTACTTTGTCTTGAGCCTGATGGTATTGAGGACTTCAAACCAAAAGAAAATAAAGTTTGTCTGGACCAATAGCATAATAATAATAATAATTATAATGAGTCAAAAAGCAGAATAGGGACAAAAAAAAGAAATGAGTTACAATGAGATAACAGAACTTTATAAATGACCTTCTTCTAATTCTTCTTATTTATTAGCAATCAAAAAAGTATAACCTATATTAGAAAGTGTTCATGATTCGTGCTAATTTGATATTTTACTAACTCTCCTTCATGTTAACAGACTTACTTGATAGTTTCGTACATGTGTTAAAGTCCTTGCAAGGGTGCTTGCTGGTGTTGCTACAGGTTGTTACTATGGTGTTAGATAGATATACTTTATTGATCCCAAGCTGGGAAATTGCAGGTTGTTGTTGTTGTGTGTTTGCCAGGTTGTTGCTTTGTGGTTACTATTATGTTCATGTATTTAGGTGTACTGCAGCGATTGTACTATTTCAATCAGGAGAGACTAACTGAACAAAAAATGTGTTCCCATCTTGACTTCATTATTTTATGGGGGTAGTCACGCCAAAAAACATACAAATATATAATATAATATAATTCATCAAACAGGTGAAAGACAGGTGACTATTGTTTCCCTCAACTTTAACCAATTTACCAAAACATAACCAAACCTCAACCATGAGATCAGATGGCAAATCAGAAAACAGTTGCTTTTGGAATATTCATGTTTGAAAGGCACAGCCTATTTTCATATTAAAGACGTGCAGGTGGAAAGAGATCTAGAAAGTGATAGTGAAGTGAGATTATCCCCGTAGAGATAATTTAAGATCCCTTACTGAAATGTAATATCACTTTCACTTTAAGTTTTTTTTTCTGTTTTATCAATAAAAACAGAAATTGAGCTTTTCTTTTTTTTTGTCTTTTAGAAGTTTCCCTTTGACATTCTGAGCTCCATAACACATTAATATTTACCCTTCATACACCCTTCAGTGTTGCACACACTCAGGTGTATTTAATCTCTTCTGATGATCTTGAAATGATGTGGTTCAATTCCCTTTTAGACTTACAGCATTTGCTGTTGAGATGTATGGCAGCCAAACTACTCCAATGATTACACTGGTGATCACTAGTAGAAGAATATTTTAAGGAAAGTTGTATTAAATAAACTTTTCCCGGATAAACAAGTCTTCTAAAAACTTTATCGTGACCCACCTTTGGGTGCTTTTGCAGTGTGTATAGGTGACTGATGTGTACCACATGGCAGCTGTTTGTGCCAAGGGGGTTGCTGCTGCTGTGCCCCAGAGAAGGGCATCAAGTCAAGTGCCAAGTGCCAGCACAAACATTCACATCTGTCTTCAAATTTGGAAGAGGGGGGAAGTCACTCAGTAATAAAAAAGGTTTTATTTACAGAGTTCTAAATAGAGATCTAATTTAAAAGTAAAGTGATTTTTTTCCTCTATTTTGTGCACTTATTTTATTGCACATGTTAAAATTAAGAAGGCCAATAGATAAATTGCTGTAAAAACACTGCAAAGATTAGTTAAGATAAGATAAGATAAGATAAGATTCAGTACATAGTGACTCAGAACTCAGTCATGACCTTGGCCAATAGATGTGACAGTGCCATAGAGTTATAGATTATTTAAACAAATTAGTATTTGTGTGTATGTCATGTACACAACAAGTGTTAACTGAAAGGGCATGTGGGTGTGTGCTCGTGCCCCACCCTCTCATATCACTGCAAAAGATAAAAGCTAAACACAATCTACATATTAGAGCAATGACATGTGCGTGCATCAGATGAGGGCAGATCTGAAATGGAATCTCCTTCTGTTCCCCCTCGCTGCACACATCTTCCATCTATCAGCGCTGCGCCACAATGCGTCGCCTTCCCGCCACTGAGCCATCAATCATCACATTCCCATGCTTTATGGAAATGGAAGGAAAAACTTCATTTAACGGCATTTTACCTTCTATCTCATCCACCTATCTCGCTTTGTCCGTCCAGCCACCCGTCCATCTGTCTGTGCTTGCATCCAATCTAGTCACAGTGTTAGGTCGTTTATTTAAATCTATTTAAATGGATATGAGGCGCGTGCATATGCAAGGAGATTTCACGGCCCAGCAGGTCAGCAAATACCAAGGCTGTTCCACCTCACTAACCCCCCATCAGGGCCCATAGACAATTAATACACACCACAGGTGGTCAAGTGTGTATGTGTGTTTGTGTTTGT
>NW_023339751.1:19207129-19207294 GCF_004916995.1 Morone saxatilis | reverse complement strand
ATCTATCTAGAATAAAATACCTGAAGAAGCAGGGGAGAGAGGTGATGAAGCATGGGTGAAATAAAAAGAAAGGAAGGATGAGATATAGCTGAAACAAGGAAAGCAGTGGACAGGAGCAAGGTACGGGAGGTAAAATGGGTGTCGGGGGGGGTGAAACAGCATCCC
>NW_023339751.1:19206802-19206993 GCF_004916995.1 Morone saxatilis | reverse complement strand
GAGGGGAGAGCAAGGAGAAGTGAAGGGTAAATGTCTTTGCTAATGTCTGGTGCGAATATTGACTAACGCTGGCTCCCTTTGACTTCCGTACACTCGCTGCATCCTCCTCTTCAGTTCATTTAGCTTTGTCATTTGGAAATGGATATATTGGCTCAGCTGTTCAATGTCACCATGGATGGATGGATGGATGG
>NW_023339751.1:19204795-19206539 GCF_004916995.1 Morone saxatilis | reverse complement strand
AATGGCTCTTTATATCTTTTTATTATGTTTTCCTCAACGTTCTTGTGTTAGATGGATAAGATTCTCATAAAAATATGAGCTTCTTCACATTAGGATTTACGTCCAATTCCATTCCATTTAGTGTAGCACGTGCCCCACCCCTCTCCAGTATACTGCAAAGATAAAAGCTAAACACAATCGTACATATTAGACAATGACATGTGCGTGCATCAGAATGAGGGGCAGATCTGAAATGGAATCTCCCTTCTGTCCCCTCGGCTGCACACATCTTCCGTCTTATCAGCACTGCGCCCACAATGCGTCCCGCTTCGCCACCACTGAGCCCCCATAAATCATCACATTCCCCCGGATGCTTTATGGAAATGGGAAGGACAATAACTTCATTTAACGGCAATTTTTACCTTCTATCTCATCCACCTATCTCCGCTTTGTCCCGTCACCAGCCACCCGTCCATCTGTCTGTGGCTTGCATCCCAATCTAGTGCACCAGTGTTAGGTCCGTTTATTTAAATCTATTTAAATGTTAATGAGGCGCGTGCCATATGCAAGGAGATTTTTCACGGCCCCAGCAGGTCAGCGAAATACCAAGGCTGTTTCCCACCCTCAACTAACCCGCCCATTCAGGGGCCACCATAGACAAGATTAAGTACAGCCACCGACAGGTGGTCAAGTGTGTATGTGTGTTTGTGTTTGTGTGTGTGTGTTGTTGTGTGTGGTGTGTGTGTGTGTGTGTGTGTGTGTGTGTTGTGCATGTACCCTGGGAACTCTATAAATATATAAAGTCTATCTATCTATGCCCTATCTATCTATCCTATCTATCCTAATCTATCTATCTATCTATCTATCTATTCTATCTATCTATCCATCTATCTAGAATAGAAATAGCCGTGAAGAAGCAGGGGGGAAGAGAGTGGATGAACATGGGTGAAATAAAAAGAAAAGGAAGGCATGAGATATAGCTGAAACAAGGGGAAGCCAGTGGACAGGAGCAAGGTACGGGGAGGTAAATATGGGTGTCGGGGGGGGTGAAACAGCATCCCCCTCCGAGGGGAAGAGGTAGGGGAAAAGGAGAAGAGCGGAGGAGAGAAATTGAGGGAGGTGCTTGGAACATTTGAGAGAAGAAGGAAAGGAGGAAAGAGTGGGAGTGAGGAGGCCAGGAGAAGTGAAGGGTAATATTCTTTGCTAAATGTCTTGGTGCGAATATTGACTAACGCTGGCTCCCCTTTGACCTTCCGTACACCTCGCTGCATCCTCCCTCTTCAGTTCATTTAGCTTTGTCCCCAATTTGGAAATGGATGATATTGGCTCAGCCTGTTCAAGATGTCACGCATGGATGGATGGATGGATGGGATGGTGGAGGGATAATGTAGAAAGTCTTAAACATTAAAGGAACGCATAGCACCCAAAAAATAAGTGTATTTACTGACAAAACCGACATCTAAAATAGCTTTTTACACTTTCTTTGACGATATTTGCCAAAGCATATATAGTTATAAGTTACTCTATTTAGATTGAGATAGGTGTTGTTCATTCTTCCAGGCCCAGGCAGCTAGTTTTTTGTTAAACTCAGTGAATTAAAATTGCAGGCTGCAGAGGATTCAAAACCTTTATTAATGGCAATCTTTATATCTTTTTATTATGTTTTCCTCAACGTTCTTGTGTTACGAATGGATAAGATTGCTCAGATAAAAATATGAGCTTGCTTCAGCATTAGGATTTACGTTTTCCCCCAAAAAAAATTCCA
>NW_023339751.1:19188338-19204770 GCF_004916995.1 Morone saxatilis | reverse complement strand
AATTCCATTCCATTTAGTGTAGCAGAGCCTTTACAGTGAGCTAACGTGCACAATAGCAGCACCCTGACTTTGTTTGACCCGAATGGAACAGAAACAAAATTAGTAGCATTGGTAACACCCGTGTTTACCCTACTATTTTATCTTAAAATAACTGCTGTGAAAAAGGTCTACTCCATTTTGATTAAAAAAGTAAAATAAAATAGATAATAGGATCACTATGATGGATTATGTCAAGTCTGTGGGAACTTATTTTCATATTAAACAGAAGTGAATGCCAAAACAAGCCAAAATGTTTAGCTAAAATGTATGTCACAACCAAATGATACATGGAAGTGGAAGACTAAACAGACTTAAATATTTAATCAGTTCTTCAATGAAGAGAAACTCATTTCAATTTCACAAATAAAATATAAAGGACAGACGATGTAACTAAAGTGCCAACTGACAATTAGTTTTGAGTGTAGATGAATACATTTGAAATGACAGTTTAGAATATTGCAATCTCAATCATTTCACCTATAACATGTTATGCAACATGTGCAATCCATAAATGTGTGTTTGTTTATGTGTGTGTCCAGAGGGGAGAAGGCTAGACAGAGGGGTGTGTGCTGCAGATTAATATGATTAAATCGCCTCTTCCTCCTCTCTACACCTCTGTTTCCCTCTCTCCACCTTTTTCTCAAAAGAAAGAAAGAGGGATGACCGAAGGGGCAAGAGCCACATGGGGAATCATACAGAAAGGCAAAGAAAGAGAGAGTCAGGCTCGAGTGTGAGGCGAGGAAGGTCAAGGAAGGAAAGAGATCACAGTCATATAATTCAAAAGAGGTCTGTCTGAAATGGGCTTCTTTGATATGATGTTATAACTATTTTGGCTTTTATTCATCAGACTGCTCCAGTTGCCACTGAGCCACTGGCACTTGGTGATTGGTAATCCTCCTTCCGTAGCCTGACAGACGAACAGATAGAAAGACTTTCTGTCGGATTGTCTGATCTGTTAGCAGAAACAGACAGATTTTAAACAAATCTGAGACTGTGCTTTAAGTCAGACATGTTTTAAAAAAAAGAAAACATAGCAGTACATTTTGATAACTTTCAAACCCAAAGCTTCTCCAAGTTGAGTTTTCACCCATGCCATGGTTTCTTATGTGAAATTGTTGTGTTGGTTTGCTGAGGTTAAACTCATCCAGTCGGGCATGTGGCTGCCTGTTAAACTCTCAGTGGACACCCCTGCCTTTGTGCCTTTCTTTATTTAAATGTCAAAATGATTTCACAGCTTTTAACTGTCTATTCAGGCCAGAAAGGTGATAATGTTGTTAGAGAGATATGCATGCAAACCACAGTTCCATAAATGAGGACGAGTGACCAGATGAGTATGTTAGGAGGTAGAAAATGTCTTTATCGTTCTGTTCAACTTCATGTTGCTTTTAGTTCTTATATAACCAATGTCCCGAGGCTCAATCTGAAATTGACTGTATATAGACTGTATATATAAAATGGGGTCACACTACAAAAGTTAAGCATATAATAAAGCATACTAAAACAGACAGTATACCAAATATGATTGTTTTCTGAGTTTTCTGTTGATGTCCTACATCTCCCCCTAGGAAATGGACAACCTAACACAGCAGGAAAAGATCAAAACAATTGTGGGTCGTGTTGAAACAACTCCAATATACTATGATGATTAGTATGTAGTACACACTGCATAGAATTAGTCAACCTGGTCTCACGTCCATCTTGTGGTCCACTGCTTCAAAATATGATGCTATAAGTAACCCCTTTAACGTAATTTGTGGACGTGCTTGCCATCAAAATCAGGTAACATATTATAAAGAGCTACACTATAAGTCTGCACATGGAGGTATAGGATGGATGGCTTGGACATCAAGGTTTCTCGTTTTAAACCAAATTATTGTCAGGTATGTTAAGTAAGTTATGTTTTACTCATGTACTTAAGTTACGTCAGATATGTGAAATAACATAACAACTTTTTCCTTATCCTTACTAAACTGCAAAGGTTTCACAACATTATCCACGCAAGCTTTTATTTTGGTGGTGTAACCAGACATTACATATTTATTCTAACTTGAATGGGCAACCCATGAGCGTCCAGAAATTACTCGAGAGGGGTACCTACAGCAACATATTTGGAAGCAAATGACCACTGACCAGGCTGCAGTATTTGACAAGCTGGGAGTGAGAATGTGTTGAATTTGTATGTATGGATTTGGGACACGACTTAAATCTTTTCACTTTGTCTGCTTGCTAAGGTCTTTTTGGTGATGCTGTTTATCTCACCATGCATTTATGGGCAGCTCTGCCTTTTTATGCAGAAAGAGAGAGAGAACAGAAATGGATAAAAACAGACGTAATGTCTGTGATGCCATTAATAGATTTCTAAATGGACACTGTCAAGTGGGGGTTTGGGCTTACTGCTTTTTTCCATCTTGTCAGTTGTTTGGGGCAAGAAAACAAGGAGCAACAAGGTGAGCCTCAAAGGAGATGAAAGTTTGATTGACCACTTCAGTTGAATGTGACAGGCTCAGACAGCTGTTAGGAAAGAAATGTCCCCAACAGAAAAAGCAGACAGGGTGACTTTACCTGTGAAAATTACAAAAAGCTGTTATCTTTCTACAGCAGACAGGTGCCGGGAAACTGTTCATTGTCTCACAGTTTCTGAACTTTTAAAACCATAAAACCCATGTAAATGTGGTAATCATTAGCTGAATAAAGAAATATTCTAATCCATGTGACCAGCAGTTCTGTGAGGTGAGAAGGGGGAGGGTAATAAGGGAGGACAGGTGTTGTGTTGTAACTTGTACTGAGAGGAGATAGCAAGAACAGGAAATTCGTCACATTGTCCCCAGATACATCTGAGCCACACATTATCTAGTGAAAAAAGTAATCACAGTGTATTTCCTGAATTTTACCAGAGGCTCAGTGGAAATGGTCGTGTGTGTACATACTGTGTACTACTGTATTCTGTGGTGTGCGTGTGTGTGTACAGTATGTGCGTACAGTAGGTGTGGGTCAATGGTATTTTCTGCACAGCTGAAGTCTTGATTGACCAATCATAGTTGGATTTAAAGTGCTCTCTGACCATTTGGAGTAGAATCTATGAGACTTATGCACCAATCAGTATTGACCTCTCATGGGCCAATCAAAACTTGATCTGCAGTGATTACTGATCAATCAAAGCTGGATTTACAGAGATCACTGACCAATCACAGAAGGATATACTGCAGTCATTGCCAGGATTTATTTCCAGTTTGGTTAGCGCCACAGAGATGCCACAGAGGGTCACACTGAGTTTGAGTGATCTATATGTGCATATTTTAAAATGAAAATAGAATGTTCTGTTTTGTTTTTTTTTTAATTATAGGCATGAAGGTTTATTTTGTGCATTGGCACAATCAGACTTCAGGACTTAGAGTAAACCTCTCAGGCCTCCGATGAACCTGATCATTAAAACATTTCTCTTCCTTATTCCTGTCAAACCCACACCTGCAAGTAGATTTCACTAACGAACTAAGAACCACTCCAAATCCCATTAAAGGCTTATATTGACTGATATAGATCCTCTCATCTAACATCTGGTAAAACAGCAGACAAGCGTATTTCTTTCAGGATTACTTGATGGATCTGATCGCTCAGGCCCATGAAGCAAATTTGACCCTGTCTGATTGGTGGGCATTATAGTCAACTTTGCAGCACAACGACTGCCCAAAAACAATTAATTTGCTACAAACTCCTAGGACGGGCTTTTGACTTCCGTACCTAAGGTGAGGCACCAAAAAGCTGTCTTGGTCATCTTTTTCACAGTTAAAGGGTTTGATTTGTAATATTGGCTTGAATTTCATCACAAGGGGGCACTCAAATTTGAAAACCTGGATGCCAGATGTGACCCATAACCTGTTTCAACTGGATCCAGACACAACCTTTATAGATAGACACAAAATACTTGGTCTTCACAGGACCTTCTCTCTTTCTGCATCTACAGTATGTATCCATGTACCCTGTGCACTTGCTGACAAAGCAAATATAAAATGTATAGAATGGGTGGACCAAAATAGAATAACGTCATGTTATATAATTTGATAATACTGCACTGAAAACCTAATTCTGCTGCATCATTATTTCCCTAATTCATGAGTGGTGATCTCAACAGAATTAGGTCTGATTAGCACGTCAGCGATTGTTTTATGGAGATAAACGATCCAAGTAAGTGACCACAACAATAACAACAAGCAGTGGCCGGACGACTGAGGAAAAGTGGTGGATGATTAAACGAGGAGATGGGAGGAATGTGGGCCAGCAGGGTGTGATAATCTGTCTCTCTGCCATCTCTCCCACATGGGAGAGAGAGAGCGGGAGAGAGAGAGAGAGAGATTAAGGGGATGTATGATGTATTCTGACCCATATTCATGCACACAGTGATGTTTTGTGACCCACATACCACCTCATCTAAATACACATCCTAATTTAATACTGATATGTGTGTGTTTGAGTGTGTGTTTCACATTAATGCACTATTGCACTTGGAATACCACCGCAGTATGACACTGTTTGTTTTGCTGTCAGAGGATCCTGGCAGCTCAGTAGATGACAGTGAATACCATTTTTTTTTACTGAATGTGAGAGCTGTTACATTCAGGCATTCATTCATAACCACAAAGTGTGCAGTTGAAATCAGGGGTGGCTCTAGAAGCTTTTGAGAGGAGGGAACAGTTTTAAAGAAGGGGGTCACATGGGTAAAATTAGTTTAAAGAAAGAGTGAGTGAGTCACATTTAAAGCACCTGTTCTTACCAATAAAAAAACTGTACATTCATAATAATATTCATAATATTTATATATATTTGTCTATTGTGTGTAATGGATTAATGCCAAAACAATACCAATACCAAATACCAATACCTGCCATTTGTGACTCCTACATAGCTTACAGCCATGGACAGCTTATGAGAAAATTGACCCGACAGACAAGTTAAAGACACCCCTCCTTCATAGGAGCAAGGCAGTCAGACTAGTCAATTTGTGGTAGTTTTGTATCTCTTTGTGTTAGTAATTCATCTCTTTGTTGTCGGTTTGTGTCTTTTTGTGGTCATTTTGCATCTCTAAGGCTGGGCAATCAGATTTTTCCCTCCACAGTAAAATAGAGCAGTTGCTGAACATCTAACAGCAGAATACTTGTATCATCATGCAATCTTTTAAGACAGAACGACAGAAAAAAAAAGCAGTGTGAGCTCTATTGGCTGCTGTATGAGGGTGATGCCAATTTTGTATGTAATTGCTGTCTGACATCACATATCACCTATGATTTAAATCTACTGCATGAAACTTTATGCCGGGAGTCAGCAAAGTGTGTGGCTTGTCTCGCCCTCTACATTGTCACTCGGTTCATAGCGCTGCACCTGTCACTCATTTTGATGAGCTGTCAACCTTGAAACAGCATCAGGCCTGAGGTTGAGGGAACAAATGTCTGTAAAGCTTCCACAGGCCTCACAGAAACAAACAGTGAACACATCTACATTTTAAGATTCACAAGGTCTTATGTATACCTTGCTAAAGGCATGTCTTTGTTTCTTTGTGCTTTCCAGTATTATTGTTGCTCTGACTCCTGTGATTTTGCTGGCCTCATCTGGATATAGCCACAACTAGCTCACTGCTCGTCAGCCCACAGTAAATTAGTCCATACACAGAGGAAAGTAACTTAATATAATTAGTCTATTCACTTTAACTGAGTTCTGTCTTCACACACTGCATTTTAATTATGCTGTAAAATCACTGACTTAAGTAGATGTTAAAGGCAGGAATTTAGAGTAGCCATAGAGAATCTGAATCAGAATCAGAATTATGTTTATTGCCAAGTAGGTTTTTACACCTACGAGGAATGTGTCCTGGTGCAATTGGTGCATAATATACAAATACAAACAAAAATCACGCAGAAAAATAAAGTACTTTCAAAGTATAAATAAATAAAGATAAAGAAAAGAAAACTGTGCAGAAGACTGGAGTGCATTAATGTAATGCATACTGTATTTACAGGGTGGGTATAAGAGTCAGTGGGTCTAAGGGTCAGTGACAAAGGGGGTACCGGGCCTTGTTAATGAAGTAGAGAATAGAGCCTTTATCAGGCAAGGAATACCAAACATTACTGACTTAATATAACTATTAAAGTAATGGCTTTTTATCATTCAGGCATGGGTGCCTGTTATGTAAATGTTTCTTGAAATACAATGTGCAATATTTAGGACCAAGCTGTGAGTTGAAAAGTATTGACATGAAGGAAGAAGAGTGTGTTCTGAAATCTCACAGGCTGATCAGTGGGGGGTTTTGCCACTGAATACTTAATCAATGTGGACACGAGGGACAGTAGCCCAGTGAATCCTCTCATAAATTCTCTCCTCAATTTCAACATTTATTAGAAAATTCTGCTGCCTATTTCATAAAGTTCAACAGTGCACAAGCATGAAATGAGAAGAAGTTAAAGGTCCAGGGTGTAACATTTATATTCATAGGTATGTTTTTGTATAATCACCTGAAAATTAGAATTGTTATGTTTGCTTAAGGGCAGACTGACGGTATACATTTGGTTTAGTTTAGAGGAATTTGCTTCTCTAACACCCTCTGACCTCCTTTGTTTACCTCCAGTGGTTGAAATTCTTAGCTTGCTTTAGAGATGTGCAGGTATATTCCAGGACCCAGGGGCATCACTGTTGGGTGTGGTTACAGGTGCAGGAGGGCACACGTCGGAGGTAAAACATTCAACCAGGGAGGGCAGTGAAACACTTTGCTTTTCAGCTTGGTGTTAAGTTACTCTTAAAAGCAGACAAGGATATTTATGCCACTTTGCTGTGAGGGATTTTACTGCTGTGTTCATCAAAGATGAATTCAGGGCCTTCTCTTTTTCTCCTCCATCTCCTTCTCCTCTCCCTGCTCCAGTGGTAATACAACATGATGGTTTAATGGCATGGTCTCCCTCGTCCAATACCAAAGCCCTCCTGGCACCTTTTCAATACGACAACAGGAAGGATCAGGGAGAGAAAAGGAAGGGGAACAGCAGGATAGCAATGAAAGACAGAAAGACAGAGGGGCAGGAGGATGTGCGTGAGAGAGAGATATGTTCTCTTTGAGCCTCTTGTTGTCCTTTGACCAGGCTGTAGGAAGGCTGAAGCTTTTCCAGCACAATGCACAACTGAGGAGATATCATCTGTCACTTTATATCAACTACATCTTCAGCAAATAAACATACTGGGCTTCTTTTACTGTGAAACCTGAAACTTTAGGGACTCCCAGACACAGTTGTGAAATTTGTTATTTCAAAGATAAAAGGGGGATTTGTTGGTTAGATAAAGTATTCTATTACTCTAATACCCAAGCTTTGGTGTTGATACTAAAACATCTTAATGTTGTAATCAGTACAACCTTGTAAAATGGTGGTATTTAGCTTGTCTATTAAGTGAAGGCATCGTAAACCTCAAATTATTCCCTTGATTTCATTGCATGACTGTGCAGTATTGCTTCCCTCCCTGTACTTACAGGTACACTTAGTTTCCCTTACCCCTGCGTGTTCAGTCTCATGTCATGTTTTACTTGAGTCTTTCGGAAAGGGATATTTTTAGTGTTAAGACTGTTCACATGTCAGAAAAGGAGCAACAACATTGTTTCTGCAAGCAGTGGAATATCTCTGGCATCCCGAGGGGCTCAGAGACTGGAGGTCATCCTGCCGCTTTTGATGCTGAACACAAACTCATGCACTGAAAAAAACCCACAGGGTATATTCTCACCAACTGAAGAATGATTGTGAAATTAATTGTTTGTTGTTTTTGGAGCTGTCATTTGATCAATATTGGCAATTAAAATTTAACAAGACAAGAAAAAGTAAAGCAAAAACAGCCCTCCTCCTGGAGGTTCATGCCATCTCTCATAACCACACAAAAAGTAAAATAAGTCCATTCTTTAACGTTAAACAAGTTTGAAGTTAAATATTGTACTGGAACAGTAACAACACCAGCTAAGAGGTTAATTAGTGCCTGTGTTGGCTAATGCAAATCCAGCTCACGTCAGGTGCAGTTTGAGGGGTTTTCAGAAAACAAGAAAATAGGGAAAAACTGCAGTCAGGACTCAGGAGAGGGAACAGCCGGGTCCTAGCAGTGTCCCTGTAGTGCTGGATGTGAAAAGTCTGCAGTAGCGCACACATTAAATCATCTCAAGTCTACCAAACAATGAACAGAATTTGGAGGACCTAAAGATGTTCAGTGCCAACTTTCCATACTTGAATATAGAGAAAATTCTGCTCTTCACAGCAGTTTTTTGATTCATGGCCTTCAGTCTGATTAGCAAAGAAACAATGTGTGGTACACAGAAGTTCTTGGCCTTGTGACAGACAAAAAACAGGCGACTAGTCCAAAAGGCCAATCAGGCACTGAGCCGGGGTCCTGCTTCAAATCTATTAAAAAAAGAAGAAGTTGATATGATCCTGATGTCCTTTTATCAGCAATGTTATTATTATTGTTATGGTGCCAGTAGATGTAAGATAAGATGTTAAAAGAACACGAACCACGAAGAGAGAAACTAATAAAAAAATTATCAGGAACATGTATAAAATTTTATGGTCTTAGTTAATTAGCTTCTTGCTGAGCTCTAGCTGTTTTAAAGATATGTTTATGGTTTAGCTCCTTTAAAGCCCACCTTTGACTATTCGTATAACAGTTTTAGAGCAACAATTAAACATCTTATTACATATTTTAATCTTATTGAGGAGTACATATAAAGATAATGCAGCAGAGAGAACATTTTGATGTTGCAAACATCTTTTAAGAGATTCATCAGTTTAAATCTGCTTTATGGGTTTGTTACTGCATTGCTTCGGGCCCTCAGATGTCCAAAAAAAGAGAAAGAAAAGAAACATGCAACCACTGGACAGCAAAAAAAGAACAAAACCAAATCTGTTACTGTACAGTTGATTAAATGACTTGCAATAAATCTGTATTCTTAGTACTGGTGTTATTATATTTCAAAAACAACCTTTTTGCTTCCCTTTTCAGAAATCAACTAAACCATGTTTTATTCATTAACCACATGTTAAAAGTTTGAGAAATGACTGCATGCTGTGGTGGAGATGTTTTCAATACCACTTAGGCTGATTGGTTTAAAAACCCAGCTGTGTGGTCAGAGACTTGCAATGATGTTAATGCATCTTAATGAGCATCCTGGTCTAACTGCATTGATACTGATTGTAATGTGTAACCGGCTTAATTAGCCTTCAGTGTCAAATGTGATAAATGTTGTCCATTAGCTAATTACTGTTTTAGCATTTGATTTGACTCACTTTAAACAAGTTTCTTAAACACACAGAGTCAAACTAACTTTTCAACTACTATTACTGTATGCACCACTTTTTACCTGTACGGTATCATTGTTTTGTTGTTTTTCAGCGTTTAAACAATGAACACTTTCCACCGGGATTTGTCAGTTTCTGAGAAAAAATACTGAGATTTGGTTAGAGAGAGGAAGTTATGTTACCTTGGCAACAGCGACTCTTCCATGGGTCCATAAGAAAATCACGCAGCAAATGCCTGGATAGTGAATGAGAGAAACAACAAATAGGACTCTGAAGGTCAGTGAATTAGATCCTACCCAGCTCCCCAGCCCACACACACGCTGCATCGGCCTGTTTCAAATTAAATTAGCTCAGCAAATACAGATGTTGTAATGGTCTAAATGCTGTATGTTCCTTCATTGTCTACTGTGTAAAGATGTTTTATTTTAAAAACTTCTCTCAGCCTTTATTGCATAGGATCATCATACTGTGTCTTTTCTCTAGAATGTATAAATTTAATTGATTGTAGGATACTTTTTTTTAACATTTCTTGGACACATTCATATAGGCAAAATATGAAAGTATGTGCCCAATAATTACAATGGTTTAGTTTTTAATTTCATTCAAATTTTCATTTTAATTTGTAAAATAGCGCCATCATAACAGAAGTTATCTTCAGGGAAAACACTTTCAAATAGAGCCAGGTTCTAGACCGAGACCTCCTTTTAAACCATTTACAGAGACCCAACAGTTTACACCATGGAAAGCAAAGCACTTTTGGCGACGGGGCAGAAAAAAAACTGCCTTTTTTTAAACCGGGCAGAAAACCTCGGACAGACCCTTTTTTCGGCTCTTAAGGTGGGTTGGTTCATCTGCCTTGACCAGTTTTTACAAAATCTTTACTCAACTGCTAAATTGGACAATTAGAAAGTTTTTAATTTGGTTTCTGCCATTGATCCAGGTTTATTTATTCATTTTAATTTATGTTTTTTTCTCCCCACGAAATTAGCAAAATCTTTACTATTGCCAAGATTAAAACTTCTTAAATGAACTAAACCGGTTTGGTACAAAAAACAGAAGCGCTGGGGATGTTTGTCCTGACCTTGGAAAGGAGATGCCTGAAATTCGCAGTGAGGGAAATGCTCCTTGTTGGTGGGTTTGTGTTTTTGTGTTGTGGTTGTGGTTTGGTTTTGTTGTGTTTGTTTGTGTTGGTGTGGTGTTTGTTGGTGTTTTTGGTTGGTGGTTGTGTGTTTGGGTGTTGGGTTGTATGTGTGTGTGTTGATGTGTGTGCTTGTGTTTGTCTATGTGTGTGGGTTTGTTGGGTTGCTCTGAATGTTTGGCAACTACTGAAGCACAGCCTGAAAGAATATAAAGAGATGGAAAGATGAAGGGTTGAAACGAGGAATATAAAAGTAGTAGGAGGAAGAATGGTTGAGGACAGGGAGATAGATAGATGGATGTTAAAGGTTTTCAGGCCTGTTACTGTATACACTGAAGATGGATCATCACCTATCAAATCTGCTCCAAATCTATGCACATAAATTTTTTAATTTTTGAAGTTAAAAGAAATCAATACATTAAAAAACTGTAGGATGCTTTTGAAAATGGTTGGAAGAAATGCAAAATGTACAAGACTTATTCCTCTTTTACCATCATTGAAAATCTACGTTGATACCATTGTTGGCTTAAGTTGAGTTTGTTGTCGTCCCCTATTGAACATCCTGCCAGGAGGAAGTCTTTCTGCCTCGATGTCTGTAGATGTACAGTCAGCCATCACTATGGTATATTTCATATTGAAGGGAAGGTAGTTGTAACTCATAACGACAAGCTGTCAGATTGAATCTGAGTAGGTGCTTGATGCTTCTTTATAATGTATGCAGCTAATGTACAAAGTGATGCAGTGTACGCAGCAGCAGTCAATATCACAGGCTCTTAACCTTTATAGCTTGTGACACCCAAAAATAAATGACTGCTAGTGGCTCCCAAATAAGAATAGACACACACACATATGGGATCTATATGTTGTACCAATAGTTTTGTTTTCCCCTGTGCACCGGTCTCTCTCAATTTATCATTACAGGATGCCTCACAGATGCAACTTTTGATGAATTTATGAATGTAATGCACTACATATTTATATTTAGACTATATTTACATTCCTTAACTCTCCTGTTGACCTTTGAGAATCGTTCTATAAGCTTAATTTCTAATTCAGACAGAATTAGAAATTGCCACTCCCACTCTATTTGTTGGACTCCAGGAACTATGTAGTGAGACAACACAATTTATATTTTTGTTGGACACATTTATCTTCAACATCTTTCATATGCATCTACTTTTGCTAGATTATGTCTTATATTTTCCAGAATGACTTGTGTCAACTCCCAGAGAAAAAAGGCTGCACGCAGACTGCCAATATCCCTCTGTCAAACAATGCAGCCCCTCTATTCATTTCAATAAATGAGGAGGCTTTGTGTTGGCACAGCAGTCCTGACGTAGATGCTTTGGCAAAAAAGTTGATAAACTTTTGCCGCAACGCACTGCACTGGCCAACCACATATTGCATGTGCAGGGGCACTTTGTTAGTATTATAATATGATATAATGATGTAATTATTTTTACCTTGCAATCAGGGATAAAATGATTGTTGATGTGAGGCCCTTTCAGAGTTGTAAAATCCTGTCTCATTATACACTGTGTTGTGTTTTGGCATCTGATAAGCCCTAAAACCCATGGATGTATTATTAAAACTGGTCTTCCTGGATATTGTTTCAAACTTCTCATGGGTATCTGGCTGAAGCAACATGTTCGCACCAATGCAGGGGAGAACTGATCTTTTCTACTTTTACAATGTTTTTTTTTCTCATTAAGATTGTTGATTGTTGCTGTAACATGAACATGAAGGTCTTATATTTGATATTGAGGGACTGCCTAAACCAGATGTGTATAATTGATTGACAGGATTATGCTTAATAAATAATTCCCCAGGTTTTTTTAAAGGTTCAGGAGTTTGATTTCAAAACTTCAGTAATGTAGTCATGATATTGGTGGTTGCAGTTAACCTCCTGGCACGAGTCTCCTCTCATCTCTCCTGCAGCAGCCCTCCAAACAGTGAGTGTCTAATGTTATGCAGTTGAATGAAATTTCTCATTGCAATGAACAATGTCTCAATGTCTCTCAACCATGTTACCATGTCCTGTCAGCTGAAAAGAAAGCAAAGATAGATTTTTCCAAGAGATGATTCCTCTCGGGGATGAAGTCAAAGCCTTTCTGCTCACAGACATAAAAACAACTTCATACTGTGAAAACACCAAAGCAGAAAATAAAAACAACTTGAACCTCATGCACGTTTAAAGCCAGAAAATAAGCTTCAGGTCAATACTTAGCTTAGGGCTGGTGTCAACATCAGGATTATAAACGGGCTTATGGTAACACACTATAACATATGGAGGTGAGCATGTTTAAGCTTTAGTGACAAGCTGTCAAATTGAATTACCTCTGTTGCTTTTTCATTATATATGAACCTATACATACACTCTCTCAAACACAGCACTAACCAAGTGGTGTAGAGGTCACTGTGTGTTTCTCATGCAGATGACATGCAAACATAATACTGAATTTCTGACGAGCAGAAACCAATACAGAAAGGCCTTAGGATTACTTAATGCTGGAGTTTTTGTGTTGAAGCAAATACACAACTTCGCTACAAGTTTGTTTCAATAATGAATCTGCTATAGCTTATCTTAATATGTCTTTTGTGGTGGTTTGATAGCAATCTGGCATCTAAACCAACACCATTGTCATCTTGCCAAGATGGTGGCAAACAATAAACCAAAAATCCAGGCTTTAAAATGTTTTCTGCCAAATTCGTGCTGTAGGTGTCACCTTAATGAATGTTGATGAAGGATAGTTTTGCTAAGAAAAATAAGATGCAACACTAGTGCAC
The DNA here is from genome assembly GCF_004916995.1 of Morone saxatilis. Lineage (NCBI taxonomy): Eukaryota > Metazoa > Chordata > Actinopteri > Moronidae > Morone > Morone saxatilis. Next base: position 19,191,501 of record NW_023339751.1, on the reverse strand, counting down.
AGAAGATTTATGACATTTTCTATGTTGGATGTCTCAAGATTTATAGGTTTCTTGTTAACCTGCTTCCTGTTCATTTACACTGATTTATTTCATGCAACTGGCATACAGGGCTAATATTTCCACACTCATACTACCCACAGCCACCAACAAACACACACACACACACACACATAGATGCGAACAAAATTTCTCTCCCCTTTCTCTGCTTTCTCGCTGCAGCTGGGTCCGGTCCCCTCAGGGTTTTGAAATATAACACTATCACCATTTATTACAATCTTTCCTTCTCTCTTTCTCCTTCTCTGCTCCTCCGTTCTTTGTATCTCTTAAATTCCACTCTGTTTTAAATCACACTGAAGTGGAGAGAACAAAAAAGACATTTGCTGGGAGATTTTGTCCAGTGGTCTTACAGGACAATGAGCACATACAGCCACACACAAGAAGCCAATTCTTTTCCCATGGGAGGTGAGGGTGCATTTTATGATGAGGTTCAAATAAAGCAGAAGTGAGAAAGTATAAAGTAGCAGTACAGTTGATTTCTGCCTTGCATTGTGACCGACTTTTAGCAGTTTGATCACATCTCTTAATTCAATTCAAAATACATTATTCGTCTCTCAGGGGTACCCACACAAAAAGCAATCTAAAAAGGCAAATATGACAATGTCAGAAGGAGCACCAAAAACACCACAAAGGCACATATTATGTAAAAGTTGTCTAACAGCCACCAGGTACTATACACAGTAACCAGCTGCACTCATTTTTTACTGGCTGAAAGAACAACTGTGCATGGAATTTCTATTCACTTTGAATTTCCAAGCAAGCCTTCAATTAGCATTAATAATGTTTAATCAAAGACACACACAGAGTTTATCTCAATGGCATTATGCTGTCTCATGTTATTACTTTCAATAATGAACGTTTTTGTTGTTGCAGTGAAAGCAGAAGTGATCATCACTGTGACTGGATAGAGACCAGAAACTTACTCATGAGTAAGAGATAGATGGCATTATTTTGTTACTATATTTGTTTTTTATAGGATTTACTTGATAAATTATCTGAATGTAGTTTTTATGTTATAAATAAGCAAATCATTAATGGCAGTAACATTATGCTGCAATGTGATGGCAGTAATACAATGCAGTAATTCAATGGCTGTAGATAATATCACATGGTTACTTGAAAGTTACAACTCTGACAAAGATTATCATAAAATCTCCACTTTGTCTTCCAGACATGATCTACAACCATGCAAGTACAGCAAGTACATTTAGTAAGAAACATTATGACAACCAAGATTATATTTAAATTAAAATATTAAGGATTTTTTTAGATTAAAAGTTCACAGTTCAACATTTAACCAAAACCACAATCATTCCCTAACCTTTAGCAAAGTGCTCTTCCTGCCTAAACATAGCAATGGAAAAGACTCTGGATGCAAACCCTGAGATCTGGTGTCAAAGTCCTACATTTGTATGTCTGCCATTAACCCTGCAATTTTCTTTAGCCCTGGTGTTAGATGTTGTAGAGCTCCATTCATTCAAAAAATGTTGCCTCTGAATATATTTAGTTTCTATCCATATTCTCTGTCTTGGTGTAGTGTGTAAGCATGCTACATTTGCTGATAAGCACTTTTTGCAAATAAGCTGAGGCTGATGGGAATATTAGTTTTACTGGTATTTGGGCATAAAACTATTTGGAATTTTGACCTGATGATGGTACTAGACAAAAAGTCAGAGGATCATCAAAATCCAATTCATCTTCTGGGGAACATGAATGTCTTTACAATGTTTAGCTAATCCATCTAATTAAGGTTAATTTAGTCTGGACCACAGTGATGGAAAGAACAGCATGACCAAAGGCATACTTGGTGAAAACAACACTGGTAACAATCATGTTTTTGATGAGTAGAGCTATCAAGATATGAGTTTGTGTGTTCCTGGTGTGTGTGTGTGTGTGTGTGTCGTTAAGTACACTGGAGTGTGTGTTAGCAGCGCTGCGCCCTCGCTCTGTCCTTCACATTGGATTGTTTTAATTTGCCCTCTCCGCTCCACTGGCTCTTGTTAAACAGCTGCTTCTTACAGAACAGGGCAGAGCGGTTTCTTGTGGGTGTGTGTGTTTGCCATCATATTCATATTCTTAGCATTTGTTTTAAAACGGTCACCAGATGCTGCACACAAGAGTAAATAAGTCACAGGTGCAGAGCAGGTATCTCCTCTGTAAGGTCAACCACTTGTGAATCCACATACAATAAGTTTTTGTCTTGAAGAAAGTGACACATTATTAAATTTTTACAGTGGATTGATGATGGTTTTTCATTTTGCTGGAAGCCCTCAGTTGTGTTGGCAGAAACAGATTGGATTTATTTATGAGAATAAATTCATTAAATGCATTTAATTCATGCAAAAGTGTGCAGCATAACTTTCCATCTTGGAAACATGCATACAATAACAGCTAATGTGAGTATTAAACATCTCAGCTGACAACTCTGTTAACATAGAAAGTACTAAAAGTGCAGGACTGTAAATAATTCAAGAAATTCAGGGTTATTTTATTGTCATTTGCAAGGTTGTAGAGTGAAATTCAAATTAGTTCCCTTCATAATACTTTAAAAAAACATTGAGTCAAAAAAATAAAAACATTTAATTTGTAGGATGGGGTGTAGAATTGATGAGGAAGAATTTAACAATCTCACAGCCTGAGGGAAGAAGTCTGGTGGTACGGCAGCAGAATCTATATTATAATATATTATGAGGCACAAAATAATGTATTCTTTCAGCTACTAGCATCTTTTAAATAACTGAATATTCTTGTATATGATAATATGAAATAGATATTAAGGTAATAAATATGTAACTTAATGACTCAAGATGTGAAATTCATGTAAAGGTTTTAATTTTAAGTATATACAAGCTGAAATGATTTATGTTTATTATTTATCTGTGTGTGTTTAAGGAGTGGAAGTCAGGGTCTGCAGCAGCTTCCGGCCCGCTGGCTGTCCGAGGTCCTAGAGGAGGTAAAATCCAGTGACCCGTCATCCAAGCTGTGTGCCACACGACGCAGCGCTGGAATACCTTTCTACATCCAGGTGGGTAAAGCGTGGTGTTCAAAATGTAAATGTAGGAAGGAAGAAGTATTAAAAGGGCGCTTGCTTGTTTCAGTTTGACGC
>NW_023339751.1:19183276-19188238 GCF_004916995.1 Morone saxatilis | reverse complement strand
GTGTGTGTGTGTGTGTGTGTGTTACAGTGTGTGGTACTGTGTGTGTGTGTGCGTGTTACTGTGTGTGTGTGTGTGTGTGTTACAGTGTAATGTTACAAAGGAGGGAAGTTTATGTGAATTTAAATCTATATAATTATAGATTTCCCTGTGAGTTCTCTCAGGAGAAAACGAGAGAAAATGGAGTTTATGAGGAAGCGATGAGAAGCAAAATGAAGAGAAAATCATGTTAGGAGAGGGAAAACGAGGAGACAAAGAAGTGTGTGAGAGAGGAGATGTTACTGAGGGTAGGAGAGAGGTCTGCCGGGAATCGTTTGGGGTGAGAGAACATTTTCCTCTTCTCGGGAATCTGTGTGAAACCAAATTACTGTAGACAACAGAATTACAGACGCAAATATTCAGAGGGGAAAGAGACGAGGAATGAGCAATAGAGAAGCACAGAGACTGAAATGAAAACGATATTGTGAGTGTAAATCATTTTGTGATTTTGATTGTTTCTCCTGCTTTATATTCAGAGCATAGATGGGCAGAAAGACAGGAAAAAACAGCAGGAAGCCTGTCTTCCAACACAAAGGATGCTGTTCCCCTCTCAGTTAGCTGCAAGTTTTGTCCTGCAGTGGTTCTAACCGCTGTTACACTTGTGTACTTTTTAAATGGATAAGCAGCATTTGACTTATCAGGACAGATACATAAATATATTTTACTGCGTTTCATTAAGTACACTTGATGAAAGAAAGAAATATTCTGCATATTGAAACTCTATTATTTTTTTTTGGTGAAAAGTGCAGTGGATGCAGACATTCATAATCACTGTTTTTGTTTGTTTGGGTGACGTATAGCTTATATACTGTATATATATATATATACAGTATATATGTTCCTCATACTGTTACACATAATGTATTTGAAGCCAGTGTAATCCAAGAAAATCCTCCAACAAGGTTAGGGAAACATCATGGTTGGTCACTTGAACATAAACATTTTGGCGCACTTGCTAAAATGATTCTGTTGTTGTTCTCTGTTAACCTCCTTGCTAACATTTCGTCAGCCTAGCTGCTTTGGGTTGCCCAAATTACAAAATCACCTGACATAATTGGATTCACTTTTTGCCATGTCAGTGATACACATCATGATTTGAGTATATTTAAATTTTGAGTATTAAGTCTTCAGTATTTGGCGAAAAATGTATGTGAAAATATCTGATTTGTGTCACATGCAATATGGAGGGCATTAAGAACAGCCTTAGAATTGGTTCCAGCAAAAGAAAGAAAAAGGGGAGTCTCCTCCTCCGTCCTCTCTCAAGTGTGTTGTGAGCGTCGACAGAAAGATCAGGAGTCACTGGCAGGAAGACAGATGACGAGGTAGACAGACAAACAGGAAGAGGGTGGACAGGCAGAGCAAACAGACAGATGAGATATTAAACAGAAATGGAGGGGAACAGGATCGTTCTGTAATCTAATGATGATGATGACTGAGCCTGTGTTTGCGTGTGTGTGTAGACTCAAGCTCTAATTATCTGTCACACACTGAAATGGAATTTGATGTGTGCACGGCAAGACAGCTGTTATGTAACACAACCCCCTAGTGTATTAGTGTCATAAGGCCTGACAGTGGCCTGATAGATAGATAGAAGTAGAGTTAGATAGATAGATAGATAGATAGATAGATAGATAGATAGATAGATAGTAGAACAAACCCTCTCCATAATGATCAATTATAATGCTACTGTGGCTTCAGTGATGAACGTGATCTGTGTAGGATTATCTACATCAGTGCCCCCACAACAGTTTTCTATATGAACTTGCATGTTCTCACACACACTGAAACGCACAAACACACCCTCAAGCCTGACCTTCATCTCTCTCTGTCTCCCTGCAGTGAGCTCCAACCAGAGCCATGGGGAGTACCCAGACTGCCGGAGTGAGAGGGAGTCGGGAGGGGAGGCGTCTCTCCTGGTGTCTCCGCTGGTGGTGGCGGGGATCGTTATAGGTCTGGTCCTCTTCCTCTCCTGCATCACCATCATCGTTGGCAGCTTGCGCAAAGACAGTCGACTCCGAAACCCACACCTTCGAGCAAGCTACGGTCAGTCTATACGTTTGACTAACTGATCAACTAACTAATTCATTGGAAATTAAAGTGATTGACTAACAGGTAAAACAAGCAATTGGATGCATTTTCCCCTTAAGTTTCATTAAGGACTGTGGCAGTTACCATCTTCGTCATGGCAATCTGTGTAGTGATGGAGCACACCATTCGGCTGCATTATCCCTAAAAGGCTGTGCAGCATTAAGGCATCTTAGGTTGTAGGTGATTAAGATTTCAGGCCCATTTATTCAGGATACTTCTTACATGGGGGCTTCAAAAAACTGATGAAACACCCCTACACATTATTACTCATGTTGATCTAAGATTCACTACACCAACACTGTCATGCACGTAACTTGCTTCCAAAAGCTTTAGTAGGTTTTCAGTTTCCAAAGAGAAAGTCAATATTTCAAGGCACTAAGCAAATATTAAACAATAGTTGTTGCCAGGACTTCAAATAGATGGACAGAAAAAAGCAAATTACCTAATCCATTTAAGTGTCCAAATTCTTCTCTTATCTTATTGCTTCTTTGCATCGGTCATCATGGGACGCACCAACTTGAGTGCTGTTTAACAGGCTTTACTTGACCAATCACATTACATTCAAACAGGTTTTTTACTTCATGTCTATTCCTCTGCAGGTCTGGATGGTTTTTCCTACGGAGGTTCAGTAGGAGAACTAAGATCTACCTGCTTAGAAGACTTTCCTCCTGGTTTAGACTTTGATTCATACAGAGAGACCCTGTCACAGGTCAACAACCTGTACCCCGATTCACCGCCACGGTAAGTGCTTGTGTGAATCTCAGCTGATTATGTAACAGAATAATGGTGTCATTCACAATGAGATGGTCATTAAAGGGTCAGTGTGTATGATTAAGTGGAGAGGTGTTGCTTCACCCTCCCCTCCCAAAGACAGAGGAAAAACTGCAGACAAAAAGGATGACAAAGGCTCATATCTAGAGCCAGGGCTTGGTTTGTCCTTTCTGGGCTACTGTAGAAAAATCCAATTTCTATTTGCTTTCATGCTTGTCCTTGTATTAAGCTAAGTTAGCTGGCTATTGGAGGTAGCTTCATATTTAGTATGTAGATGTAAGAGTGATATCTATCTAATCTAAATTCACTATTTCCCAAAATGTAGAACAAAAAAGGGATAATTTCACATTCATCTGCTGAAAGAAGAAACTTTCTCTGTGCTCACTGAAAATCTGATTTGAAGGGATAGAGCCAAGTAGACCACTCCTTCTTTTGCCAATTAGGCTATGTCAAATGTCAAATATAAAATTTAACTGACCATTCAGCCCGTGTCCCCCACCTAGTTTGACCCTTAGTGGTAATTCATTTATTAGGGAGCACTGCTACCTTTGGCGCCCTTTGTGAGAGTGCAGGAATGAGTGTTTGTGCACCTTGTGTGTGTGTGTGTGTGTGTGTGTGTGTAAGAGAGAGAGAGAATGGGAGAAAGAAAGAGCTTGCTAAAGGCCAATGTCATGGTGTTTTTGATCTAAATGTCAACTGGTCTAATTGGCAACTTTAATAATTCACATACATCCCTCCCCTGCAGTGTGTGTGTGTGTGTGCTTCATTCATCTCCTTGCTCTGCCTTAGGAACATTCACTCACTTTACCCAAATGAATCGATCTAAGGTTGGATAGTATCTTATCTTTTCTATTTATTCATTAAAAGAGAGTTCATTACTGACTTAAACAATTGTATCTGACTTTCCAATGTCCCAGGTCACCAGCTCACACATTTAGAACTTAATGACTTTCAGCATCAATATTAAGGTTTATGGGGTGTTTTTCAGTTAGCTTTGCAAATTATAACAGAATTTTGAGAAAATCTGAAATAGAAAATGCATATGCACCATGGCTTATCTTGTGAACCACTTTCTTATATGTGTAACAGTAGTGGAAGAAAACTCAATTTTGCCGAATTACTTGAAAGTTGATTCAAATTTGCAGTACATTTGGATGGACATGCAAGTAGTTAGTCTATGCAGAAACTAACACGACTTGAAGAGATATTGATTATTTTTCCGTTGCAACCATGTTGTACACATATATCATTCTCTTTTAAGCCTCAGTGGGCACAGTGCTGGAAATGTTCCACATGGATCCAGATTCATGCTGATTCAATAGCACTGTCCATTCACATTCATCATGTTGAACCTGAGCCTGAAGGTCTGTTCTGGGGTTGTAATCTGGGGACTAAACCAAAGCTCCTGTCATGTTCTTGCTGCTATCTTGTAACACAGATAAAGTGCATTACCTGTAGGGGGATACACCTGGTCAGCAGCAGGGTTTATTTTTGCTGTGGTGTTTAAATGATGCTTGATGCTGCAGGGCCTTATGTGGGCCAAGAAAATGTTCCTGTGCACCATTACAGCTCCCACCAGACGTCTGGTGAATCCATTCATAATGTTGATGATGAATCCTGCTCCTCCTAATTAGCAGTACAGGGCAGAAACCATAACCACAATGTTTGTTTGAGAGAGAGTAACAGTAAATATCACAGCTTCAAAACGAAGAAAGAAAGGGAAAGAAAGGAGAGGAGAGGGGAGCTAGCTAGCTACGTCAGTGCTCTGGCAGAGAAGCAGAGTGTTCTGGACAGCTTGTGTGAGAGCCGGACTTTCTGGCCCGGACGATGGGACAGCAGCCAACACACACACATAAATGCACACAAACACACATACAAACAGACACACATACATACATAAAAATTGCACATTTTGTTTACCATAATGATGGCAAGTCGTGGTTTGGGACCCTATCAACAAGCAGGTAGTTGAGGTCCTGTGATGATCCTGCAGGGTGTGTGTGTGTGTATGTGTGTGTAGGTGTGTGTGTATGTGTGTGTGTGTGTGGGGGGGGGGGCCACAGATGG
>NW_023339751.1:19177738-19183176 GCF_004916995.1 Morone saxatilis | reverse complement strand
GCACAAACACAGACACACACACTCTTTGCTTTGTAATATCAGTGAGCAAGAAAAGGTAAACTGTTGCATAAAGTTTAGAAAGACGTGTCATGAGAACTGGTGGTTTTTCACTGCTAAATTCTGGTCACATTTGTTTCAATACCCATGATTAAGAACATTTAAAGCTGCATTAACTGATTTATTTGGCCACTTGGCAGCACAACCAGTTGTAAACACGACACTGGCATATTATGACATTGTAAGGTGCTTATTGTGAACATGAGACACATCAATATTAGCATTCAATCATTTGGATTTGTGTTTCCGGGCAAAATAGTCCAATATTAACTCTTCATTTAGCTGTTTTTTGTCGCCACTGATCCTTTGTCTTTAGCTGCTAAATGCTTCACTGCTTTATGTTCTGTCTACCATTTGACTTTATCAGTTTGTTTGCTGCAAGCGGCTGCTTACAGTTAAATAGCAGGACATGAACCTTTAAATAGGATTTTATCTGAAATATGTTGTCTTCAGTTGTTCAGATATTTGTCTGCCTGAATTGTAAATGCAAAAATGCAACACTGAGATTTATTTCCATTGATATTAGTCAAACAAAAAGTCCTAGTACTTAATCAGGCAGTAGCATCAAATTACTCACACACATTTGTTTTTGTCTTGTTACAGTGCAGTAGTAATATACTATGTTAACATGTTTAAAAAAGTTAGAATTCTCTATTTGTAGCTAAATACTGAAAAGGCCGTTTCTTCTTCTTCTTGTTTTTTAGTTTGTGTCGAAATTCTTTATTAGGAATAATAACCATCTCATTTTCAAGGGTTTCCTCAATGACAGAATTTACACAAAACATTTAACAAAGACAACAGTAAGAATAGTATAATAAACCAAATGTGAAGAAAAAAAAACATACAGAGACAAAAAAAGAGCATAGAAATGGATAATTTATTCATAGTTTAAAGTGGTATTATTGATGTCAGTGAAAGCATTAAGTAATATAGTTACGTGATTATAAAATTACAGAGGTGTTATTATAGACAACTGTCATTAACAACATGTACAATAGATCATCCTATACCATGGTTTGCAGCAGTCATGTCTGGTGCACACACAGTACGCTACTTCTCGGCAAAATAAAGATTCTACAAATAAATTTCCTGTTCAGCAGCCTCATTGAGTGATGGCAACAGAGGTGTTAAGAATAATTAGCTTGTTGCTATGTCATACTGTATGACACCAACTGTCTGTGTCACTAACAAAGACAGGAAGTGTACGCAGGTCAGGATGTTTCAAACCAATTTTAACAGTGAGCCAGTGAAAGCTTATGAGAAAGGATAACACCAGACAGCAAGGATGAGGGCTTTAAATATAACAGAGAGAAGTCAAGAGTGACGGTGGAAGCTCAATAATTGAATCTCAGGAACAACACTGTAAAGTAATGGGAGACATATGACCTCTAGTTCCTTCAACCTGCAGTAATGCGATCTGATAAAACCTGATCTGTTAAATTTCATCTAAAATGTTATTTGAAATGTTAAGTCTAACTTTTGGCTTCATCTTGTGAGTTGCTTTTTGCTGAGAAATCAGATCCACATAACACACACACACACACACACCTGTGAATGCAGCATCTATACAGTTCTCTTACTCCACAGGCAAGTGCCTCTCACAGTGGTAAAGAGCAGGGACGTGCCAGCTTTACACATGCTCACACTCACACACAGAGACCATATGCTCTATGTTGTAGCTAGAGTTGTCCGGTATCCAGCTCTGTAGAGCGTCACAACCAGTGCATGAATACATGCCAGAGGTCCTCCCTTTCTCATGACCTGTGTGTATCTACTTTCATCTCTATCATGATAACTGTGTGTTAAGGTTAAGCCACAAAAACTACTTGGTTGAGGTTGGGGAATGATTGTGGTCACTGTTAAAATAAACCAATGTTGGAAGATGGTAGGGAAAGCTGTCACATAGAAATTAGGTTCATATAATTGTTACATTGTGGTGATAAATGTAATCATTGGCTGGATTATGTTCAGAGGCAATATTTTTTTAAGTGAAACATTTACCTACTGCTTCAGAGGCGCAGAGAGGTGGTGTGGGTGGATGTACAGTGCAGGACTTTGACACACCCACTTTTTCTGTATTAAACCAAACCATTACCTTTACCTAACTTTGTTCATAAAAAAGTTTAATAATGCAGTAATCACCAAGAAGATGTTGTATTCCAAGATCAAATATTTTGATAGAAACATTTTTGCTGATACATTCTGTGTCAACATTTTGTGATTTTCCAGATACATTTATTAACATTTTCTCATTATGTCCATAGAAAATGCACTCTGGTATTACATATTTGTTGTTGCACATTAGTTGTGTGTAAATGTAATTTCCTAAGGAACAGAATTTAGAAAAAAGGGATGCAAACAGCAGTCTCCTTAAGAGGTTTTGCAGACCTATAATAATGTCATTATTTGCTAGACCACAAGTTTTTCCTTTTTTCTGGTGAAGACAGTAGATTAAGATGAAAACCTATAAAGAGTTGCAGAGTTGGGGGATACTTGTGGGATCACGAGAAACCACTCCCATAATATAATACATATAGTCATTGAATTTAGTGTTAACAAAATATTAATGAAGCTTTATGAACAGGAAACAACATGCACACTTTTTTTATTTATGTTTTTTTGTTTATGTGGTTGGGGTGGTAGGGGGTATAACTATTCATCAACAAAAATTAGTCAAAGTTACTGTTGGTGGAAAAGCTGGTTGGTTGCCAATCCAACCTCTATTTATTTTTCAGACAAAGAAAAGTGTGAAAGAAAAAGAAAAAAGCTAAGGAAAGGGGGCAAAGAGAGAGAGAAAGAGATTTATGTACGAGAAAAAAGATAAGAGAAAAGACTGCACCCAAATGATCAATTTTACATACACATTTTAAGAAATATAAGAACGTAATCCTGAAGTAAAGGGGGACAGCAACAGCATTGAACTTATCAAGTTGTTACCCTGCCACTGAGCAGTAACATTTGTTAATAACTATTGAACAAATTGTATTATATTTATAAGTGTCATTTACATGAGCGTCTGGATCTCAAACAGAAACAAGCAGCATTTAAAAGGACAGACGGACAGATAAACAGAAGCAGTTGTCTAACTCCCTGCATGTGTCTCAGAGGGGACACACTTATTTTCACTCAGCCACACCTAGCTAACACACACACACGCACATGTTAGCACAACACACAAACGTGTAAAACACCACATTCATTATCTAGTGTGATTTTTTTCAGAAACACACACACACACAGCAGAAGGCCGCAGGGAATCTAAGGAGGAGCTCAGAACTCCTGAGAGACAAAGATACAGGGATTTACAGTGTGTTACAACACCTCCGAAACACCCTTGTCCTGCACACTTTCCCCTATCTCCAATTTTCACCTCAACATGCTTTGGCATGACTCTTCGAGGTCAGTTTTCCCAAGGCAAAAGAAAACACTTCTAAATTATTTTTTTATTTTTTTTAAGCTACCTCCAATGTGTGGAGGTGTGTGAGGGCGAGATTTTATGTAAAATTCAGATGTGTTAAGAAAAAGACTGCTATCATACCTAAAGAAATAGTTTTACACAAATAAACCACTGTAGGTTAAAATTAAAGCAACTTTATGTAAAATGTGGTTGCGATTTGGCACGCCTGATAAAAATGTGATTGTTATGATTACATTACTTATATCAAAAAACTATGCTAACACAGCCAAACATGAAGCAATTGCAAGAACACAAGACATAGCAAGCCAGCTAATATTACTTACTAGTCCAACAGCATGAAGGCCTTTGCCCGCTTGCCAGGCCCAGCTTCTGGCACGACACCTCCTACACTCCTCATGAGCATTCCCCACTGGCTCTCCCTTGCCCCTGGTGTAAAAACCTCCTCCTCCCAGTAGTCAACAGCTCCTTTGCTGGCGGTGTAAATATACCAACCCTCCCTCTGTGCTTTAAGCTCCCAGTCCAGGCAGTACAGCTAAGCTAATAAGCTAACAGCAGCTACATTTAAAAGCACTGACTTTACTGTCCATCAGGAAATTGTAAATCACAGAGAGTTAAGGCAGAGCAGCCGGATGACATCAGATGGAAAACAATAAAACCCTTTCTCCGTAAAATATGATCCAGTTTCACTAAAATCAGTGACATAGACAGTCACTGCTGGTGTGACTACTGGTGCAAAACATAGTGTGTACTGTAAAGTTATATAGTGGAAGAACAGAAGTAAAGGACACAATGTGGGATTGTGGGATCTTCACCCTTCTTCAAGTCAGTGTATAGCATCAAAAGGATTTAGATTTTTCTGTTATTTTAAGGTAGACAAGTTACATAATGGGGCTTTAATGTTTAAATTTAAATTTAAAATTAAATTTAAGAACTGTAGAACCCTAAAAATGTAGAAATACTAAATTTAAAACCAACTAAAATGGAGTTGACAGTTTAAACATTTCATAAAAGAATATGTTGAGGTAAGTAAATCTCCAAGTGGGTCACATCCTCATATGTTGTTGCTTTGTTCATACTGGGAATAAAACAGGTTTCAGTTCTCTGAAGCAGGTGTCAAGGAATGTTTGTTACATCTAGTGTGTTTAGATAAATGACCAATCATTAATTAACTAATTGAAATGTGTAATTAAGTTAACATGCTAAAGAACACGCTGCTTTATAGTGATGGCTTTGTAAAAGGTCTTTTGATCACTGGACACACAGATTGGGTCTTATTTCAAGCACTATTTCAGTCTCCTCTAACAGTACTGTATGTGTGTGTGTGAGAGAGAGAAGTGTGTGATGACGAGCAGTGGGTGCAGGGGACATTAGGTCTTTCTGACTGAGCTTCACATCAAGGCTAAAATAGAACAGCTCCATCTCTCTTACAAGCAAACATTGAACAGGAAACCGCAGACACACACTCAAAGTCTATAATACAACTTTAAAATAGCTGGCAAGTGGGCACACACACTCACAGAGGGTAGGAGAAAGAAAGTGCACATGAATAGAAAGAAAGAAAGAAAGAAAGAAAGAAAGAAAGAAAGAAAGAAAGAAAGGAAGGAAGAAGACATGGTAAAACACACATACAAAAACAGACACACACACATGCTTGCAGCACTGTGGTACAAGACTGATATAGTTAACCACAGAGCTGATTGAGTTACACTGATTTACTGCTTCCTATGCCCCTATCATCATCTGCCATTAGCTCCACACACATACACACTGATTTTGTAATTCTGTTTTCTATTTAGTTTCATTCTATTTTATATGTCCTCTTTTCTCTCTGGCTGGGGGAGGAGGTTGGTAGAAACATGACCTCTGGGGCTGCTGGAGGAGTTCATCAGGGAAGCGTTTTGGGACTCCGCCAAAACAGAAGGAAGAACGAAGAAGGCTCTGTGTATGATTGTGTGTGTGTGTG
>NW_023339751.1:19177444-19177608 GCF_004916995.1 Morone saxatilis | reverse complement strand
TTTTATCATCCATTTCCAAAAATAATTAACATTATGTTTGACATATTAGTGTAATTACCATCATACAAACAACTTATAAAAACTAAACTGAGTTTTACAGTGTGAGTGAGGGGCGGCTGTGGCTCAGAGGCAGAGGGGGTCGTCCCCCAATTGGAAGGTTGTTG
>NW_023339751.1:19168809-19177260 GCF_004916995.1 Morone saxatilis | reverse complement strand
ATTTACCATTTACCATTTACATTGTGTGCAGCTACATCAGATTTTGCATGATTGACAGAGGTGCTGGGTTTATGGGAAATGTGGTTTTGGCCGGTGCGAAATTCAGGCTACTAATTATCTTGACCATGGTTTCAACAATAGAAAATAGTCATAAATAAGCACCCCCAGTGATGCTACAATGCCAGATCAGCAATTTTTCAAATGATCTACTCCAACATTCATCTAACACCCAGCCACGTTCAGTGTTTCTGTCTTATTTAAAATCTTTTCCTAAATGCAGTGCATGTGTTGTCAAATTGGTGTTAGGTTGTCGCACACTGAGCTCTTAGGAACACCATACAAAGTATGACTTTGCATGGATTTTAAGTTGTAAGCTCATAATTCTTAAGTTTTCTTGCAGGAAAAGTTGGATTCTTAACCCTGCCTGGTGTATTACACATAAAGTACATCCATCATAATTTGTTTTATTATCAAGTTTGCTATTTCTCTGAACTGCACTTATAATAAGCACATCAATGCAGTGTGCTGTAGTAAACAGGGAAACAAATTTTCCAAACCAAAGACCCTGTTCGACTTTCTGAGGTGTCCTTGAGCAAGACATTGACTTCTCAACCAACTGCTGGCATGATGTTCTGTAACTAAGCCTGTGTTTGACCTCTTAAACATGGAGAGATAAATCTCCTGAGGGCAGTATTAAATGCACAGGCAGGGACAAGCCAAAGTTTATATGTTTTATGAACTTTGGGATATTCGCTGCACACATTTTTAAATGATAACATTACTGCATTGACTAATGCTTTGGAGTTGCGGAGCATAATACTGTGTATGTAGCGCTGCATTTGTGTGGGCAACACAGTGGATTTTGTTGTGTGTGCTTTTGGGGTTCAGTGTATCACAAATATGGATGTGTGCAAATGAGTGTTGTTTTCTTTTGTTGTTGTTACATAAAGAAAATCTCGGATGGTTACCTGTTCCTTTTGTGTCCCTCTCAGTGTGAAGAGACAGACAAAACTGGACAGCTGTCAGCACATAATGTATCATAGAGTTAGCCGTGACACACACACACACAATTGTGCACTGTCTGAACTGGGGCAAACTGTTTCTTACTAAAATGCTTCTGAAGAGGTGTGGCTTTAAGTTTATAAATGCAGGCTTCTACTTTTGACTTCATCTCAATGTTCCAGATATTTTATTGCACAGTTGCTCATCTTTTGTACTGATGATTCAACTGAGAAACCATTTTCCATCCAAGCCCTGGAAGAAACAGAAAAACATTTTGTTTTCGAGTTTGCTGCCATATAAAACCTGATATTCTTGTAACGTAAAATGGTGCTAACATCCAAGCCAGAAAGAATGAATTTTGGTTCTCCATTTTCACCACCAGAGCACTAACTGTTTTTATTTATTTTTGTTTTTATCTCTGTAGTTACGATGAGTGTGTTGGTCCAGGTTCAAGTCAGATTTACATACCAACAGATGATCCGCCTCCTTACTCCCTATTGGACCCCTGTCAGAGAGGGGCAGAGCAGGAGGAGCAGCCTAACTACACCAATCTGGATCCTTCTCCATACTGTGGCGAGACCTCGGCCAGCGCTGCCTGGTTTTCCCCTTCCCACTACCCACTGGGACTACAGGAGCAGGAGCATCAACACATTGCAGCCATCTCTTTCCCGCTGGAAGCGGCACCGCCTTATGAGTCAGTGTTGGCCGAGCAGGGACAGCCCCTCCCTCTCATGCCGTGCGACCTTTATAAACACCAATCAGAGAGGGGGGATGATGGCAACTCCCGGCAACCAGGGGCGAACCAGATCTCATAGGACAATTCATTATTTTTCTTTCACCTGTGCTGTTGGTTGTCCCCAATTGAATTAAACAAACACTTGTGATGTGGGGCACAAAATGGCTGTCAGGAGCAGCTGTGACACCAAACAATGGACACTAAATGAGATGTACACCTCTTCCACACAGTTGCTAACACCTAATAAGGCTGAAGTATTGCTAACGTCAGCCTCTCAGTGGACTGAAATGCAGCCAGGACTCCTTACAATTTAACAACAGTTTGTTTATGGACAAAATACAAACTCACTGATTGCATTGTACTGTAAAGTTTCTGGAATGACAGGTTCTCCCATAAAAAGGTCTCTCGTCCCGATGATGATTGGACAATGACTCCATCTGGTAATAACACCATTGTCTAATTCAGCTTTTGCCATGTTTTGACTGTTAATCTCTCTTTCTTGAATAAGTCATGTGTCATATTTGGAGTTTAGGCAGGCTTACTGCTACAAACATTAACATCTATTCATCATACTGTCGATGACGGCAAATGGCTTTGTCTGGAGATGAAAGGCAGAGTGTAAACAATATCTATGTGGTATTTAATAGTGTAGTTTAAGGTATACAGAAGCACACAGACTACCCCCTCCCATGTTTTGTTTTTTTGGTATGACCCTCTCCTATCAGTCTATTTAAATGATGTTTTGAAAGTACCACTTGTTGTTGTGTACGACATCCTCAACCACCAGAACACCACTGCTGATTGTCAGTCTGTAGTGTGTAAACATTTAGAGCAGTGTGCTGTCTTGTTGCTTCCAGTGTGGTAGTAGTATCCTCGCGGTTAGAATGACGACCCTGTAATAAAATGGTGGTGACCATAAACTAATTAGGAAACTACCTGAACAGGAAGAGTGAAATGTAAACACTACCCCCCTCTTTACAGTTATGCCTTCCAGAGCAAAGCACTATGATGATGTTATGGAAGTCAGTGTTAAATATTTTTAGCATACACCTGTCATCACCAGAGAGGGGGTTTCAACACGTCCACTGTTGTACAAATTGTCATAACTCTTCCTATCAAGGGCTCTGGTTTTAATATTAATTCTGTAACTGGGACCCCAGCAGCGAAATGTAGCTCAGAGCCCTCCTCCTGATGAGGTTGGGTTGATGCAACAAAGAAGTTACACATTAAACTGTAGACCTTACCACACTGTTCAGTGGAGGAATGGATGCTTCTGCCTTTGTCTTTTTCTCTTTGTTTCCCTCTCCTGAAAGAATTAACTTGACTTGAGCCATTATGGAGGTTTTTCCTTACTGCACTAAAAGTGTCAGCATCTTCTCAGTTAACCTGCATAAGCATCAGCTTGATTATTAAATTATGTAATTCATTAGATAGCTAAAACTGATGTTACAGCGTGATATAGGTAATAATGTATACTGTTATTTACAATACTAAATAATCTTTGCATTATTGTCTTGATTAGTTGATTATAAAATGTCAGTAAATAGTGAAAAATGTCCATCACAATGTCTTAAATCCCAACGTGATGTCTTCAAATTGATAGTTTTTGACCAAAACCCCCAAATGTTCTGTTGAGACAGAGAGAGAGAAATCTCAGAAAAGACAGAAAAATCTTCAAATCCTCCCGGTTGAGGATCTGAAAAATGACTTGAACAAGTAGATTATAAAAACAGTGGCTGTTTTCTACTAACTGATTAATCAAATGTTTCAGGTCACATCTAAACAACAACATCCATCAGATGTGTTACTGCTGATGTATCATTTCCAATACAAAGCAGAGATTATGAATGTCTCTGTGTAGATGGCTAGATACCAGCTATATGTAGAAATCAACACAGTCTTATGAATGGGCTCTCAGAAACATTTCAATTTGAGCAAATTTGCCAAACAGTGAGTACATTCAGCATTTATTTAATACAAAGAATAACATGAAGGTCACATAGTGCGACGAAAATTACAAGTGCAGAGGGTGATAGATGTATTCAACCCCAGCACTGCAGCTTCCAGTCCCGTCTTAGTCAACAATAGGAATTTTAATAAATCATAAAGGCATAACAACTTTTCCAGGTTTTTATACCTTATATAGCTTGAACATTGTTTAGTTTAATTTTGTGCATCAGTAGATAAGTGCATTAATGCTGGAAAGAAGAAAAACATAATCCAGGCAGCATTATGTGCAGCCATAAAATATTAAACCTGTTATTTACGGTTGTTGGTGCCCAAGAGCTGAACACCTCCACTATGGCCACCAGAGACCCTGTTACATCAACTCAGGGCTCTCTGTATTTGACATTATTTACCATATTGTGACAAAGACAGAAGCAAAGAAGCCGTGTTTGAAAGTTGTGTGTGGAGGGAAAACCCGGGTTATCCTGGAGAAGGCATCACCATTTATCACCAGTAATTTTTAAGGAGGAAGTCATTTAAGACTGAGCTTTAATAACAATGCAAATGTTATTTAGTTTCAGAATAATTTGTCCTGATTTTTGTTTTGTTTCATAAATTTTGTTCGTCAATTTAGACAATTGTCATTGTATGACATTGTTTTTGTGTTATAAGATGTGCCTAATATCCCTCAGACTGTTAGCTCGAACATTGTAGCCATAATATAATAATCTCGATGCAAGTAACCCAGTGTTTTGCACTGTTTTGTTTGGTTATGACATGAAGTATTGGTTTACGGTCGTGGTATGGAGGATTAATTGAATCATATTGAATAAGTTGTGATGACAGATTTTATTGAGGGAACAAATGAACCATGTTGACTCTTTCAAGCTGCTGTCCCAGTGATCAACTTTGTGTTGTCATTTGGTTTGACAGTTGATGAGTAAACTGCACAGTTCACATCCAAATGTTTTTAACTGGTTACCATTCAGAGTTTGTCACTTAACAACTCTTTTGATTTTATTGCAATGGATCGACTCATTCTTTAACCACCTACAATCTGATTCTCTGTTTGATTGTTTTCTCGTTTCTTTATCTGTTTCTGTCTCTCCTCCTCTTTTTTCTCCCTGCAAGATTCAGGTAATCTTTAAAAATTGCTATTTTAATGTGCAGTTAAAATAAAAACAAAAAAACTGCAGTTCATCTGCTACTAATGCACCACTCATTTTCAGTTTTTCCCACGGTGACTTTTATACATATGAATAAATAAAAATTGATCGGCTTGATGAGGTATATTAGTGATTTAGTGATAATTCTATCAGTGTTGCTGGATTGTAAAAATTTGTGTAACTAGAATAGTTTAATCAGCAAAGTAGAATTCAGCTGGTGACCAAGGAATCTGATGTGTTTATGTAATTGACGCTATCAAATAGAAAACATTAAAGGACCTCATATGTTGTGCATTCATACCTTGCATACATATCGCATTATAGTGCTGGTATATTCAGTCCTGCAAAAAGATGTCTCCACGAGAAGAAACACACAACAAATCCACAGAATTTGGAATTTAAATAAGAAAAATTTAAATACAAGACAGACTTTTTTAGAAAATTGTTATGAAATTCAAAGTAACCAGTAGATCAAATTATATATAAACTCTAACTCTTACTATACTCTTCTACTACATTATAGACACCTTAAATGATCGACTTTGAATTTTTTTTGTGTTACTAGTAAGACACCTATCCCCAAACCTCCACATTGCTCTTTTTTTATCCAGTATTCATTGGCGCTATATCTATGTGCACAAATTCCTCTCTCATCCCGACTCATCACGCATTTAGAGCTTTACAGTAAACACAGACTCAGTTTTACCATCACACACCAGAGGGTGATGTAGAACTACTATTCACTATTCAGTAATAATCCACACAAAGAAAGAAAGTGTGATCCTGGACGTTGAGTAAGATACCAAGATCACCTGGATCTACTTTGCCATGTTAGTGAGGAGTATTTAAATGCTTAGATTTATTAGATTAGAGGAAACGTAAAATGTAAAGATCATCAGGGTTGTCAGTATTAAAGTATTTGTTCATAAAACACTTACTGAGAACTAGAGAAATGTATTTTTCAGATTGCTACAGTCGAGCACATTTGTTTGCATATCGTTACTTTTTCCAGCTAGGATAGCACTATTTTGTGGGTGCATTCTCTGTAAGTAAATGGTATGTAAATGTCTTACGTGTGTCACTTCCCATCTCTCCTCTCTCTTTCTTTCTTCGTCTGTCAAGACAACAGACTTCATGTATATATTAGGAACTGCGGTCAATAATGTTTCTTTATGTTCTGTATTAGACATTTTGTTAAATATTTTCTTCTGTAGAGAAGAATGAATAAATCTGAACTCTTATATGAATCTGAGTGGCTGGTTTTGAGCAAACACACAATTTGTGAATCAACTGGAAACACACACACACAGACACACACACACACACGACAAAATGACAATTACAGTAGGTGAATAACTTGTTGTACAGCTTGTGCGAAGACAGCCCCCATCATCCCTGTACTTATGTATGCAGTACCTAATCTAAACTACTACTGCCCTGTGGCTCTCACCCCCATTCTGATGAAGTGCTTTGAGAAACTGGTTCTCCAGCACATAAAGAATATCCCTGCCAGCCTGGACCCTCACTGGTTTGGCTTCAGAAGCAACAGATCCACAGAGGATGTCATCTTTACTGCTCTTCACACACCTTGAGAAAAACAACACCCAGGAATCCAGGAATCCCATCACAGAGAACATCATGGTCCTCTCCAGTGTTGGACAGTAACTCATTAGTAGTAATAATATTACAGTAATAATACTCATTGCCCAGTAACTTGTAGTGTAACTTAATACTAATAGATTGCAGTAACAACATTACAGTTACCATTCCAAAAACTAGTTAAAACATTACTTTTATTGGCAACCCCCTACTAATTTCCATCAAATCCTTGGATTAATCTATTGTGAGGGACCAAGCAGTTAGGCAGGAGGAGTCAAGAGAATTCAAAATCAAAAGGAAAGGTTTTTATTTTACAAAAAATCATAACAAAATAAAGATAAAGTTTGGGCCCTTAAAAGAGGTCAAACAAACATAACTTAAGCTCTGAACATAACAAACTCAAAATACAACTGACCTCCAATAAGAGAAACAAAGGGGACTTATATACTGGCTGATCAGACCAGGTTTGACACACCAGGGAGACTAACAATAACACTAGTACGGTAAACTCAAATAACAAAAAAAAAAAAAAAAAAAAAACAACTAAACACTTATTCCAAAGAAATTAATCTAATTAACATTAAACTACTAAATATACTTAATATAATATGAATCAAAACTCAAATATCTTGGGACACCACAAGTAATGGTAGTGGCCAATTTGGCCACCTCCCCTAAAAAGCTGCTCTTGTTCCAGGTACCCCCCTTTGACCCAGCAGACTGCATGCTCCTCCCAGGGTGTGGAATCAGCAACACTGGTAAGCTCAAAAGAAACAGTTATAACAGAAAGACAATCCAAAAGCAACTAATTGTGCATGCTCCAAAAAGATACCCTTGCATGTTCAACTAAATAAAGTATATATGTAAAACAAACCAAGTGTCCTGTATGTTATTTAAACTAAATAAATGTTTGCAACAAAATGTATAATGTGTCTGAAAAGTATATAAACCAATCTTAAGGAAAAACAGCATGAACTAAGGAAACTGTAAGTGTATGAGGTTACTGCTTTTAAGATGGCTGTGTGGCTGTGGCTGTTGTTGTTGTTGTTGTTGTTGTTGTTGTGGCTGTTGTTGTTGTTTAGAAGTTTAAATTAAATTAATTAAAACTTTTCTAAACTGTCAATCCATGCTCCAGGCCACTGGAAGTTTGAAAGCAGGCCTCACCTATGACTGTGTCCATTGGTTGGATGACTAGTTTGTTTAAGTATATTGAGTCCCTAAAGACTCCACTCAGCAGATTGATGTAGATGTTGTCAGGTTAGAGTCCATTATTGTAGGAGGGTTAGCTCTTCAGATTCATTCAGTTTGACATATTTAATTAAGCTTTTATCAAAACTATATTACTGGCAAACATTAACACAGCATTATTTTCTATCTGAGCCATAGCGGATTTAAATACACAATTATGTAACAGACCGCTGCCACTTTCAGTAAATACAAACATCACTATTGGTGATTGGATCTGAGGCCATTGCCCTCCAAAAATTTAAAAATGTGACATTGATTATACCCTACTGGGTTCCATGGATCCAAAAGAGTTTCAAAAATCTGTTGTAAACAAGACAAAAGTCCCTCTTTCCTTCCACACAGCATTTTCTCTTGAACTGGTGTATTTGCTCACATTTTCTTACTCCCTGCAGACTTATTGCCATGGCACAATCCTGAGCCAAAGTGCTATTTTAGTGTACCAACCAGCTCCTTAATATTGAGTACTGCTGATGTATGGTCCCTTTCTCTTCCAGCAGCGACCCCTTTCAACCTGCCATATGGAGGAATGAAGGGTCTATCTTTGTTGTCCCCCACCTCTGCTGCTCTCTGCAGGCTGGCTAAACAGCCTGGCCCGACTCCCAGAAACGAAGTTAAGGCAACTTTAAGTTTAGCAACACCAACTTCTTTTGTGGCCCATGGAGTTCAGCATGTCAGATGCTGCTGCACCGATGGGAGCAGCACTGTGACTGTAGAGAGATGGAGCAGCAACAGATGGAGGTCTGTGAGGGTCAC
>NW_023339751.1:19162965-19168709 GCF_004916995.1 Morone saxatilis | reverse complement strand
GTGGCCATGGCTGTGGCCATCACATCTGTTTTTTTTAAACTAGTGTTGAAAATAGAAATGCTTAGTCGTACCGTTACTTTGATTTTAACAAACAAAACCGGATTTTAATCGTTGAAAGTCTGAATTTTGAGGAGAGGGGACACAATCAAAACAATTTTGTGGGGACTAGCAGAAAAGTAATAACTAGTGGTTTAACTAATTACTGTTGGCAGAGAGTAATAAGTAAAGTAATAACATCTCTTTTGAAAAGAGTAATGAGTAATAAATTAAACTTATTGAGTAACCAGCCCAACACTAGTCATCTCCACTAAGAAAGCACAGAAACGACTGTATTTCTTAAGGAAACTGAAGAAAGCAGAATTCCTTTGCCAAGTTCTTGTTAATTTTAACAAAGAAGCAATAAAAAGCTGGAGACATCACAAACTTTTCACAGCCCAGGACAGGAGGACTCTGCAGCGAGTAATTAAAACCACCCAGAAGATCACTGGTACTCAGCGACCCAGCATCAGTGATACTGCTGAGGTGAGATGCCTGCACAGAGCCCAAAGGATACTAAAAGACAGCACCCACCCAGACACACCCTGTTCACCCTGCTGCCATCTGGGAAGAAGTACAGAAGCTTCTGTTGCTGTACCAGCAGACTTAAAGACAGCCTCAGGTCGACTGCTTAATTCATCCCTAGCACAAAATTATATTTTTTATTTTTATTTCATAATGAATAATTCAAACTTGTGATTTTAAGACCTGCGTCAACATGCAGAATTAATTCATTTATTATTGCAGTGTTTTTGTTTTTTTGTCTTTTTCACACTCAGGGTCCACAGGAGCAAGTGAAGACAGTATGACACAGCTGTAGCTGCAATCCCTAACCCCTTATCCAGTTGTAATTAACCACTAACATAATAAATTCCCAACCCACAGTGCTGTACTGCATTTTCAGTTCAGGTTAAACAAGGTTTTTCTTGCTAACATTCCTAAAACAAATACCTCACAATCAGAAGCAGTTAGACCTAAACCGGATGTAAATAATAACCATAAGAATGAGAAATTACATTATCTTAATTTCATCCCCTTCTGCCTACAATTCCTACATTATCCACCTGATGTGGATACAAAAACCCTCAAATTAAATCAGCACTTTAACTTCATAGTCATTGTCAGTGTGTTCACAATGGAAAACATGTCACTACTGTATAGTGATTCTTTCTGACTGCCATGTATCGCTAACACAATCAGTTCAGTTAACTTCTATATCTGTTTAGAGTTGTTTTCCATGCACTGGGCTTCTGAGTATAATTAGTGAGTCATTTATTTTTGGAACCTTTCTTTTCTAAAACTGACCTGGGTAGATTTTTAAGATGCTTTAGACACACAGACACGCCCAGCCTAAGGCCTGTCGGTCTGGTATATAGAGTCAGAGTCACAACAGAGACACCATAAACAGTCATTTCACTGTTAAATATACACTTACAGACGACTGCTGCTGAAGTTTAACAGCAAAGGTGAGTTATTTCAATTATTTTTTTTTGCTTTTACTGACAATGAAAAAGGATCATTAATTTGTGCCATGAAATGAGAGGCAGAGGACTGCTCTAAGCCTGAGTGCTCTCTTGTAGAAAATGAAAGCCCAGATGGTTTTCCTGCTCTTTGCTCTTGTGGTCGGGCTTAAAGCGACGTCAACTGATTCCCCTGAGGACGATGAAGGTATTCCTGTGTGTTTACCTGTGAAAATGTCTTACTTACACACTTGAGTAATGGTAACCAAAGACTTTTTGGATGTGTTACTAACAGCACCTGTTTCAATCTTATAGTTATTCCAGAGGAAGACGCCATACAACAAATTCTGAATATTCATTTGACTGACATGAAAAGAGACAATGAAAACTCTGGGGGTCCGAAAGGTGAAACTTAGGTAATTTAATGTAGGTCACTTTCATGTTACTTTCTAAAAGTTATATACTGTACTTGCCTGTCTTTAGAGTTTTGTTCAGACACAGTCTCTCCATTTCTCTTTGTGCGACTGCTGCACACCTGCTCTAATGTTAGCAGGAGCTGAAGTATTCTCACAATTATCTGTGTTGGATTGAGGTTATTTTTCCACCAGCTTGATGTGGGAAGAATTTTAAGAATTTAATGCTGTGGACAGGGAATTCTAATCTGAATGTATGTATGTCTTTGTAGTTTTTGTATAGTCTGTATTCATATTTCTCTATATGTTAAAAGAATATTTTTATCCAAGCACATAGCCTCCTTTATACCAGTTTGTACTTTACTTTCATGCTGTCCCACAAACAGAGAGAAGGGTGTTCCATGCACACACAAAGAGCCCATAAAACATGGAACTGGTGTATCATTGATATAACAACACAATTTTCACTAGACCAATAACTTTGATGTAATTACTGAAAATCTAAAGGTAGTGCATTCATGCTTATGTGTTACTGTAAAAGTGGTTTTCCAAAGAATTACTGCTTGCAACTGTATTACACCATACAACAACAACAACATTGCTTTAAACAAAAACAAGGAAGTGAAAGTTTGCTGTATGAATACTTATCTCAAGCAAGTCTTCGCAAGTGGGCTTTCATATCACACAAAACTGAATGCAAACCAAAGGCTGCCTGACGAGGAGGGAATTACTTTTTAAAAAGTATATAATGAACTAATAGTTTTCTCTTTTTTTGTTAAAGGGCTGAAACATGTCAAATAACACTTAAACTCTAAGTAGCTGATCTTTACACTTTGTCAACATGTGAAAATACATGTCAAGTCAAAGCCATTCACACACATACAAACCACATTTATGTAAACAGAATGTCATCTTCTCAGTGTCTCTACAGCAGTTTTGAGGGTAATTTATTGTGCTCTGGTTACCTGGCTGTTAATATGTAACAAAATGTTATACATTTCATTTGTAGGAAAAGATGTCAGTCGGTGAGCAAGAAAGAAAACAGCTTTGAAAACGTCCCTCGATATCAGCCCCAAACTATTCCAGCCAAAAGATGTAACAAAATACAATAAATAAACACAGCAATAAAATCCATATCCTTGTCTTAATTATGTTTTCTAATTGCTTTTTATCAGGATAAAGAGTGTTATTCTGTTTTAAAAGGGGACAAGACCCAATTTTTTAATGTTAATATTAAAAATATATGCATTTTATTATATTTATGGTCTTATAGTTTGATAGTGTACAGGTTTGTTAGTCTGTCATATCCCTATAGCATATAATTAGCTAACATATGTTATTTTATTGTTTTATGCAACTACATGTGTCCAGGCTATCTGGACCTATATGACCAAAAATAAATAAATAAATAAATAACATTGCAGTAGTTTCATATAAAATTAGACTGCAGAGGATGTGCAA
Organism: Morone saxatilis; assembly: GCF_004916995.1. Taxonomy (NCBI): domain Eukaryota; kingdom Metazoa; phylum Chordata; class Actinopteri; family Moronidae; genus Morone; species Morone saxatilis. The sequence goes on along the minus strand of NW_023339751.1, from coordinate 19,165,339 downwards.
CTCTCCTGTACAAATACAATCTGGAATAAAAAAAATATTCCCTTCCTAAAACACAATTTTACTAAAAAGTCATCATATGTAATAAAATTACCAGTAAAACAAACATAGACTAGAATGTTGTTAATCTCAACTAAATCACATTTAAAAAGATCCCTGTTTACTTTAAGGAAACCACATATTTGATCATTTATAATGTAAAATATAATTATGTTGTTCAGTCTTCTCTGCCATGTTGCTTCCAAATGTTACTGTTTCTTGAAATATATTTCACTTTATTGCCCCTCCACAGAAAATATGCCTCTATAAATACATAAAATATAATTTAATTTATAACCAAAACTAACGATATAGACCTTTAAAAGTAAATAAAACTAAAATCTATAGAGGCAAGGGACATACATTGTATTTAAACCTGCCATGAACTCTTATGTGTGGCTCTTTATTTTTGCTTTTTTATCAACTGATTGATGCGTATATTATGTTATATTGTTTTACACAGTAAGTGTTGGAAGCAGAGTGATGCATAATAAGGATCCTGATCTATAAATACTGGATAACGTGAGTTTATAGCATTTGATAATCTGACGCCTGTAAACCCCATATGGCCTTTACCGTGTCGCCCTCTAGTGGCCCATTCCTGCCAGTACACATTCAGTTCTCACAAAAAGCAGCCCATAGTACTCACACAGAAACTTCAGTTAAATTAACTGCACATGTTTCTGGGTCAAATTGTTAAAAAATAAATAAAAAGGGAACAGAGACCGGAGAGAAACGCCGCTGTGTGATAGTGTTACACAAACGTCAACACTGTCTTTTCCCTTAAGAAAGTTGTTGGTCGCCGGCTGCCATGTGATCCGTCTGCCGAGCTCAGCCAGAATGTCAACCGTCTTTTGTAGCCTATTGCACGGTAAGCGACACCCCTCTTCCTCGGTGTCGACCAACTGAACCGCAACACGTCGACGCTGTCCCGCAGAGGGTCTTCCCGGCCTTTTAAATTCAGGCTGAGTTTCCAGTGAAGTTTGCCGGTGAACAGGGAGCTTCAGCAGGGAGCAACATGCGCTCCTTAGCGGGACTGGCTGCCATTGTGGTGGCGGCAAGCGTCTACCTCTACCTGCTGTCCACTCACCTTCCCCCGGGACCGAAGCACGTCCAGTCGGACTCCGAGGGGGGAGAAGTCCAGGAGTTCAGGTAGGGGTAATGGAAACAAACAGTGCAACTCTATAAAGCGAATTCTAAGTTTAATGTTGTCTTCTTAAAATACAGAAGAAAAAAATGAACACATCCAGTTGGGGATTTCCCAGATTAAGATTATCAGAGTGTTTCTCAAACTCTTATTCATATTTTGCTTTAATCAATTTCAATCAATCAAATATCATCAAAAGTGGTATTTAATGTTGTTACACACACAGGTAATAGTCAACAGACAACAGGCACAGTATTTATTCATTTAAGTGTCTAGGTATTAACTGGCTACTAAAGTACACTTTTGAGCTACTTTACTTGAGTATTTCCATTTTCTGCTACTTTTACTTCACAACATTTTGATAGCAAATATTGTAATTTTCACTCCATCAAATGTATCTAAAAGCGTTAGTTACCTATATATATTCAAATACATTATTATAATTTATAATGATATAATTATAATCCAGTGATAAACTACATTCATTGAAAGGGGTCATTTTGCAGAATGATGAATTGTATTTTGGTACTTGATGCTGATACTTTTGTACTTTTACTGAAGCTACATGCCTTCCTATTACTTGTAATAGATTATTTTTACACTCTGGTATTACTTAAGTAAAAGATCTGAGAACTTCTTCCACCACTGGCAGTGAATCAGTGGTTGGTGGTGTATTGGTGTGGGTTTCCCCCTACGTTACAGTAACATGAACATCAGGTGTCATAGGAAATAAATGACCCACAGCCATGATTGAATCTTTTTTCCAGTCTTGCTTTATTCCCCTTTTGACCTGTCATCACAGCTTGTGAGCATATTAACCAAGGAGTTTCCCTCAGATGAATCCATCTGAATAATTTGAGGTGAAATAAAACAGCAAAAACGAGAAAGTTAAAGAGTTGTGAACGTTTTTTTTTATTTTATTTTATTATTGTTATTTTTTTTTTACTTTTTATGCATTTGTATATCCTAATTTCCCTCGCAGCTGTCTATCGACTTAGTTGCAGAAGAAAAAAAAAATCTGTTGCAAATGTAAAACGTGCAGCAACAAATGTTTCATCATGTAGTGTTGTGCTCTCGGATGACAAGGTTACTGAACGATACATGTGTGCAATCTCTTTTTTTTTTTTTTTTGTCTTAATGTTTGCGTCTCCTAATCGAAATTCCGCAGTGTTTGCCCCTGACCGCTGGCAG
>NW_023339751.1:19159861-19162865 GCF_004916995.1 Morone saxatilis | reverse complement strand
CATCAGTCACCTGAAGATCTAATAATAATATAAAATATATAAAGAAAATAATAATAATAATAATAATAATAATAATAATAAAGAAGTATAGCATCTTTTATATTCACATCTTTCCTTTCTTTCTCTCTCCTCGCAGTACATTTTGGACTGATCACGTTACTCCTCAGACTTTATGTTTTATCTATTAGTGTGTGCGCGTGTGTGTGTGTGTGTGTGTGTGTGGTGTGCAATGTGTGTGTGAGTCTTGGAAAGTGGTATGTTGAAATGTGCTGACAGTCAAAGTGTGGAGGTTGTCTAGGGACTGATAAGATACGCCCGACCAAGAACACTTGGAAGCCCAAGGCAGGACCATCTGTGTGTGTGTGTGTGTTTGCACCCATTAAATTGATATTACCCGTATTATACTGTTACTTATCAAGTCATTTAAAGATGTGGCGAGTGCACTCAGTGAAACTACATTTGTTGGCATCCTGTTTTCCCAGTCACGCATGTGTATTTCTGTTTGTTTGTGTGTGTGTGCATGTTACTGTTTTTGATAATTTTCAACTTTAATTGCCCTCCCACAGAAAATATGCCTCTATAAATACATAAAATATAATTTAATTTATACCAAAACTAACGATATAACCTTCTAAAAAGTAAAAACTAAAATCATAGAGCAAGGGGAAATACATTGTATTTAAACCTGCCATGAACCTCTTAATGTGTGGCTCTTTAATTTTTAGCTTTTTCTATCAACTGATTGATGCGATATTTGTTATATTGTTTTACACAGTAAGTGTTGGGAGCAGAGTGATCCATAATAAGGATCCTGATCTATAAATACTGGATAACGTGAGTTTTCAATAGCATTGAATAATCTGACGCCTGTAAACCCCATATGGCCTTTTACCGTGTCGCCCTCTAGTGGCCCAGTTCTGCCAGTACACATTCAGTTCTCACAAAAGCAGCCCATAGTACTTCACCACGAAAACTTTCAGTATAAATTAACTGCACATGTTTCTGGGTCAAATTGTTAAAAAATAAATAAAAAAGGGACGAGACCGGAGAGAAACGCCGCTGTGTGATAGTGTTACACAAACGTCAACACTGTCTTTTCCCTTAAGAAAGTTGTTGGTCGGCCGGCTGCCATGTGATCCGTCTGCCGAGCTTTCAGCCCAAGAAATGTCACGTCTTTTTAGCTATTGCACGGTAAGCGACACCCCTCTTCCTCGGTGTCGCCACTTGAACCAGCAACTACGTCGACGCCTGTCCCGCAGAGGGTCTTCCGGCCCCTTTTAATTCAGGCCTGAGTTTCTCAGTGAAGTTTGCCGGTGAACAGGGAGCTTCAGCAGGGAGCACATGCGTCCTTAGCGGGACTGGCTGCCATTGTGGTGGCGGCCAAAGTCTACCTCTAAACCATGTGTCCACGTCACCTTCCCCGAAAAAGGGAAAGAAAGCAGTCAGTCGGACTCACCGAAGGGGGAGAAGTCCAGGATTCAGGTAAGGTATAGACAACATAAAAGCATACTAGTTTAATGTTGTCATACATAAAAAAGAAAATGACACAATCAAGGATTTCCCAGAATATATTATCAGAGTGTTTCTCAAACTCTTAAATAATTTGTTTAATCAATTTCAATATCAAATATCAAAATATAAAGAATCACACGGTTGTCAGACTATACCAATAATATATATCAAATCTAGGTATTAATGGCTACTAAAGTAACACTTTTGAGAACTTAATATGAGATAATATAAACTTTTAAAACTAAAACAACTTTGAATAAATTTAATAACCATACCTAAAAATATAGATATATATAAAAATAGAATTCAAATACATTATTATAAATAAATGAGTATACAAATTATAAAAATGGATAATAACATTCATTAAAAATTTTCAAAGAAATGATAATAAATTTGGATATATATATTGAACTTTTTACTGAAGCTATGCTTACTAATACTTGTAATAGATTATTAATTTAACTCTAATTAATAAAGATCTATATTATGAAATCATTGTATTGGTGTGGGTTTTCATGTTCAGTACATGAACATCAGGTGTCATAGGATAATGCCACAGCCATGATTGAAATCTTTTTTCCATCATTAGCTTTATTCCTTTTGACCATTCATCACAGCTTGTGGATATATAACAGGAGTTCTGCAGAATATAATATAGGTTAAGAGTTGTGACGTTTTATTATTTATTATACAGATATTAAAGCCCCCAAAGTGTTGGTTGTTGTTGTGCCCCCAATCAAAAACCCTCAGACTGGAAACCACCAGACTAGTTCCCATCAACAGTGATATGGTAGTGCATGCTTGGGATAGGGATCCCTGTGAGGAGAATAATATGTGGCTATAGGCAATGATGAAGGAATTAACGAACTCAAATACAGCAGTAAGCTGTACTTAAGTTTTGTCTGTTAGAGCATATTTTAGTATTTAAATATTTAAATAACATCAGTCAACCTGAAGAATCCCTAATAATAATATAAATATATAAAGAAAATAATAATAATAATAAATAATAATAAATAAGTAATAAAGAAGTATAGCATCTTTTATATTCCACATTTTCCTTTCTTTCTTCCCTCGGCAGTACATTCTTGGACTGATCACGTTACTCACCTCAGACTTTATGTTTTATCTATTAGTGTGTGCGCGTGTGTGTGTGTGTGTGTGTGTGTGGTGTGCAATGTGTGTGTGAGTCTTGGAAAGTGGTATGTTGAAATGTGCTGACAGTCAAAGTGTGGAGGTTGTCTAGGGACTGATAAGATACGCCCGACCAAGAACACTTGGAAGCCCAAGGCAGGACCATCTGTGTGTGTGTGTGTGTTTGCACCCATTAAATTGATATTACCCGTATTATACTGTTACTTATCAAGTCATTTAAAGATTGTGGGCGAGTGGCACCTGTGAAACTACATTTGTTGGCATCCTGTTTTCCCAGTCACGCATGTGTAATTTCTGTTTGTTTGTGTGTGTGTGTGTTGTGTGTGTGTGTGGT
>NW_023339751.1:19109712-19159836 GCF_004916995.1 Morone saxatilis | reverse complement strand
GTGTGTGTGTGTGTGTGTTAGTAGCAGTGAGGTCATGGTACTTGTCAACATAAAGTCATCTTTATTTATTCATGTAAGTATATTTGAAACCAAACGAGGTTGGCCGAAATACTGTACCAAACAAAAACAGAAGAAACCTAAACTCAATAAACTGAATTAAAGTGACAGCACAGGACACACGTTTAAGTATGATAGTCCTTTAATCAACAAAGACATGACTGCCTTTTAACATCAGGCCCCTTGGTGGGACAGACTCAGGTGACCTGATAGTGGAGTTTATAAGCATCACATTGGCTCAGTTATCTGTTAGGTGTGATGCCCTGGGAGCATTATTGTCCAGCACGGTAACACCAGGAGCACAATGATCAAAATAGTAATACTACGTCTTTAAATATAATCACATACACCATATATGTTCATATTTTCTGTTAACTTACATCTTTTAAGTTCTGGGATGAACCTTTTGTTTTCTGGTCTCTATAAAATGTTATTTGATGTCACTAAATATCTCAAAGAGGGTCTCTGTGGATGTGTATGTGTGTGTGTATTTCTGTGTGTTTTGTGCTGCTTTTAAGGCCGCAACAATTAGACAGTTAACGGCCAACTGTTTTGATGACCAACTATTGGGAAAAAATGACAAACATATGTGGGTTCCAGGTTCTCAAATGTGAGAATTTGCTGCTTTTCTCAGTGTTATATCACTAAATTACTTTTGCTTATGGACTTACAGAACACGTCATCTTGGCCTCTAGGAAATAATGGAAACTGTGTGGCTGCTTTTCACACTTGTATTTTAAAACTCCATCAACATTAAAGCTGATACGATCCAGCTTCATATCAGCTCTTAGTTTCTTGTTACTCTGCATGAGGAGCCTACCCCCCTGTATGAATACTGTGTGTATATTCCTCATGGGGTTATGCATAAGCAAAATTAAAAGTGCCCACGATGACACATTTCCCCCCTTAAATACACTATACATACATTCATGCAGTTTCACATATCCGAGCGCTTACGCATCATCAACCTGCTGACCAATGACAGAACAGAGTTTTTGTCCACTGACCAGTAGATACAAGGAATTCTGAATGTCAGAGCAGGTGGGAGAGGAAGTCAGCATCTTGAGTTTCAAGAGGTGGGTGGGGATTTTGCTGTGAGAGAGAGAGAGAGAAAGAGAGACAGAGAGAGAGAGTGGTGCCTTCCTACCCTCTGATCAAGTCTACAGACAGCAGCACTATTTCTGTCCCCCAATCAAGTATATCCTGTTACCCTCCCACTCGTTTTTACACACACGCACCGCCGTCTCCCTCCTTTCTAATATGATCTTTCCTTTCTCTCTGAAGTGTTTTGCTGTTGTTTATTTTTTATGAAGCTTTCCACTCAAATTAAAAACATATTTTCTCTTACAACTTACCCATAGTGGTATCTAGTCAGACAGACACAGCTGCTTTGGTTCATGGTGCAGCATGAGTACAGATCTCACAAATCCAGAAATGTAGTTGAATGTAAAATGTTTTTTGCCCCCCAATCCCCATTTATCCAATACTTGTATGTTCCTTTATAATACAGATGATTGCTCTGCATTGCACTAAGAAAAGAGTGCAATGTTCCTTAATGTTTTTATACATAATATATTAATATTAATAGATATTTTGTATACTTACATATTGATATTAATTATACCAAATACGTAATAAACAAAGTAGGATATAAAATAGCCTAACAAACCGAAGAATTGCATCCTCGTTAAGATTTTCGCATTGACTTGGTACCGAAGTATCGGTTCTCGTGACATCCCTTCCATTAATAAAAACATTTAAAAAAGCAACTTGCCTTTTTTCCGAGAGTCCATGTAAACCTGGATGAAAATGTCAACCAGTACTATTGAGTATTGGTTGGAGTGTAATGTTAGGTATTCTTAGAAATGAAGCACATCATCAACAGAAGGAGAAGTAGATGAAGCGGGCTGTGGGAAACAGGACACAACGAAAAGTAAACACTGTGTGACAGACCAATGTGTGCAGGCTTCTAAAGAATTAGCTGAAAAATCCTTTTGTGTCTTTCCATCCAGGCTGAAGTTCCCGTCGGACCTGGATGAGCTGCGGGAGCTCGCGGAGATGCTCAAGTTTTATAAAACAGAACATCACGGCTATGTTCTGCTGCTGTTCTGCAGCGCCTACCTCTACAAACAGTCCTTCGCCATACCTGGCTCCTCCTTCCTGGTGAGACATACGCAGATGAGTACACATACTGTACACACACAATTGCATGATTTTAACAAAACCTGAAGAGAGGATAAGCTGTCTGTCTTAAAACATACAGTCTGGAATGATGGAATTCATCTCAGAACATCTCTGTCTTAACAAGTCATATTTTTATTCATGAAGAAAACACGAATGAAAAACAAACACATGCCATTTTATTGATTGTAGTGCATAGATCTGCCTTACTCCTTGCTTCCAGATGCTGACACTCATTTCACATTTCTATATACGTTTTGACAAACACGTGGAGGAATGATGCACAGTGTTTGGTTGACACAAAATGACTTTAATCCAAGTATCTATTCTTCCCTCCCTCATTCAGAACATGTTAGCTGGGGCGATATTCGGGCCGTGGGAGGGTCTGGTGTTGGCATGCCTGCTCACCACTTCAGGCTCCACATTCTGCTTCCTGCTCTCCTTTGCGTTTGGAAAGCAGCATGTGATTCAGTTCTTCCCCGAGAAGGTGGCCCTGCTGCAGAGGAAGGTAAGCGTCGCCATTCAGTAGTAGTATCGTGTTCAAAGTAAGGTTTGTGAGGGTTTGTTTAATTAAAATTCAGGAATTATACATTTTCTATGCTGTGTTTTCAGTATCTCTATGTAGAGTTTACATAAACAGGAGCTTACTTTTATCGACTTTTTCCTTCATTTCCTCATACTATCTTTCCTTTTACCTTCCTTCTTCCCTCTAATCTTCCTCCCTCTGTCAGGTGGAAGAAAATCGTAGCAGTTTGTTCTTCTTCCTCCTTTTCCTTCGTTTCTTCCCTATGACTCCTAATTGGTTCCTTAACATCACCTGTCCTGTACTCAACATCCCTATGCCTATTTTCTTCTTCTCTGTGCTCATAGGTGAGGCTACACACACTAAAACACACACACACACACACACGACACAAACAGATACAAACACTGAACACTCGGCTGCTGCTTTGTCCTCCAGGTTTGATCCCCTACAACTTCATCTGTGTTCGCACTGGCTCCATCCTCTCAGAGATCTCCTCTCTGGATGATATCTTCTCCTGGGGGACGCTGGCCCAGCTCCTGGCCATCGCCCTCATGGCTCTTGTCCCTGGAGCGCTGATCAAACAGTACAGCAAAGCTCACCTGAAGGTGGACGGTATGGACAGTAATGGACAAGCTGAAATTAAGCAGGACCGCAAAAGACGATGATTCTGGGATAAAAGAGGACTCACTGGGTTTGGTTTGACACAACATCATGTAAGAAGGGGAAAAAAAAACTCTCCCATGGCAGGCATGTGACATTTTAGCCTCGTGATTTCTGTAAGGTCACACCAAAGGCCATCATACTTATAGTGTGATCTGTTCTGAAAGTTTGGAAATGTCTTCAGGTCACGTTACACCAGGCTTCAAGACTGCAGTTTCCCAAAGATCTCTCAATGCTAATACACAGAGCTAAGGTTTTAGGGAAATTTTCTGAGATGGGCCCTGAAAGTCCTTGGATTTACACCAAAATATGGTCTTAAAAGTTAAAAGAGGCTGAATGGTGGCTTTTGAAAGTGCTACAGTAGCTTTAAAATGAATGAAATCACACTGATCATCTTGACATGAGATCATTGTTTTAAAAATTGGCCCGTAGAGTTGGGGTAAGGGATTCTAGATAATGCTAATTCACTTCTATTCAAATTCAGCTATATCTCCTCACGGTCCGCTAGCTTCTGGCTCTGTGTGTGCTGCTCTGTGTGCTGGCGTTTGTTCAGCCCTGGCTCTGTAAATTGGAAACAAGCAGTGGATCGGACTGAGCCACACATCGCTAACTTGTTTTTCCAGCCATTCCAGCTAGGATTTGTGTGTCAGGTAACATTAAATGACTTGCCAAGGGACATTCAGCTCACTTTCTAGTTTGCCAAGATATGCTGTTGTTGTGATGTTAGCTGTAGTGGCAGGAGAGTTGTGAGTATGGCTGTCTGGAGCTGGTGTGCTGTTGACGCCTCCTCTCTGCATGTTCACTGCACAGCATCAACTTTAGTAACAGTTTGCATACAACATAGCTAACATTAGTTACATTACAAGCTGTGTCTTTGTTCACACTATATCATGGTAGTTGTCATAGTATTTGATTTCTCTAGAATCGCTTACCCCACATATAATGTGTTAACTCTGAGGAATGACCCCAACACACGAACATTTAAATGTATCCAAACTAGATCTTCATTTTCAGTCAATTGTTGAGATATTGGAAATTAAACATCCTCTCACTGTCATTATTGCTGTCTTACAGTACAGTTTCCATCTCAGGGCCAACCAAGGGCAACCTATCATGCATTAAAGGTGGTGGTCTGTCGTGCTTTGTGACGTTTCTCTCTCGATCCACCATGACTGCAGTTGTAAATGTTGACCTTCTGTCTAGTGTATTGCCATTGTGCCAAGTTATCACTAGAGCTTTAAAAGTAATTTGCCCTGTGTAATAAATATGTAGTGTAGAGCTGCAGAGGACGCCCCACTTGACACTGCGGTGGAGAAATCTGTTCTGGCTTAAACACGTATGTATGTCCTCACAGACTTTAGCCACTTTTCGTTTCTTTAGTTCTTTGTTGGTTTTACAGTCTGCTGTGGATGATGGAAATCAGACAATAACCAGCTAGAGGCAATAATGTTTCTTCTTGTTGCATATGTTTACTCAGTAATTCAGTTTGCAGCCTTTAAGGTTCCAGGAATTGGATTAGGAAAAAAAAATATTTTAGCGCATTTGGAATTAAAGATTGAGCGTGTCCTTTCCTAAAGCACTTACACATGTGTCTTAATGTAGTTGTGGCTGTATTTACAAATGAGTTTTACATTAAGATCAGGTGTGATCTTCTCGTGGTAGTATCAAGAAAGAGAAGACAAAATTAATTTGAACAACATAGTGAAATGTGATGCTTTTCTGAACTCAATCAGTTTGGAGTTAGCAGCTCCCCAAACTGTACTAAAATATAAAGGTATCCTCTTCTAGTCTGAAATAAAGTTTTGTATGTTTTCTATATAACATTACCTACATTATGATCTTGTTGCTGCCAAGCACATTGAGTCTTTTACTATTAGGCTTATGTGCAGGTCAGCTAACAGATTAGGCAAATTGCAAATTGTCAAGAGCACCTTGACATCACCTTCACTACCTCTCTTCTTCACTAAACTCAGACAGTGTAGGGTTTTCAAGAGTGTTCAGAAGCAGATACTATGTAGGTATCATATGAATGTATGTGTTCAGTTAGTGGAAGTTGGCATACATAGGGCCTTATCTTTTCATCTTACAAAAGAAAACCACCAGCTTTGGTTTTAAGTTACTCTCAAGGTAATGGAATTTAGTTTGGAAACAGCCATGTGAAGATCACATCTTGTGCTCCTGTAATAGGCCTTTAACTGATGTTGGTGTTGCACTTTATGTTGGCTGCTGTCAGTGTAACAGCAGTAAGTTTGGTAATGTACTATTTTATTTTTCTAATCAGTATTTTGCAGAACAGAGTCTCTAGAGAATAGTCAAATTGTAGCTTCTTTTCGCTTGCTTTTACAGATCTGAATCGTCTACTGTATATTTTATTAGGTATTTCAGGATGATCTTTCGTAAAATGTACATGTAGTATTTTGTGTTTCTAATCTTGTACTGTAGCCTCACAGTGTAGTGACATTCCGGATTTTTACAGCTACGGAGTCACCTTTTTTATACGTCAGAATAGCTGCTCCCAACACAAACAGGGAAAATGTTGGTGGTTCCACTGTCATGAATGTCAAAAACACCCAAAGTGCCAGATATCCTGTGTTTATCTGCTGTTCACTTCCCAACAGCTAAATAAAATAAATTCAATGAGTTTTTTGTCAGCACATTGCAGAGGCAGTCCTATGAATACAGTTGCAAGTAAAAAAATTTTTTTTTTGCTTTTGACAATGTTGCTTTAAGTTTTTAAAGGGCTTTGTGTAGGTCTCAGGATGAGAGATTTTTGTTCTTGTCTTGTTTGACCAAAGAAAGGAATCTGTAAAAATGTAATAAAATTTGTTATGTCTGTTTACTGTTTCAGTTCTGAGTTACAATCAGAATCAATAATTGCTTGTGTAGTGACAAAGTAAAACACGTGGGATTTTGGATGCAAACAGTAGTTTATTTGTGCCTTTCTTTTGGTCACAATCATTGACCCTGATTGATTTACAGCAACACACCTGAAACAAAACATCCACAGTTACGCTGATCCGGTTTGCCAACAACAAAGAGTTACACCTCATATTAAAATCTCTCTCAGCACTTCCCTACACGTACACACACACATCACACAGAAACTTAAAGACATTTTTGTTCATGCACACAAACACACATACCTTCACATTGGCATAGGCAGGCACTCAACTAATTTTATCAACCAGTAAACACAAGGATCTGATGTGAACTGCATGAACTAAAATATGGTTGGCAAAGACACAAATGGATGTATATGCACATAGATTTCTTGTTTCTGGGAGGTTTGTGATGAAGAAAGGAGATCCGGATAAACAGAGGAATATCCTTTCTTTGGATGTAATGCTTCAGGTGAAAGGTTGACCTCGCCATCCTCGGATCACACTACTAGCAAAGGCAACAAAAACCTCAGATCACAGCACCGGTTTGACATTAGTGTGGTCGTTGTGTCTGCTCATATGTGCATATATCACCATCCATCCATCCATCCATCCAATTCTGCCAACACACTGTAAACTTCACAGTAACATGATCACGAATCAGCAGCAACTTAAGGGGCAAACAATAGTTGTAGTGTAGACAAAGAAATCTGTAAACAGTTCAGTAGTAGTTATGATTAACAGCCTAGAGTCAAGAACTTTAGCCAAGTCTGTTTTGTCTACAATATAAGCTAGTTTAGGACTTGACTCGTGACTGTATAAGATAACAAAATGAAACAAAAAATCAAAATGGACAGATGAGTTTTAGATGGGCTCTGGTGAATTTCTCACTTAATTACACACTTTTGAGTTCTTGAGGTCTTAAAAAACTTAATTTCTCCTGAAACACACTGTAGCAAAGACGGAGTCAGTCAACTGGTGCCAGATTTGGCCGCAAAGACTAATATTGCACCTTGGCTGAATGAATCCATTTAGTGATGTGACTGACCACAATCAGTCCCAAACAAATGTTTCAAATTGAAAGCGGCAACACAATTACACAATGCAAAGATAACAAACATCCTCCGCAGCATCATCACAAGACAAATATCCAGTGAGTTGCATAATTTAAAAAATCTGAAGAATGTTATTCAGTCAGTGCAAAAGGTTCAGTGCTGAGCAAACATCTGTACTGCTCCGAGTCATGCAAGTAGTCAACGTAGACCAGAGTGGTTAAAAGACACGGCGTGCAAAATATCAAATACTGAAATATGAAAACATCACATAAAACAGAACAGGCAAGGATGCCATTGGCTTTCAGTGGGCAGCCCTGTAGCTCATTGGCTAAGAACAGACATACAGTTCTATCAGTTTATTGGCTGCTCCTATTGTATTCTCCCCATGCAAATGTCACATAAATAATACAATATTTGAGGGCGAATGAATGGCAACTTGTTCTTAAAACAAAGCTTATTTGTCCTTCACACACGAATATAAATCCTCATTAAGAAATGTACTGGCTTGCAGATATGCAAAAGAAAATAAAGAGGAAAACTTTGAATCTGTCTTGTTCACATCTCAAGGTGACTAAGCCAGCTCATTTCAGAGGGAAAAGTTGAACAAAAAAAGAAATGAATGAATGATAATTGGTCCAGAGCCAGGAGAGCTAAAGAACCAGCAGGGGGCGTGTTTGGTCTTCTTTACCCTCTTATTTTGCCTCCACAACCCCAACCCACGGCCCCTTGGACAAGCAAGCAGCAACCACCATGAACACCTTAAGACACCTGTCAATCAAAGCAAACACACCTTCAAATATACCACACTACTTCATATCATCTTAAATCAAATCTCTCCAAATTGCCACCAACACGCACATTACAAGAGGTAAAATTGGCAATGGGTTCTTCCAGGGTACTTTCTATAGAGTAGATCTGTTTCATTGACTTCAATACAGTTAGCCTTTCCAGAGCCAGTATCTAGTGGTTGTTGGGAAAACTGCACCTTAAGGCACTTCCTCTTTGGCTTTGCCCCTCAGCTGTGGTGGTTTCCGCTTTGTACCGCCTGCTTTTCTGTCTCCCCCTTCTTTTCTCCCATCCTCTTCCTCCTTCCACTGACTTTCTCCTCACTTCCTCTCACATGTTCTCCGGCCGTCCATACCCTCTCGCCCCCTCTCTCCCCTGTGTGAAGTGGTACAGCAGGGTGTGTTCATCCCTGAAGCGGCGCCGACCTGTCAGGTGATCTAACACTCCTCCCAGCTGGAGTCGAACGCCATACAGTTGAGCCTCGGCTCGCCCGGCGCAAAGGCCTCGCTCAATCAGCCAATCCACCAAATCACTGCCCCGAAAAACTCTTTCTATACTGGACTGAGAGTGTTGCCGGGGATGGAGTGGACTCGAAGCAAGATCATGCTGGTGTAGGTGGTCACGATTAGCTGGGTCATTAGTTTGGTTACACTGGAGCTGGGAAATCTGCTCCTCTGGGATATCAGAGTTGGAAATATATGCTTGGTGTTCATTCTCAGGCCCAAGCCAGGGTTGGGATGGAAGCAAATGACTGCTGCAGGATTCAGCTGGGTCATTAGTTTGGTGAACCTGGTGCAGATTCTGCCCCCCGTGGTTTAGTTGCTCCTGAGGATCCTGATGCGGGTGTAGGTACTGGGGCTGATGGGAGGGGGACTGCCTCAAAGCCACCTCCTCCAGTCCTCCTTCTCCAAACCTGTTATTATCAGAGGAAGGATTCACCTGTCGAAGCGCTCACACTCTCCCCTGAGCCACTAGGGGGTAATAAAGGGAAAAGGAAAGGGGAAAAGGGCAGCCAAAGGGAGGCAGAGAGGAATAAAGGAAATATGAGGGGAAGGAAGAAAAGCATTAATAAAGGAGAGGAAGGAGAAAGGAATAGTGGAAAGCATTTTATGTGTTAGAATAAAAGGAAAGAAAAGCACCCAAGATTCATAAACATCCAGAAAGTGTTTTAGTAAGTAGAGTTTAGTAGTAGAATAGCTAAATTTCACATTCAGCATCTCAAACATTTTACACACAACGTTTTACACTGCTTACCACTAAAAAGTAAACAGTCTAAATAGTTGAGCTAACATTGTTTTTTTTTGTTCTTAAGACTCAGACTACTGCTATAGCCTGCATTACTATAGCCTGGTTAAAAAAAATATTTGAAACATTAATAATATTACATTTCTAATAGTTGAGAGGCAATAGCAGGAGTCAAAGCTAATGCTTCTTCTGTATAATTATTCATATCAGCTAAAGTGGATAAAAAGCATGGTGAAACTCAAGAACATACAGTACTCAATTTGTTTTAAGAGAAATAACTACTTAGTGGATACAGAACCTCAGCAACTGCAGCAAAACAGATGAACAGATAGATGACATGCAAAGAGGATGCAGCGAAAGATTACTGAAAAATCAAAGGGAAACAACATAATAACCCAATGTTAATAATGTGGAAATTAACAGGGTAAAACTTATCTTGCAGGGACACAGCTGAACAGTTCAGATCAGAACTAACAAAACAGAACTAAATCAAAGCTGGAATAAAATCTCCATGGTCATTTACTTTCCATAAGCTTAACTCAACAAGCACAACAAAATCAATCTTTCAGCACATAATTACATGTGACAAAACGTACAGTAGGACACATGCAAATGTGACAAACAAAGCACACACTAACTAGTACTGATACCTGCGTGTGTGTACTATGTCTTGTACACACTGGTCTTTGTGGTAGCGGACAAACTGAGTACAAGTGAGCCTGACCTCCTCTGGTACACCTGAGGGACTCAAATCCTCGCTGTCTCTGCCCTGCCACAGCCCCAGCAACCTGACACAGATACATACATTATTTTAGTTCTCTGTGTCTCATTTGATCTCAAAGGAAATAATGAAATAATGATGAAGCCAGGATCTGCAGATCATCTAGAAGTCTCACCTCTTTTTAAAAGGCAGAATGATGAGGTGTCTGTCCAGACCAAAAATCCCAAAGGACAGGAAACCCTGGGACAAGGACAAAGAGAATTATGTATTCACAATTAAACATGTTTACACGTTTAATGATGACACACACACTGGTACCTGTCCATAGTTCGCCACAGCACAGAAGAACTGTAGTTCAAGGTAAAGTCTTCCAGGATCTTTGTTGAATAACCACCACAGACAGCTGGACAGGTTCTACGTATACAGACAGAGACATCGACCAATTAGACATCAGTTGAGTTATCCCTTGTTGATCCCTGTAGGGACATTCTTTCTCTGCATTTGACTCATCCTACGTACTGTGAGCAGTGGGCAGCCACCAACTCCATATCTGAGCCAGTGCCTTGGCCAAGGACACTGGCTCAGATATGGAGTATTAACATATCATACATGTGTTGATGGTGAGGGAAATGGGAGCACCCAGAGGTGCAGTTTCTGTTCAGGGGATCAAGATGTGGAATTCCATACCAACAGAACTCAGGATCTGAATGGAAAACTGGACCCTGACTGGGATAATTTTAGACTCAAACTGAATTTGTTTTTGAAGAGGAATCAGTACTACAGTCATGAATGATCTGGTGCATCCTGTTTTATGGTGCTTAGTGTATGTAGTCTGTCCTGTATTATTCCATCTGTTTTTCTTGCCGAGTTCTGTGTTTTTAATATACCTATGTATTGCTAAGTTTGTGTTTTGTACTATCAGTGTTTTAGTTCCCAGGGACAGATTATCTTGAGCTATAAATGTTGTGGTATGTGGTATTTATTTCTGCGTGTCCCTATACAAATAAACAAGTAAATGTTTTCAGCGTTCACACAGAAGACGGAGATTGTGGCTAACATTTTCTTGGACCGCAAGTTGTGTGATTTTCAAAGAGCATACAGCACTGTTGTTTAAATATGCATATAAAGAGAGATATTGGGCGTTCTACCTGATATGCGACCCTCCATCATCTCAGTAAATTGTGGAAAACACTATAGTGTGAACTCCGAAAACAACACTATCCTTCCATCTGCAATAATATGCATCTAGTATCTGGATAGTGTCTATGTGTGATTACACCAGACTCCTTGTTTTACATCCTGCTAATTTGCTAATTGCACTCACAGTCTCACACACACACACTTAATGAGTATTTTATCCTCACCGCTAGCAGGCTGACAAACAGCAGCAGACAGAGGAGAACGTGTCTGACTGTCTGCTTGTCGTCAGTGGTTTGAGGCCCTGGTGGCGGCAGGTTCAGCAGCTGCTCAGAGGAGGAAGAACCCTGCTGCTGCCCGTCACACAGCGCCCCACTGTGGCCTGGAGAGGAAAAGAAACATAACTGTTGTTTAATTTCAGGGTGATTCGAGAAATTCCTCACGTCCGGCTGTTTTCATGTTGTTTGAAATCATTGCTTACCTTTTATCACAGCTTTCCACTGATTTTGGCTTGGGTTTTATTCTTATTTTTTTTTACTAGAAGTAAATGTCTTAACACCTTAGCACTCACTGTTGTAAATGTGTAAAATTGATCCCAATTCTCTATTTCTGACCATTGCTGACATCTTGCTTTTGGTTCTGTGTTGGTTTGGCTTGTTTTAGATACATTACTGACAGATAGCAGGTCCCAATTGAACTGCACAAAATGAAAAGAGATTTGTGTTTGTTACCTGTGCTGTTTGTGTGCTCCCGCTGCGTGCTGGCTATCATGTCCGGTAAGGTCTGGAGAGGAGAGAAACTGTGGAGGTCTGGAACACACCAGAAACAGTACAAATATTTCGTCAACATTTTAACACATCCGGATAACATCCAGATTTTATACAGGAAAGCAGGGAGAGGACTGCTTTCAATCCAACTCAGAATAAACCAAAGGCATTAACACGGAAGAGCTACCTGAGTTGATGCTGCAGTCAGGTGAATCTGCTGTCTGTGGCTGTTGTTGTTGTTGTTGTTGTTGTTGTTGTGGATCCTCCAGGCCACCAGGGCCCCTCAGCTCATCACTTATACCTGTTACAGCAGCTCTGCTAAGGGCCTGGTAGCCCCTCTGCTCCCTGTCTCCCTGGCTGAGACCCATGAGAGATACCGCACCAAGCAACAGGCTGACTGCAAGCACCACTGCTGTGCTAATTATCTAGAGTGAGAGAGAACAGATTATGAATAAAACTTCCTTTGAGATTTATATAAATGTCTTTCTTAGAAGTAAGGTAGCTATCTCCATGACAAACTCAAACAGAGCAGAGGAAAGAGAGAAGATAGGGAAATACTAATTGAAATAAACAGTACAGAGAGAAAAAGACAATGTAAGGCAGAACAGAAGATGGTAGTTTACTTACCTGAGCTCTGCCATAGAAAAAGGCAGAGTCTATGGTATCAGTCCTCTCTCCTGATATCAGGAGTACTCCGACCATCAGGAAGGGAACCCTACACACACACACACAGACACACACACACACACAATTAAAACAATTTTATAATGATGATGCAATGATATTTGTTAATATCTCAGATCCTAGTAATTTAACAGTGGTACTTTTAAAAAAAAAAAAATACATTTTGGATGCAGTGATCTCTTGCTTTGTAACAAAGCTATTTCTATAAAAACAATTCACTTGAGGTGTTTGGGTGTGCTGACCTACCCCCAACCCAAAATCATGAATACTCCCGGGCGGAGTCTCAGCAGATCATCTCTGTTAGTCAGAGCCAGACAGAGAGGGATTAAACCTGAAAAACAGAACAAACGAATTACATGCAAGCACCAGTGTGTACATAATCACATTTAGGAGGAGTTCTCAAATATACACACTTACCAGTCCAAATGTAGGTGCTGTACAGAGACCCATAGAGCAGAGTGAAGGTAAAAATTTTGCCGAGAAGATTATCCTCTTTTTTCGCCAAGAAGTTCCACAGGATCATACTGACACACACCAAAAACTAGAACAAAGTACAGTACAGCAGGTTGAGGTAGAATAGGGAAGTGAATGTGAGAAGCTAATGTGCTCAATTAACATTTCATCGATAAATGAACAGAGATCAAAACAAAAATGAGCTCCAAATATGATTATGAGAAAACATCACTGGTGAATGACATGCTCTACAACACTTTAATATTCTGTTTTAAGCTTGAAATCACTGACCTGAGCCAGGAAAAGATTTAAGGCAAAGAGGTGAGGAAGTCTGTTAAATTTCCTGCTTAGCAACATCACTATTATGGTCCACACCTGAGAAGAAAGGCACAAGATTAGACATTTTTACAAGTCAAGTCAAGTCAAGTCAGCTTTATTGTCAAAATTACGACTGTATGCTGGGAATCACTTGGTTATTTATCTGTCAGTAACAACTTTCTGTCCTTAAGCTCTAACTACTGCTTACATGTAACCTAACCTAATGAAATCTCTCCATTCTTCAGTATTTCTTCCTGTAAGACTTATTGAAGCATGGTACGTCTGGAAAACCTACTTACCAGTGCTAGAAGGCAGACAATGCTGATGTTGAAGCTGACATTTTCAAGTTCTGTCACCAGCGGTGTCGGGTCCATTAGAGGGATTGTTAACAACCAGGCCGACACATACATGATCGGTGCAGACAGAAATGTACTGATTACCATCCCTGATGTTACCTAAAAGAAGGACAGAGAGACAGATGTTTAAAAACAGAGGGCACGCCACTAACTGACTGTGTTAACATGTAATCTGGATACAAGGCAAATGTATTGTTGGAGCTTTTCTGTTTATATATAATATACTTTGTGCAAACGTGGATCCGGCAATATTAATGAGAAAACTAACAATAAATATTCTAATATACTGTAGCTAATTAGTTAACTTTAAGCTAAATATTAACCAGCAATTAGCAAAAGAAGCTAGCTTGTGTTTCTACTTCCTCTGACACAATTCAGACTTTCTCAAACTTTCCTCAGCCTGCTCCAACACACCAAACATTTTAATAAACAAGAAATCTTTGATGTTCATGTTGATAGCGTTTCTTTTCCTTGTTGGTAAAATGAATCCTACTACTACTACTACTACTACTACTACTACTACTACATGTAAGTAGAGTAGAAGAATGTAACTGGGTGGTGACATGGTGTGGGGGATGAATGCTGAGTATTGTAGATGCTGTTGAAACAGTTAAATGACAGACTTCTAGCAAGAAATTCTAGCAAAAACATGGTGCATGTGATGCTCTTATAGCGTATTCTTGTCATATGACCTGACCAGGAAACCGTGACAATGCCTTGTTTGTAAGTAAACACCCATGCTTCACAGCTGAAAAGTATGTTTTAAAGTAGTCTATTTTAGTCCTGATTTATAGTAAGACAGCTTGAAGTATCCCTAAAACTCTTCTATTTTATTATAATGTTTAAAATATTGTTTTGTTGCTTCAGTATTGTTTAAAACTAATTTCTTACAAATTGCTGCTTAACCAGGATTACTACATCATTGGTACTTACCACCTCTAGCTCCATGTTGTAGTGTGCAGCATAGATGGCCACACTGGGTGCGGTCGGGAAGACTCCATATAGGAAAGCAAAGTTAGACAAGCTAGTATGGTTGGCACTTGAGCTGTTCACTCCTACATCCAGAATATCCACCATGTCTTTACAGACTAGCGGCATCACCAGGCTGGAGAGGGAAGAGGTAGAGCAAGAGAAAATAAAGCTATAAAACCCTGGTAGCATCTGCAAATATACATTTATCATACATTTTTCAACTGAATAATTTCAGAAGCTACCAAGCATTAACCTTTCCATTTCTGATGACCACGTAAGACATTTTGAGACTGTAGCTGGCGGTCACATTGCACCGGACTGCATTATATTGAGGGGTTTCTGATTATCTGCCTGCTTCATGTATGTACTATAGCTAAATATATTAAGAGATATTTAAAAACACTTTTAATGCATCTGTATAGGTCCTGTTTGTGCATGCATGTATTTCAGACCTGTGTGTGTAAAATAACAAGTGAAACTGAAAGAATGAATTTCCCTTAGAGTGATTAGTAAAGTATGCCTTCTTCCTTCTTTTTCTTTAAATGTATAGTAATATACAGTAAACTTTAAGTAAGGCCACCGCCCTATTATATCTCACACACACAGTCCCACTTACAGTTTGGCCGTGATGAGGAGAATCAAGGCAACTCCAGTGTCTCTGGTTAGTTTTCTAAGCTGGCCAACCTGCCACAGAAACACAGATATTAGTTTATTCTGATGATAACCTTCGTGTTTACACACAGTTTAAAAATAAATTATTTTATTATTTCTTTTATTTGAACAGGGACAGTGCACAATAAAACATTAACCCTGTATATAACAAGGAGAGATGCATTGCACTGGGTTTTAGCAAATTGCTATTTTCCATCTGTAGTCCCTGGGCAGGTAAATGGAACAAAACCAAACTCACCATAGTGAGGCCAAGGTAAAACAAAGCTGCCCCTCCAAAAGAGTTAGCCAGGCCATCTATGAACTCTGATAGAACAGCAGGGATCTGCTGTCCCAGGGCAAAGTGGGCGATGATTCCTACTACCACCATGAATACTACGGGGTTCTTCAACACCTGGAGAGGTGATACAAAGAGGGTTACATAAGACAATTTCAAACCCCAGTGGGTAACTAAAAGTGTGTCAAACTAAGAAAAAACTATTGCAATGTGTTAGGGTGTAAAGATGTGTTACACTGGTTTATCATTCACCTTAAAACACCTGTATACACAATACCTGTAGAACTACAACTCCCACAATGCCAAGAGTGCTGTGATGTGAATGGCTGGCCTGCCTCCACTTCTGCACCTCACAAAGAGCGAAGCCGATGGGATTGAGGAGCATGAGGGACGGTGCACTAGAACTAAGATGTAGCTTGGGAGGTACTCTGGAATGTGCTCCGATACAAGCATCACTGAAATGCAAAGACAGAGTCGGCAGAGAGGGAGAGAGAAGAGAGAGAGAAGAGAGGAAGGAGAGAAGAGAGAGAAGGGGGAGTGTTTGAAATGTATTTTTCTTCACAGACAGTTTGTATCAGGAGTAAACATCAGTGTTAGTGTTCTGTGTCTGCCTCACCTATGGGGTATCCTAAAGCAAAGTCATTGCTCTGCGTAGCAAAGATGGCGTACAGGCCAGCTTTGCTGTATCTGCTGTCTGGACTGGCCACCATCAGAGTCAGTACACATACCAGCACAAACACTGTCACCTACACACAGGATGGAGGTCAGGTTGCGTGTATTTGTTTGGTTCTTTATTACAGTACCATCTCGCATTACTTCCACAGACAATTTACCAAAATAAGACTTTCTTTGATGGGAATCTTCTCAAACTAACATAATATACAATCAAAAGCACATACACATATTGTTACCACAGTGTGACCGCACACACATGCACAGGCACCAACCTTGGCGACCAGGACACTCCAGAGAAACGCCCAGATGACATCTCCAAAGTCCAACAGCACCATGTTTTTAAAGAGCAGAGCTGGGAGAGCAAACTTAGACACAAAGTTCCCCAAACCCTTCGCCTGGCTCTCTGTGATGATATCTGCCCTATAGGTAGGAACAGAATAAATGCACATGAAAGCCTCAGTGGTTGTCATTTCCATATTTTCATTTGGTATCTCTACAATTCTCACATACAGCAGAACACTAACATGCTGGCTGCATACATGCAAAACTTAAGTAAATAAAATGTCAGTAGGCATCTTTTACTAGTGAGTACCTGTTCGTACACAACCCTACCTGCCAGCTATGTAGCCACACATTATGATGCCAAAGCACTCAAGGAGAGCCGGGAAAAGCTTGTCGATGGACATGTGGGGAACCGCAGCAGAGCCCGCCAAGGTATTATGGGATATGTTCTTCCCATGGATCATCACGTAGTTGTTGGCAGTCTCCATGGTGATGATGGGATGGGGGTCAGGGTGGGTCAACTGGTGGCTGGGGAATATCAGCACTCTGGAAACGATGGAAATCCATACAATCAGTGGCAGGAGTAAGAGAAAAAAAAACAGGCAAGACAGAAACAGAGAGAGCAGAGGATGAGAGTGAGGAAGCGCAGATGGTAATGTGTCCCTGCTGGAGGGAACTCCCGAGGAAAACAACACGCATTGTTTGTATATGTGAGGTGAAGGAGGGGCTGCTGGTCGTGTAATCCCTCTTTACCTCTCTGTGCCTGAACACACCGTTAGCTGAGTTAGCAGAGTGAAAAGTCAACCCGCTTCACTCAATGACAGGAGGTTTCTACTCTCTAACGACGCTGTAGCAAACAACGTTAAACGTTAAACAGCCTAAAATGCTCTCCACGGCAGCACCATTGTCAGTGCCCGCTGACCGTGAGAGCGAGCTAGGTGCATGCTAAAAACATCAGGGAATATACAGCGTTAGTTACATTAGAGGGCGCGGTAAGACATGCCTTCAGCATTTAGCATTGTTATATTATTTCAAATAACCTGTTTAAGAATGCTGTGCTTACCCCTGTTACTTAGAGGAGCATTTCTGCTCAGATAGACCAGGTTCATCTGTCTTGTTGTTGGAACAAGCCCGTGTTTTGCCGTAAATGTGAAGCTCTGCTCCTGAATCTGACAGCTGCCGAGAGTGGCAACGCCCTGAAATGTGTCTGACAGGCGATTCAGCCAATCATCGCCGAGGCACGCTTCAAACTCCGACTGTGATTGGATAAAAGCGTGAGGGTTGACGCTGCATTTAGGTCATAAACTGAATGACTAAATCTTTGGACCTCGAAGCTCATTATGTGTTTTATAGCAGCTTACCGGTCACAATGTGAACACCAAATGAAATCCAATAAAATTAAAGTGGTTTATCTGGCTTTTGTCCTTCATACGTTAAATACGGTCATAATATCCCTTCAGTTGGGAAGTAGCAGCGCCTTAAATACAGTAAGGATGAAGAGGTTTTTTATATATGTCTTTATCTGACTATAATGTTATTATAAAAGTAAAACTAATTAAGACTATATATCTCCCTTTCATCTCTTGAAATTTGCAGCATAATGCGACATAGTTAATGTCAGTGAGATGCATTTATACATCAGGATGATAGTAGAGGTTTCCTTTTCTTCATCAAATTAAGCAAAGACAATGACATTAACGCTGTGAGCAGGATTTGAACCTGCGCCGCGGGAAACCCCATTTTGATTTCGAGTCCAACGCCTTAGCCACTCGGCCATCACAGCTCCTTTCACTGATATCATCAAGGACAGACAGTACACCAGTCTGTACACCACTTATTTACATACTCATAACCAGGTCAAACATCCCAGGATCCTTTGGTGTCCTTTCTGTTCTATTCCATATGATATTTGACAAATATTGTTTTTAACTGCACACTGATACAGATTGATGATACATAACATACTGTACCCTGGAAGACATTGTTCAAAAATAATCTTAGATTGTAAAGGTCCAGAGTGTCTAGGGAAATAGCATGTGAATATTGAAACAAAAATGTCCTGTATTCCATACATAACAGTGTTCCACTTTAACTTCATGAACTTAAGTCATTAAATTAAATATTAAAGAGTAGCAACACCAAAAAAAACATTGTATCTAATTTAGTTGCTTCACAGGCGCACATTGATGTATCTGACTTTTTCTTAGAGAACATTGAGATTTTCTTTAGCTGGGGGTTAATAATCAAATCAACACAGAAAACCCTAGTGTAGTCTATTTTAAACCTACAGTAGCTGTTTAAGGATGGTTCTCTGACAACTCCCAAATCCACAGGCATGAGGCAGTTTAATTATGGGAGAACAATACAATGCCAGTTAAGTAAAGACCTCTGCATGTTCACAAAAGAGATTTAAACTACTGTCAGCTGAGAAAAATGACACTGTTGGATAAACCTGGTGGCCTTTCACTGAGTTTGTGAAGTCCATTATAACCTGTGCAGGAGCATCCAACCAGTTACAACAGTCACTGTCAGACACTGAGCAATGGATGAAAGCACAATGATAACCAAATACCACAGTATTAGTAGTAGTCATTAGAGATTGACTAAATTTATTTTGAGTTATATCATATGATGATATAATAGCCAAAACCCAAATCGCTTATATATAATGACTTACTGACGATTCAATATGTTGTCCAGCTTTATTGCACAAACATGTAAATGATGCATATTGTTTATCATACATAGTAAATCATATGGATCATCATTCATATGGATGCTGACATTACAATTTACCGTCCTTGTCTGTGATCAAATGTTCATCCTTGTGCAGGAATATCCAATTATTTCAAATGTATAGTCTAATGAAACCACATTTTCACCCCCCATCAAGCATCTTAAAGCATTTTATTTATTAATGAATACTTCCATATGATTGTCTTTTAGAAAATGTTTCTTTGACCAACACATGATAATAGTACATTGTATACAAAAGACCATTCAAAAGCAGTGCTGGGTGAAGCAAAAAAATAATACTGCACAATTCAGACACATAATTTAAAATAATACAGTCCTTCAATACCGCTTGATTAAATCATACAGATACATACACAGGTCCTTCATAGTAAGTCAATGCAGCTTTTAACAAAACAGCAAAATAAGAATCAGTTATATTGTAAACCAATGCTGCCGTAACGCCATACAATGTCCATTAAAACATCTCAATCATAAACATTAAATGTATGCTCGCGTCACATTTAACCAATGAAAAGTACCGTTCAGTGGTTCCAATGGAAACACACAGATGTGCAGTAAATATACATACTGTGAAGGCACATGTGGCTTTGGCAACTTAAACACCCGCGTTTCCCCTGATGTTTTATGCAGCAGTAGCAGGAGGTTGTGGCCATTTTTAGTTTTGGTTCCATGTCTAACTATGTGCTGACGTTGTCATTAAGACACTTCATTATATTAAGATATTATCTAGATATTGTGGCAATCAAGCTGCTGTATTGCTTGTTTGTTTTTTTTACATCAGCATAGGTGATCCAATCCAGCTCAACAAACATACATAATTTAAGGCACAAAAGGCTAATTCCCTTAATTCTTTTAAGCAGCCTGACCATTTCAATCCTGAAGAGAAAAAGGCACAATGGAAACACTGGTACACAAATAGAGAAACAGCTTGTCAGCACACTTGAGGAAACGGATTGGTTGCATTATAAGCCCAGCACTGTAACCCTGGGACTCCGATGTTGACAATAATATTGCCATCAGATGTTCATTTAGCTTTACCTAATGCCGTCTCTGCTGTGTAAACATGCTGGGAAAGTCTCATGTGCTACCTGCCAAATGCTGGTTTATTTGTCAAGTATTCTTTCCTAAAAGTGTAGCAGGTTGGTAAAATATAATAACTAGCAAGCAATTTCTGTCTATCAACCACTGTAAGAAAAGGATGAAAGGGTTAGTTAATGGAATAACATCAGTGTGGAAAAGTTCATGAAAATACTCGTTTGTAAATGATCACTGTCTCACAGCAACCAGGTCCACAAAGGCCACCCAAAAAGCATCTTCCAGCTACAGCACGGTTGTAAACCTGAAAATAATACATAGTGCCAAAAGAGGAGCGAGTTTTTTTCTTTTTATCTGAACACAGTGTACCAGAGTAGAAACAGTCTTTGGTCTTTGAATGCCGCCATTCTGTTGCATTCTTCCGTCTATTTACTTGGTCAACCATATTTCAGGTCCATTTTACATGTTGTAGTCCATCGATGAACCACGTGCCATAGGTAAAAGCACAATGAGCACAACAGAGAAGACGAGAGAGAGACAGAACAGGACGAACAAGACAGACAAGAGGAGAGAGAGAGAGAGGGAGACATGTAGGGAGACAGGTAGGGAAACAGAGAAGGTAGTTCTAGGGGGTGTGTTTGCTGCCACCTCTTCTTCACCTAGGTACTGGAGGAAGAGGAGGAGCTCCTCTCTCCTTTTTACCCGAACCTAGAAAGAAGCAAAGACAGAGAGGAGTTAGTATTTTCTTCAGTTCTAGAGGAGATATAATTTCCTTCCACCAGGTGGCACTGTGTCACACTGTGGCTGTATTTACCCAGAAGTTACGATCCCATTTGTTTGTTTGTTTGACCACATATCTCAAAAACTAGGAATATTTGCAAAAACGTTGTTCACAGGGAATGAAAAAAAGTGATTCAAATTTGTTGAAAATAAAACATAGCAGAGATGCAGTGTTTGCTCTAGTGAATACCATCTACTTTTATTACGTACATTTTCTTTCACTTGTCTCTTGTAGTCTTTTAGCCTAGACATTGCTTAATTTCTTGAATTCACATAAAGAAAGTCTTAACAAAATTTA
Source organism: Morone saxatilis (assembly GCF_004916995.1). NCBI lineage: Eukaryota > Metazoa > Chordata > Actinopteri > Moronidae > Morone > Morone saxatilis. The sequence goes on along the minus strand of NW_023339751.1, from coordinate 19,138,266 downwards.
AGCTGAATTGAAAGTTGCAAATGGGCAAGTTCAGTTGTATGATTTGCATGTTTTAATTAAATATTAGTGATTTCAACAGCTAATTTTATGGGTTGAGAAAATTCAGTGACTGAACACCGAGGGACTGCAGGACAGTCTACCTGAAAGCAATTGTTCTGAAAAACATTTTGGAGACATAAGATACATCTGTTGTTTGTGTGTGTGTGTGTGTGTGTGTGTGTGTGTGTGTGTGTGTGTTTGTGTCAGACTGACCTTTGCCATCAGTCTTGGAAAGCTTGCTGGGGTAGGTCTTCTGGAAGGGCACGTAGGGCTCCGGTGGAGGCAGGTCAGATAATGGATGGAAATTGAATCGACACTCCCATTCATCTGTTAATAGAGAGAGAGGGACGTCAGTGGGTCTGTGTCCATCAGACTGGCAAAAGATACAAGCTTAACTTGGCACATTATGAATATACATGTAGTGCACTAACTGACTGACTGACTTTTTCAATCACAGTCTTCTAGTTTAACAGAACATGAATGGAGGGCAGTGGGTTTGGTTCTTCTGATTTGATACAGTGTAACAAAAGATGAGCAAAATAATAGCTCAATATGTTTCTGTAGAACACAATAACAGGAGTCAACTGGTCCAGAGAGACAACTAAGAGAACACGGAGAAGAACATTTTCTGGCTTTGCTGGCTATCAAACTTTTAAATTTGATACCCAGCACTACAAAGAGTATTTGTGTCTTCAATCTGTTTAAAAGCACTACACAGTCACAGAATATTGTTACTTCAGGAAATGTGATCAAAAACAGATTTTTCTGGAGCAGGACATTTAGGACCCTTTGTCACTTCTTGTCCCCGCTGCCTTCCAAATCAAACTTACTCCTTTGGTTCAATGGGATAAAAACAACACAAACGGGAGGTCAGAGGGTTTCTGCCATAGCTGAACACACACAGTGGAACTCGTGGTAAAAACAACACTGAGGGCAAACAGATTTCTCTTGTAGAAACTAGGAGAGTACAGTCTGCAAAAAACACAGTCTACAAGGAAGGCATGTAGTTTGTATTTTCTCCCAGCAAAGTGACCACTAGCTGTTTTTCTTGCCTGATTTTCCTGTTTATTTTACTGTAAATGTACTTTTGAGCCATTCTTTTCCTCCTCAGTTTTTCTTTACTCTACTGGTCAAATACAGCATTTGCATCTATTTTTTTGTCCTACAACTTACACTGTGTTTGCTTTCTGCTCTCCATTTCCTGATTATGTTATCAATACTCACATTACCCAAACCAGCACCTTCAGGGATTTACTCACCCTGTATCTGGTTATGGTGAGAGTTTTGGAAGCCGTTACCCATGGGTGGTGGCGGAGGAAGGGGCCCTCCCGCCCCCGGTCTGTCTGGAGGGAGGGGAGGTCTACCGCCAGGTCCACCGCGAGGGGGCTCTGGCCGACCAACAGGAGAGGGAGCTGCCGATGACCTCACACTGCCCCCACCCACGCTACGCCCTGAGGGAGGAGGAGGAAGAGGGCCTTTGGAGGTAGAAGTAAAAAATTGACATGTTAGTAAAAGTGAAGTGATTCTTTTATAATACTGAAATTCACTTCCATCACAGGTCCTGAATACCCATCAAATATTCACAGCGTAATCCATTGTTCAATAAATCAATAAAGTTTCACCTGAGCGTGGAGAGGGTTGGTTCCTTCCGAGAGATGGCGGTCGCTCGTTTGGTGGAGGAGGGAGAGGTCCTGCCCGACTATGTGGTGGAGCTGGACCATGGCTGGTAAAGAGAAACTGAATTTTAATATATGTACCAACTATACAATGTTTGTGTTAAAAAAAATAGAGAATAAAAAGTTAAGCAGATCTTAAGCAGTGGAAAGTGCCAATTTATTGGACAAAACAGCTTTGCTTCGGAAGAACAAACTGTATATTTGAAAGTGAATATACAGAATGAAAACTGAGGGGGGACATGCATCACCTGCCCTAAACTCTACAATGGGCAGCTCCTGCTTGTTAATGCATGCAAGTGTGTTAATGAAAAGTCAATATCCAAACAACTTACATTTTTAAAAAGAGACTGTTCTTTTTAGAGGGAAGCTACATGGAGAGGTTTGCATGATATGTGAACTACATTATTACAGAACAGCTATTAGATTTGAATCTATGCAAATTTTAACACAGTAGATTCAGCCATCCAGAACAATCTCTCAACGTCTGATGTCTGATAGGAAATGCTGTGTACACACCTGGCCCTCAATGCAACCATCCATGATCAAACACAATAAATGGCAGAAACAGATAAAATGTTACAGTACCTGTTGAGTGAGCTGTTCCTTTGGGGAAGACGAGGGGTGCTGTGATCGTCCCCTCCAGCTGGGGTGGGTGGGACAGGAGGAGGGCCCGGTCGACCTGGCGGGAGAGGGGGCGCACCTCCACCAGGTGACGGCCGAGAGGTAGAGGAAGGGACAGCGGAAGGTTTGGAGTTGACAGAAGGAGGAGGAGGGGGCATATCGCGGGGCATAGATGGCCGAAGACCTCCCATAGGAGCTGGCGGTGGTGGGGGTCGGTCATCAGGAAGTGGAGGCCTCCCTCCGGGAGTGGGCGGAAGGGTGGGTCGGCTGTTGCTTGGGGGTGGATGAGGAGGTGCAGAGAATCCTGGTCTTGGCCCAGGTGAGGAGCCCCCTGGTGGGGGAGGGAGAGGTCCGTGCCTCCCTGGTGGAACACTAGGAGGTGTAGGTCCTGAAGGCGGGCTGGGCCTGGGTCCTCCAGAGAATGACGGTGGAGGTGGACCCCCACGAGACTGGAAGCTCTGGGTTGGTCGAGGTGTGTTTGGTACAGGAGGAGGAGGGCCTCCTGGAGTGTCCGGTCTGGATGAGAAACTGGGCCGGCCCTTGGGAAGATCAGGGGTGTTTCCCCGGACACCACCAGGGGTTCCTGGGAGTTTAGGTGGGCCTCCACCACCACCGAAAGGGCTGGGCGCAGAAGGGCGACCTCCTGGGGGGAGCATGGGTCCTCGGCTGGGTCCCGAGTCTGGAGGAGAAGAAAGAATAGTCAAATTTACTATACTGGAGGTGTTACTAAATGCAGTGCTTTTAGTGTTGTTCATTATCATTATTTTCCAACCATCCATCAGCTATATCAGTTTATTCTTGAGGGTTGCAGGGGACTGGAGCCAAACCTAGCTGAGACTGGGTGAGAGGCAGGGTACGCCCTTGACAGGTTGCCAGTCAATCACACATGTCTTTAGACTGTGGGAAGAACCCCCAGTGCACCACCATACAGTTGTTATAATTATTATTATTAGCACTATTCTTTCATGTTTACCATTGGACTTGTTTCCTGCAGACCTCAGTTTTGGCATCCCTCCTGCAAACAGGCCTCCTAAACCAGCAGGAGCCCCACCACCTCCTCCACCACCACCACCTCCTCCTCCTCTCCTCCTCCTCTCCCCTCCTTGGTTCTGAAAGGATAAACAATAAGATATTACATGATGTTCCATCTGCTCAGGAGCATCTTCTACACTATAATAGCTGCTGCACATTTGTGTAATGTTGGAATGGGGCCATTTAGGACCAGTGTGGAGCCAAGCCGGTCTTTTGTTGTACATTTTATTGTTTTAGGACAGGTCAGCTGTTGACTTGTATTGTTTTTATCCCCCGCCCCTTAGTTGTTAGTTTTAACTGAGTCATGCAACTAAAGTTCTCTTTTGTGGACTAGTTAAACGATAGAATAGTAAGTGCTATTAAAGTAGAATCTCATCTTACTGTCCAGTGTAAGGGGTCCATGCGGTCATTGGTAACGGCTTTCTTTAATCTGGCTCCTTAGAAAATGTCACTCAACAGGCGGGACCTTCATGCTGCTGTGTACGGCTTAGATTTTGGCTTCTTCTGGGTATTGGCGCTGAAAACAAACACAGATAGAGGCACATTCACGTCATGAGACAGGTAACGCAGAAACAGCAGAAAGAGGGAGAAAATAACTAATTATCTATTATCTATGTGGTGTTGATCAAATTTCAAACCAGGATGACAGTGTGGTAAGAATAAACAGGCAGTGAGTGGGATAAAATCACTGACCCAAACAGGAAAAGGACAGTAATTTATGCCCCAAAAATGTCTCTGCTGAGCAGGGTCAGAGGGACAGACCAGCAGATCCCACTGGGCAGAGAGACACAAGACAGATAGAATGACTACAAGAGCAAGGGTGGGCGGAGGGAGGCCCTGGGGGGTGGTGGGGGAGGCGGGGCTGGCATCTTCCTCTCTCCACTTTACTCTGTCTGCACTGGATGCCGCACCCTGGGGAACAGATAACAGAGACACACTTAATAAAATAAAACAACGTGAATTAAAAATGCAAGATGTTTTAGCAGTTGTTCTCCACACTTGAGACTCGGGTCCTTAGACAGTTCCACAGTTTCTTCACGAACCAAAAGTTAATTCTATCTCTTCTTGAACAAAAAAACCTTTGCTAAAGCCAGTGTCCAAGTGCCCTAAGCTGCAGTTCCTCTAATGTGAGCATCTAATTATATTAAAGTGACCTTTTCTTTGGAAATAAAGAAAACATATTTGAAGCAAGGAACAGTGGTGACAGTATTAAATTTCACTTCCTTAAAAGGTGTCTTGGTGACAAGTTTAAAAATCACTTTGCAGAATACAGATATTTTGGGGGGGATTATTTGCTTGATTGACAGGGATCCCGGCCAATCACACTCAGCTATGGTGGTTGCCACTTGCTCACCATAGCTCAGCTCCACCCAGCTTTTCAGCAAATCAGGGGCTTTCTAGCTCCTGTAACAGCCAATATGGCAAAAATTGGTGAACACAACCTTAGCATTTAAAATATCCCTTCAGGATTTGAAAAAACATTTTCTTTTTGCAAATATTGCAGGGAGTGTTCACAGGAGGGACTACAGACAGAGTTTGAGCAGAAAAGGTTTAAATGCTTAAAGTATGTGAGGAACAGTAAGTTATAACTCCAATCAGCTGATTGTAAGCTTACATGACAGACTTACAATAAATGTTTCATCTAACAGGAACTTGAGCGGTAAGTTCCCTAAAACATGACTTCAAAACACGCTGTAAATTTAGAGCTTACTTTTATAATGGCAGATTCTTACAAACCATGATACATTGTATGGGTGTAATGTGCAGAGCAGGACTGATGCTTTCCATTCTGTGTTACTGACACTGGGAATTTTCTTGCAAATATTAAAGCTGCCCTTCCAATGAGGGGCAACAACAGAGTGGAAAGATTCATCCTATTTGCAATAACTGTCTGATAAGAGCGCAGTTTGTTTTTTTATGCTGAAGCTCAAAATTCATTTTGAAAATTTAATGCAAACACCAGTGATTATAAATAGTAAAAACACAACCTGGATTTCTTAGTCCAAAAACTTAAATACAGTTAAACAGTTTTCTAAACCCCAATACTGACATGAGAAGAGCCAGATGCAGCAATTCTCCATCTAGACTACTTTTTGGTCTGGTACAAACACCGAAACACAATTCAGAGTAGATATTTAGGTACTTCTCTATCACCCATTTTATAAAAGGGTTTATATTGAGCGCTATCAAGGTGTCAAAGAAACACATCAACGAGGTGGAACTGAGATTACTGTAACTGGCACAGATGTATACAGCATATGAACAATGTCATGCTTACATGCCCACAGTATCAGTTCATTTCACTGCTGTTACACAGCTTAGACGCGGCGCAAAAACACCAAGACGCTGGACCTAAGCTGTATAAGCCACATGAAGGTGAGAAGAAAACAATGTGGACAGCTGTGGGATGTGCGGGGTGATGAGAACAAAGGTCACAGTGGGCTGGAATTGCCAAAGATACATTTTGGCGAGTAGCCAAATGTAACAAACAATGTCATCTATGCTATGTTTCTCCCTCTCTTACTTTCTCCCAAGCACGTACGGCATCTAATAAAACAAAGGGCATATTTCTCCTTCATTCTAAAGACTGTGACTGATAGCTATCATGCTAGCCAGCTAGCATAAGTCACCACAGAGAAGCAGCCGAGCCCTCTCAATAAGGGAACTTTTGTCAACCAACCAGCCAAAAGTTGGTTTAAACTGATCAATGCAAGCACTGGTAAACTGGTGTCTCACTCAATGAGAAATAAATCAGTCGACTAGAAAGTATACTAGCCCTCCAGGTAGAAAACAGCACTTCGTCAAAGACTCATCCACCAGTCAGTCCATTAGAAGGCAGGATCAAAAGTGGTTGTTGCACAATGGTAATCGCTGATGCAACAATGTTCATCACACTAATGAGTGCTAGATAATTATCTACCACAGCCGCCACTGTCATCGTCATCACTTTATTGTCCCAGGGCAGTGGAAAATAAATCAACAACAATAGTACTCAGTAACATACTCATTGCATTATGTTTTTGAACACACCTGATGCAGCTGGTTCAGGTGTGCTAGAGCAGAGAGATCTGGAAAATGGGAAGGTAGGGGTGCCTGGAGGGCTTGAGTTGGGATCCCAGAGGCTATTATTATTATTATTATCATTATTATTATTATTAAGTTTTTTTCTTTAAGCCTTTTTCCTGTCATCTAATTCAGTTACAGAAGAGGCAAGTTGCATATAACTGCATATTACCACCTGTCACTCCGACACGTACACACACTCGCATTCAAATTCACACTTAAATAAGCCAGTTTCCCCTCACACAAATACTCACACAGCTTAGCCTCTCACTTCATTTCAAGTCACACACACACACACACACACACACACACACAACTCAGACCATCCTCTAGGGGCCTCTTACTTCCTGTATGCTGCTGACAAACAGGAAGTCGCTACACGGCTCCAGCACCGCAGCCATCCGGTTGCCAGGATGATGATAACACTACAGCTTAGCTTCGCATCATTTTGACTTTCTCCTCCTTCATCTCACTTTCTTTCTCTCAACTGTTCATCACTCCCACACTGCATTTGTGTATCACCTCTCTTTCCCTTTTTTTTCCTGATTCTGCTTGCTCTCTTAATCTGCACCGTCTTGACGTTCACCCCTGCATCCCCTATCAGCCTTATGTTCTCCATTTCTGCCAGTTCATGTATGGTTTGTCAGCTCCAACACCTTATGCTGAAAACTGACCACAACAATGTTTTCACGCATGCTGGCTTCCCCCTTCTGGTATTATTTGAATACAGTTCATGCTGCATTAAAACTAAATTTAAAAAAATAACAGAAGACACCTTGAACGTCGGGTAGTTTAAAGCAACCGAACTGACCTGCTGGACTCTGTTCTTGCATGACACAACACACTCCTTTAAATGTGTGCCTAAATCCAAACTGGATCTGAGTGGTAAAGCCAAGACCTAATAAGAAAAGGAAACATGGAAAATAATACTAATTACAATATTACTAAAAGTCTTAAAGGAATAATCACTGGGAATGTTTTAAGGAATATTTCTGAGAGATACCTCAAGAAAAATGAAATACATTTAAAATATGAAGCCATATAAAAGGTCAAGTTAGTTAGAATCATTTTTGTTTTACAAAATATGTTATCCCCCATATTTCTGCACTGTCAACATTGTCAACATTGTGTAAGCTGAAAATGTGTTCAAATGTTCATGGTCCCTAGAAAATCAATCCATAAGACTTTCCTCTGGTGCCACTATGAGGTTAAAATGTGGCTCACAGTGAAATATCTAACCCATGAAATTTGGAACTGACATTCATGTCCCCCTCATGATGAATTGTAATAACTTTATTGATCCTTCAGCATGTTAGCATTCTTACTGCGAGCATGCTGCCATGCTAGCATTAGCATTTAGCCCAAAGCACCGCTCTAAGCACTGCACAGCCTCACAGAGTCTTAATCTTGAAGGTGCACATTTTTTGAAAGCTGAAAGAGGATTCGCTGTCTCCCTGTGTACTTTATTAAATATGTAATACATTTTTTTCAGTAGACTAAATCTCCACTAAAAAAATCCATTCAGATGACAATCTGTGTTGAGTGTTTGCATTGCTTTACAAACTGCCTCTGTGATGTTGAGTTAAACAACCTTATCTCCATTACACCAGCCAAGTTTATTTGAAATATCCATATACTGATCTAAACCTAATATAGAATCTCCAACATGATAATACACTGATCATTCTTTCTATAGATAAGCTGTTTACATGCATCTTTTATATGATCACTAATTTTCAAATATAGACCATGATGATGAAAAATCCTGCAGAGGAAATAAGCTTGAACACTGAGTGAGAGCCAAGAATTAACAGGACATGTACAGTACACATGCCTCTGTATGAAGAGCTTAAACCTGCTATACGGTTCTTTACGTGAACGGTGAATGTGTATGATGTCTGTATGTGCCAACACAAAGATTAAATATTAAGAAGATGCTGGAGTACATGGAAAGTTAGTCTACGATTCCTACTTTACATATTTTGTAGAGTCATATTTCATTCAGTGAACTCCATGATGAATGAAAACTATTTCAGCAGAGTTTGAGGTTGAGTAGTAAAGACAGGGTTCATTCAGACTTCTTGATGTATATTATTATCTGTTAGAAATAAATTAAAAACATAAACCCTACATTTGATATAATAATTAAATTAAACATAAAATTGTCCCGTTCTGGATTTTTGGTGTCTTTTTCATGACATGTTGAATTTCTACAGATTTTTTACATTTGAAGGCTAGAATTTCTACGTTCTCGCTGAAGCTTTACTGCATGTGGAACAATCACTGACACAAACTAATCTGGAATTCCAGCAGCGAACAGTCACAAGGCAGAGCTACATACACTCACATAAAGATGTCTTATATATGTGAACAATGTCTGTTACACATTGTAGATTACCTATTTAATCAAAACATCTCTCAGCACTAGTGACAGTCTGAAGCTGCATACAAGATACAGACTGAAAAGACAGGGCCACACAGTACAATGTTGTTGAATGTATTCTGAGTATAAATGTGAGGATTCCTCTACCATGAAATGATATGCTTACAGCTTAGAGTTTGAACTGTTTGTCATACATTCAGTAACTGTAGTGCCGCAGCTACTATTCTTATTGTGACCAACATCCCAAAGTAATAATATTCTGGTGATATAAAGCAGAGCAAAGTAGGCATTGTTTTTGTGAAGCTAATGTTTGGCTCTTCAACTTAAGAAAGTACAACGAGTAATTTAACAATAACTAATTCATCAATCAGTTTATCACAATCAAGTCATGTTTTAGGTAAGGCAAATGAAACAACCGTGGTCAGGGCAAATAAGAACAAATAAGATCAACTTTAGCTGAACAGGAAAACGTCACTCACACTAGCAAACCTCTCTACAAGAACCGGCTGTTGAAACTGCATTGGCAGATTTAAAGATCTAAAGCCGAATGCACATGTGCATGTTTCCACTGTGCTAACAATTGCAGATGTTTCTATTTCCACATCTACCATGACTGAACCCTCTTTGACATGTAAAAATGCATTTCTACCACGCAGTGCTGAGGGTATTTAATTGCATTTTAAATTATGCTGAATATATCAAATTTAAGCAGACCACGCTGAACTTACAGGGTAGGCTGGTCATCAGGAGAAGGCTGAGCATAAGCACTGACACGGTTAGTTTATTCTGTGATTAAAATGCGGGTATGAGTCACTTTCACAGTTCTGATCAGGATATAGAGACTAGCACATCGACTCATTTCCTGCAGCAGTGATGAAATGACACTGACACAATTACAGATGTAAGACCAGAAGATAAAAACAGGCAGAAAGACGAGAGTCAATGAGACTGTGTTGCAAAGGAGGCTGACTGCAACGGAAAATCCCTCTTTGGTTTTGCTTAGCTTGTCATGTTTGCAACGGTCAGTGTCGGAAACGCAATTTGTAGAATGCTCTTCAAAATGCACCAAATGTACTGACTGGAAACGAACACACCAAGTCCGTTTATGAGCTGACTGAAAGTCGGTGCGAGATTGGCTGATGAGACTGAAGCGGCTCTGTGTGAATGCTGAAAGACAGCAACTTCCCCCATAGGAAAGAGGCCTGTGTGTTGAAATTTAAAATGCACTACACTACTTCTCTCCCCCTCTCTCTATCTCATATTCTCTCTCTCACACACACACACAGACACACACACAGCCTAATATTAGCTAAGCATTCACAATGGCTCCTTTGACAGACAGAGGGAGAGTAGTAGAGATGGAGGGAGGGAGGGAGAAAAAGAGAGAAAGAAAGAGATATGAAGGATTCCAGGGTGTGGATCCTTTGAACAGACACTGTCAAAACACACACACACACACAGTGAATAAAGCTCACATATGTTTCAGTTTACAAATGGCCATAAAAAGGCTTATTCATCCTGCCACTGAATCTCCTGTGCCCCCTGACCTCATTAGAGTTACTGCACACCAACACACACACAAACACATGTTGAACTTCAACATGTTTAACCTGTAGTATAAACTTATAAATTAAAAATATATACCTAGAAATACATGGCTGATTGGATTTATCACACATATTTTACTTCAAAGTGAATACAGTATAAGTTTTTGTGTGACCAGGTAAGTGTTGGCTTATTGGAGGAAGGCAGACAAAGGCAGTAAATGAAAATTGGTGTTCACAGTGGCAAAATGCCAACCTTGTGACCAAAATCATGCATCAAATTGACTTCAGCTGCTGCAGTGTGCACTGACTGGTGGGCAAAAAGAAAATTTGGCAAAGCCTTGTTCACTCCAAATACCATCCCTCCAACAGGCTGGAGAACAGCTGGTTTTACATTACTGTGCAAATTAGGGTGATGGTAAAAAAAAGAAAATTACAGGTACAATAGTAACAATTAAAATAAAAATTATAAATCAAATCAAAATCAGCTGATTAAACTTAACTATTAAATTATCTTCAGAAAATAGCATACTTGAGTTTTTTTTTTTGAATAACCTTTTTTTTAAAACCTGCATTTCAATATAGAAACAAGTGGTTTCTCATATGATGATGATGATAGGTGGGAGTGGGTCTATCATTACTTTCAACTCAACTCCACCCAAGTACTCAAGTACTAAGATCTCAATAGTATCTGTTAAGAAGGTTTGAGGAACAATGAGGCAAATCAAACACACTTGTGTAGTTCAACAATAAACAACATTCAAATATAATATATTGATATGCCTGTCTTTATCATTAAAAAGTTCAAAATCAGAGTTGATTGTGAACATGAGTTAGGGGAAAGGGTGATTTTAGACATTTTGAATGTAGCCCAGGGTAGTAATAAATGTGTCGGCTGTGCAGGAACAGTGCTGAGTGGCTAAGCTAACATCCTGTGGTGTGTTCACTTGCTCACTCACACTCACACACACACACACACCTACACACAGCTGATGTATCTGGCAACAGATGTGGTTCTATTGCTGTTATTTTAGTCTTCGACTCAGCAGGTTAATTTTACCTCTTCAACAGTCTTCAAATAAAGAAATTAGTGCTGAATATATTTTGTGATGGAAACGTTCATAGATGAACGTCTTTTCTAGTAAGGCCCTTGTATATTTGTCTTATTAAATGAGGGATTTCTTTCTAGCAAGGATTCGGTGTGTGTTTCCTCTCTTGACATATGTGCCATATAACCAGATGTGACTGAAGTATATTTAAATATGGGCTCAGCAGACTAGTAAAGGTTCCTGCACAGAAACCACTAAAACATATCAAACCTCCAGCCCTTGCGGAACAAATCATTGAGCAACATGCGATATAACCACCTTTACGTTTTTTTCTGGTTTTCCTCAATGGCATAAACCACTTCCTACAAAGAACGCAACACTGCAATCTCCTTTACATTATGTTACACTGCAATAAAGGTGACTTTCTTAAGTGCCGGTTTGTGTGATTTTCCTGGTGATCTTAAGGTTTGACTTTTACTTTCAGTAATTATGAGTAATCGCAATGCAATTAGCAGGTACCATGGTGCTCACTGAGGCCTATCAGGTGCTACAAATTTTCATTGTTTGGTATTTAAATCTCACTTACTCATCATTTCCTATTTAGTCCTCCTTTCTATCTTAGGTGATGTTTCAAAAAGGCTAAATGAATACAAGTAAAGCCAGAATACGTCTATACATTAAACAGATCAAATCAATGTAAAACATGGCAATAAAACACCTTATGTATCCATATTACACTTATCAGCTTACACCTCTGATGTATGGAGATGTGGGGCAACAACATACCATCATACTCTGCAGTATATTTGCACTCCTATACAAAATGCATACAATAAAGGAGCTTCTAGTCTGTGTATCTGCTCTTCTGTTTCCACAGTAGGGCAGAACGGACAAACCAAGATATTCCTTTATTTGTCCCACAATGGGGAAATTCCAAAACAGAGCCCCCTAATAAATTGCAGCAATAAATATCTTTTTAACAGTTAATTTCCTTATAACTACATCACAACAGGCAAAACATAACTGCAAAAAGTGCTCAGTACACTGGGGACAGGTTTTTCTTTTGACTTTGGTCACCCCTTTACAAATGCTTTTATCTACTTCTACAACATGGTAAAAACCTGTCAGTGGAAACAAAAAGATCAGCGTGTGTACTTACTCAATCTGTGTCCATAGAAGAATCAGCAGTATGTTCAGAAGACAGTAGAAGAAGCACCTTAGTTCATTCCTCATAAAAATGCAAAACTTGAACAGCAGCCACATACAGCTGAAATCAGAAAAAAGCGGAAGATTAGTAGCATCTAAAACCTTTAAAAAACATTCTGCACCAAGTTCTTGATTCTTCTTCCTCTAAACTCACATCTCATATTCAGAGAAGTCCCACTTCAACACACACACATACCGTATATATGGTGCATGCTACTTCCTCTTTTTCAGTTCCCCACCTGGGGGAGGGGGAGGGGTGCTGGGGCTTGGAAAATTGAGTCTGCAACAAGGTTTTACAAGCTGACAAAATAGCAGTAGCAGACAGTCATCCAGGTAGCAGTCCATCAAAATATAAAACGTACACTAACCCTAACCCATTCAGAGGGTGCATTAATCCACTGAGACTGCACAGTCCTCCCCCCGACACAGAAGTTCTTTAAACTTTTACATATGTTTTATACTTATTATTTTATTTTGTCAGATAAACAGTACATATTTTTAAGCTGGTCTAATTAGTCACAGCTGCACAAAATTGTTTTGTTTAAAAAACATTCGTTTTAAGCATTAGTATTAAGTATTACACTTCATTTTAAAACCTACTACAAAGGGAGCTTTTAACTGGATATGAAACTCTCAGTTTAATACTGATGCCTCTATGTTACCTACTTCTCTATTTTCTATAAAGTTATTCTTACAGTAATGACCCGGTCGGATTCCCCCTGAAATCAACTAAACGAGACGGTAGAACCATTACTGTTTTTGTCCACAGTTCCTTGCTGCTTCTTTAAGAATTAAACACAGTAATGCACCAGCATTGCCATGTATGACACAACTTTACCCAACAAATGCATTTTTACATTTACATTACCTAAATTACTTAAAGCATGTTACTTGCATCGAAAAGGCAGAGACATTACGTGTGCCAAACAGCAACAAGATCCCTCATTGTAATCTTTATCATTTTATTTTTAATTGAATCACAGTCAGACCAGTTAGTAGTTTCACTGAAATTCTGACATTCAATAACTTTAGCACATCCAGATAAAAAGGACCAAAGTGTGAAAATACATCATCTACTCAAAAGTCAGTGACGTCTGAGATTATGGTTGATGACTGGATACACACTGTACTTCCTATGTATATCTTGGTAGGAGGAAAGAAAGGAGAGTCCATGATGTCAAAAGGATGACACATCACAGTGATTGTTCACTCGTTTGTTTTTTCACACCAAATTATCGTGAGAAAAATGTTGATAACACTTTTGACAAAGTGAAAACATGCACACACTGATGACCACAGTGGAGAAGTAAAAGATGACTCGGAATGAAGAGAACAAGATGGAGGGGAAATGAAGGGACAGTTTGGAGTAATATCTGGGGGAAATCACAGACGCAAATGGCTGCATGCTGCTTTTCCAGCTTTCTGTATTATGTAATTCTCCATAAAATTCCTCTGACTGCCTACTCAACTTTTGTAGCATAAACTTTTGTTTTATTGCTAGAAAATGAAGAACAGCTTCTATTTAACTGAACGTCAATTGATCCCAGCCCTTAAAGCTGCTGGACGAAAGGGTTAGCGTAGCTCCACAGCAGCCACTTCCTGTGCTCTCAATGTCACACTTCCTGCCTCGCAATGCAGTCGGGGGCGGTATGCCAACCAACCCTCGGCTGCACTTCAATACTCTCCCTCTTGTCTCCTCTTTCCAGCCAACGACAGCACCAGAGCTGCGTCTTAAAACGAGACACCTTGGCTTCCTTCCCTGTGCTCAGCTGTTTTTCCTCCCCGACCTCCAGTCTCCAGTGAGGGGAAAAACGTGTCTGAGCTGGTGCTTCTGTACACCATTAAAAAAAAGACCAGTGTTCCCCACAAATGCCACTGCAATTGGCTAATGAATCAAGAAAAAATGCTCACTTGGTTAAAGCCGGCTGAGCCTTTACACAAAACAAATGTGCAACAGGAACACATGTAAGTTATAACAGCCTTTTACAGGCATTGAAGGTAACGGAACTGATACTGGTAAAATGACTGAGAATGAAACAAACATCCAAAAACCAAATATCCACATCCCCTCCAAAAAGGTAAAAAAAAAAAATATTTCTTTAATCACACACCTCATTATTGTAAAAAAGCTAACAGGGATACTTTTCTAACTCTCTTTAATTGTGTTGCTTAGAAACACCTTACATTACAATGCCATGCAGCGCTTTGAGTGGTCGAAAGACTTGAAAGGCGCAAGTACAGTCCATTTACCATTAAGTAGCAATTGTAGTAATAGAAACTCATTATGTTTAGTTTGTGTTGCTAGAACTCGATGCATTTTGAGATTGTGGATGCAGCGGTGTCTATCCTATAAAGGGCAGTCATTGTCATTTTTGGTATGTGCCGTCATGGCTCATATTACAGCATGTCATAGTGTTTCGTTACTGCTGAATCAGCAATAGGGCAAATAAATCCCCAAAACATTTTAATGTGAGTCATATTTAGCTGAATACCAATTAATAAGTCAGCTTTGAAGGAATAGTGAGACATTTTGGGAGTTTGATATCACTCTCCTATCTCCCTGTTGTTTTTGTATGGAAATAGATATGGCAGACGGCAGATTTTGTTACCTTTTGACAGAGCCTGGCTAGCTGTTTCCTCCTGTTTCCAGTCTTGGTGCTAAGCTAAGTGACTTCTGGCTGTAGCTTCATATTTAACTGAAAGGTATGAGAATGGTTTGGATCTTCTCATCTAACCGTCTACCAGAAAGCGGAGAGGTGAATTTCCCAAAACGTCAAACTGTTTCTTCAACAGGAGTGTGACATCATAAGTTACAAAGAGGCCAGAGGGTTGCAGCCATAAACGCTGATACATCAATTGCAAACACAGACTGAATCATTATGTATTGCGGTGGCCAGATTGGTATGTCAGGGTTGTTGCATTCCAGTGTGTTTGTGATGTTACACACAACCTGTCCTGTACATTCCTCCGAACCATAATATTATCATTCCATCTCCTCTCAATCTTTCTCAATGTTTCAGCGATATCAAAACTACAGCCTGACGTGACAAAAAGAGCCGAGTTGTGTCTCAATATTTTCACCACTTCTGCAGAGTCCCTAGCCACGTTTAAACAGACATCCCACAATGCATAAAGACTTGTCAATATTCTTATTCTTAGATGCATTATGATTCTTTCCTGAACAATATCTCAATGCAGAAAACTTGATTATCGTCATTTTTGAACTCAAATGCTGTCCTCCGGCTGGTCTGCCTCAACTCTGTGATTTACAGAGTTTCCTGGTGGAGATAATCACTTTACTTGCCGTTAGCTAGCTAGCTAGCTAGCTAACTCAGTCATGACGCTGTTACCTGCCAGTATTCCTTGCTGGGAAGCATCGATAATTGTTTTATAATTACACTGTAAGCCCTCTGAATTTGAATTGAATCGAACCACGAGGTGCCCACAGATTCCCACCCCTAAAAGCTGTCCCAGTGTGTGATTTTTAGATAGCATGCTGGCGTTCCAGAAGCAAATGAGGCGTGACGTGTAATGGTACAGAGACACTGGATCTGGAGATCCGGCTGTCCGGTGCATGATGGATACGCTGCTCCGAGTTGACCGACTGTTCGCCATATCGGAATTTACATAAACAAGACTCTACTTCAGCTTTATGCAAATGTCTATCCAGCGCAACGAAACTCAAGTCAGACTGTAAAACTAGGCGGTGCTGATCAAATATGAATCAGATTCTGTTACTGCATTGCCTATTTCTTGCCTCAAATGTTTTCAGAAATGTATTTTAGTGTACTGTTTAGCCGTAATATGTAAAAGTTTCTGGGCTTGCCGCCATGTTGAAAAAGGCAGATCATAAACCAAAGCACCACCCAAATAGCACTTTTGCCATCCACCGGGTGGGGAATTCAGTGGTCCGGTCAATCCAGATGTGTCCTCGCCGGATTCTGTGCGTCTGCACCATAACACAACAGCATCAGCATCGCGGCAGACTGGCTCCTCCAGACATTGATTTGGCTCTGTTACTACCTCTACTGCTGGGTGGGACAACCCTTTCCATGTTCATACATCTTATACAGAATGGTGAGGTGGAATAAGAGAACAACATTCCTGCCTTAAACAAGCTGTATAAAAGGGACTCTTGTGTCTCAACAGACTCTATGAAGTACTGTCATCAAGTGTTTCTTGGTGTTCCTGTTTACTCATCTCAAACCAAAACCAGGAATGTGGTAGTCCCAATCATTAACACAGAGCTAAAGAGCAAACAGTCATCACATTCATTAGCCTGAACAACTATGAAAGGAAAATGATGGCAGGACAGGAGAAGAGAACTGAAATGCCCCCCATCCTGTATGTCACAGTCACATGAACATTAGTGCAGCTCGCCTGCAGGCCAGTCACTCACTTTAGATGCTTTGTGATCACACATCACACCACATATGACTCACATACTGTAGGCCAAGCAGACATGCCACAAAATGTCATTCAGAATGCTTCGACTATGTGAAAACTAACTCTGAAATATGCAACAAAGTTTAATTCAAATGCCAAGACACATACTGTTTTGACTGTCTTAATATTTTAGAATTTCCTCTGGCTGTCCTTGAAGCTTTTTAACTGATATTTCATCATGCTATAATCATTATATGTGTATTTAATGGTTGAAACACAACAACACAATGTTATAATTCAAAAGATGGGACAAGATAATTGAAATATCTTTTTAGCTTAGCCTTTTTTTTTTTGCAGAAACCACATTTACTCATAGGAGTTCAAAAATGTTGGTAGAGGGTAGGCATGGGAATCAAATCCACACATCTGGTTTAACTTTTTTTGAAGGGGACAACGGGCAAGCCAAGCCTTCAGCCATAGGGACAGGCTTAGGATTCTGGAATGACTGGAAAGATGCAGGCTCCCCCTTGTCCCCTAGTTCAATATAAATCAGGAAACCAATATAGAATTATATGCTGGCGAGCTAGACAACTTTTTCAAGCCAAGCCATGTGAGGATATTCACGATTATCCCCATTCGCGATTATAATGATAATGGAAGTGTTTTTTATGGAAAAAATATTGTATATTGTCCCATGCAGAGTTGAGGGAATACTACACACGTTGCTTTTTTTTTTTTAAACTAAAAGCGTGTTTAATTTTTTTTGTGTTAAAATGATGAGGCTGTTGCTGACTATTGCATTCACAACACGTAAGGCATATGGTCATGAGTTTCAGTGTTGGATGGACAGCGAGATGCCACAATCACATGCTTTACACAGGAAACAGAGATGAGCACAAATAGAGAGCACAGTATTGCATTATGTTTCTACTACTACCCACACGCACAAGACAAATGCACATGCTATCCTCTGAATGCAAAACGTGCTCGATAGTGTTGCAATTCTTTTCACATCATGTCTGTTCATCTCTGAATGCATAGTAGGAAATGGAGAGAGGGTCTTCAGAACATCTCTGAATTCATTTCAAAGGGAGAACACAAGATAAGTTGGATAAAAAGGATGAGCGGGGAGACACTGAGATTCACCCAGTCCCTCACTTCCTAACCAGCACTGGGTTTGTCCCACTGCGCTTCTGAGGAATGCCAAGAACTCACAGCTGCAATGAACTTAAACTAGTTCTGTGACAAAGCAAATGAATGAGAACACAAGCAGAGGGAACATGAGCACGTAAACAAGGCTCTTTCTTCTCTGCTGTGCAATGACCTCAACACACTTTTTTTTATGAAACCCTGACATAAACTGAGGAGATCCAACAATTACTGAACAGCCTCTGCACAGAGCTGCTGTTGGAGGACAATTTAGTCAAAAGGATTAAGAAACGCACGCAGACCAGGTGTCTTTAGATAGGTTCCTTATTACTGCATCTGATTTCTCAAAAAGAACTTGTTGCATTCAACTCACAGTAGAGGTGTAAGAAAATATCGATACACTCGAAGTTGTCAAAATATTTTTTTTGATGTGATATTTATCGAATCCAACCGTTAGAAAGCATTGTTGTAAACGTAAACTGAGAGCTATGGTGTTGTCCCACTGTTCTGGGTCCATATAAAACTAATTGTATACATATGGTGGTGTGTTCTTTGTACTATGACAATTGTATGAGCTGTGTATGAGTTGAGACATCTGTCAATCAGGTCAAACACTTCCCAAAAACATGCCCATTTATAGTTTGAAGTTTCAAAATTGTTACCAAGACATACATACGATGAAGTAAAATTAGGTCATATTTCTAACTAAAAAGAAGTGATTGTTGAAGTGTTGAAGTGACCTTGAGCAAGACACCGAAGCCCAAACTGGCCAGAACCTCACATTGCAGTGTTTAAGTGCACTGGGAAGTGCTTTGAACTGCTCTCAGGAAAAAGCCACTAGAGGCAATAAAAAGTGCATCTCATAGTGGTTGTTGATTGAACAAAGCTGAGAGACCTTCCAAGGATTTATGGCCGTGGCTCCAGTTTTGACAAACAACTTCTTTGTTGATTTTAAACTGATAAATCTTTTTAATCAAAGAACCAAATTTGCACAAGTGATATTAATCCAGAAAGATACTGACAACAATATCTGTGTGTGTTAAGGTACAGTCTCACTGTTTAATATAGTCACACCCGTGCAGGTCAGTATTTACACTGAAGTCTAAATGACTGAGAATCAACTTGTGTAATCCATCTTAGTCATCGTGATTACAGCTCTAAAATTTTTGTTGTTCGGGATAATAATAATTTCCCCGTTCTAAGGCCAAACTGCACTGTGTTTGCTTTAAAGGTCTACTTTACTTACAATTTATTGTCATTTTCTGTATTTTAAAGCTGTAAATAGATAAACCAATCAACATTGTTCACTTTATAACAGCATGCATGCACAGGATGATAGTGTAAGGCACTCAACACAGCTTCATTATAACATGGCATTTTCCCTATGTTTGCCACAGTGTGAGAAACACAAGTATTCTAATTCATATGCATAGCGATTCTTACATCTACCATATAGCCCAGCCATAGACTAGCATGACTGCAACCCCTTCGTCAAGCATCTGTGCAGCACCAATTCTGAAAAAGGAGAACTATACAAAACAAGTTGCACAATGTTTAAAAAAAAACAAAAAAAAATCACTCTGGTTACACAGGGCGGCAGCAAGTTTTAGCTATAACAGTTCAACCAGGTCTAAGACAAGCCAGCTACAGTATCTGCTCGACTGCTGTGTAAGAAAGATGAGCCTTGGAGAGGAGGAAAGCTGATTTATTATTCTGCTGCCCTTCCGGTTAATGTCACATCAGCATCTGTTAACTCTGAATTCCTTCATTCAAAACAAGCAGTTCCCTGTAAACTAAATGTTTACAGAATTAGCTGAGCCTTACAGTAAGTGTGTGTCTATGTGAGTGCATGCAGAGTGAATGCTTGGAGCCAGATGGCAATCTGTCAAACAGGTTGCAAACACACACACACACACACACATTCCTTTTCCATAGCTTTCTGACTGTATGTGAATAATATGTGAAACTGAAATCAAGGGCATTTCTTCACATTTTGTTCCCATCTCTCTCTCTCTCTGTGTGTGTGTGTGTGTACCCACCAGTGGTCCGTACTCCCTACAAAGCTCTTTGAAAATAAAACCCAAATATGTGGAGACACTGCAGTCCATTCCCCCAGCTCTTCCTCTCTCTGCAGCTCTCTTGGCAAACTCACATGCCTTATGTTGAGCTTGACTCTATGGGACGAGCTACATCCTCACAGCAGACTCTAGTCCATGAAAACACAGTGAGTTTTAAAAGCAAATACTGATCACAGCCGACTCACACTGACCATCATTTGTGGGTGGAAGAAAGGACAAACCTTGGCCTCCAGCCAACACCTCTGCTAGAGCTCTGTACCAGTTTGCAAGACGCCTGTAACAGACTAAACGCTTCTTTAGGCGGTGAACTAAACAGTTCGTCTCAATTCATTCGCCATCACTGCTGGAATCAGTCCCAGCCGCTTTCTGGAAGATGTCAACTTCTTTATGCTTGTAAACCGAACTCGGGTCTTACGGTTTCCGCTTCACTGGAGCTATTTTCCACATACGCGCACACACACAAAACTTAGACCAAACTTCAGTTAGTGTTTGCTTAACCTACCTCTGGAAGTATGAAATGCTGTGCACGGCTAATAAGCTTCCATCGACCGTGAATATGCTGAGGTTGGTGTTGAGGCTCTCTGTGCAGCCAATCCTGAAGTCTGCAGAGGACTGGCAGCCAGACAGGCCAGCTAAACTGGCCTCGTCTAGAGCCGTACATACACTGGGTTGAGCGAAGTCTCTCCAACAGAACATCCTGTGAGGAAATAATGGATATGTGCATACAAGATCGTTTAATGAGACTACATATTATACAAAGCTGATTCAGTAACTTTATTTCTCTAACAGACTATTAGCTACGGTGGTTGTTAGCTAACTTAGTTTGGTAACCTAGCTCACAAGAAATGCTTTTCAATTAGCTAGCATTAGTCATATATGTTATATTGTAACAAAATATTTATTCTTGAGAATAAATACAGTTTAGCTAATGCTGTGTCCTGGTTATTAGACCCTCTTTGCATAGCTTATGCTATATATCATTCTCTGAAAACAGGCCTTGCTAAACTCATAACCCCTAATTTTACAGTGCAATTTTTTATTTTTTTATTTTCCCATATTTCTGGCAGGACTAGCTAGGAATTTTTGCTCCCTTAAAACAACTGGACAGGGCCCCTCAGCTAACAATTATCTATCATTTGTGGCAAGTTCCTCGGCCCCCGGTTCAACCCTGAATAATGGCCTCCTCCCATTCCAGAAAGCTAAATGTACCGCCAGTACGAACAGATAATTGTAGGTCAAGTACTCAAGTAGGACTACGTTACATTTCAGAAAGCAGCACTCTGTAGCCATCTGTCCTGAGCTGGCTCTCTTGTTCCTCCTCACCCTCTGATGACCGTTTCATTGACTCAACTCTGTGTATACACGGCTCTGGCTTCGGCTAATGCAGCTGTGCCGGCTGGGTCTCTTATCCGGGGTTTTAGCAGTGATGCAATGTTTCCAGATGTGGAACAAGAGAAAAATAAATCCTTATTAGTCTTGTCTAAGGAACAACAATAATTCCCCCCAACAAATCTGTAATACTAATTGTGTTTGTGGTGCATATATATTATTTCACTGAATCTGTTCTATAATCCAAGCCAATAACCTTAAAAGGTCTATTTGATTGGTTCTAATTGTTTTATACTTTAATATGATTTTACAATAGAACTTATTATAGGATTCATTAATGTTACTTACACAATCACTAAATCTGTGCATTTGGACAAAAATGGCACCAAATAGCACAATCACAGTCAAATAATGGGATCACAACCATCTTTCATATTTTACTTCCTACAATAAAGGCTGCATAATAAATGTGTGTCAGTGCGTTTATTGTGAGCTTATCATGAACTTCTGAAATTACACTTTGCGCCTCAAGTCTGATGAGTAAATTGGGGTTGGGTGGACAACTAGTTGGGTTATTTTGCCAGATTGCCTCCTCAGATTTGTTGGACAGAAACTTCCCATTATCAACCTCTACCAGTAAATGTACAGGGATATGGGCACCTCCTGCTGGATTGACACAGACATTCACATACAGTGTTTTACTGCATTAAGGACAGTCTATCTTTTTCTCACTAAATTCATGAGTGCACTGAACCACCTGAACTTCAGTCGTGTGTACAGATAGGGAGTAGTAGTAGAGTAGGAGACAACCTTATAGGCCTTGATATTTGTGGCATGAATGAAAGGAAACAGATGAACATCACATGGAGAGTTGGTTTTGTTCACTCTATTTACATGTAACACTTACACCATCACCACAGCCTCTAAATAAACATAGTTGAAAAATAATCATACCATTGAATCAAGCCCTCTCTGACAGTGTGAACAAATCCTCAACATAATACGCCTCTCAAACAGAATTTGTTGCTGGGCTGCTTTTTTGAATCACATTAGATTGTACAGATGTAGCTAAAACACAAAGGCTAAATTAATACATTGTAAAATTATCCAAT
The DNA here is from genome assembly GCF_004916995.1 of Morone saxatilis. NCBI lineage: Eukaryota > Metazoa > Chordata > Actinopteri > Moronidae > Morone > Morone saxatilis. The sequence continues at coordinate 19,115,599 of NW_023339751.1, read as the reverse complement.
TTTATCATGATTATTACAAATTATGTTGTTTACATGTCAGTGACTCCCCAGACAAAAACGAGTCTGAGCCTGTGTCTTGATAAATAATAGATTTTCTTTTAAATATTAGACATATACATTATATTTTTTCAACGTGTCTCCAGCAGACAAATGTATCATTCATAAATTGTTTCAATAAAACACTGTCAAGATGATTATTGTGTGTCCCTGAAAAATCTAAAATCTGAAAAGGTAAAAAAAAAAAAATAAAAACACACATACACACACAAATATTTTCATTATTTAATTTTAACTACTGATCTGTACACTTTTAATAAAATGTCAAAAGAATGAATATTATATACAGGTGAGGATTTCAGACTGCTGCAGATTTAAAAATATAAAACAGGAACTTCATTGAATGCCAGACAGAAGTATAATTTCTCTGCTTTGTCCAAACTATTCTGCATTACGACTGGGTTTCTCTGTACCTTTCTCCAGGTAACACTGGAGCAGGCTGTATGAACTCTGACCTATGATTCTGACTTAGTTTTGCTGCATCAATTTCCACCAATGGCAGTTTTCACACCTGGATTAACAATGGATGGATAGAGTCATCAAAGAAAGAGCCAAACATGATTGGCTCGTCAGAGAGTGCTGCTGCAATAATAAGTGGCTGAAAGCAGAAGAAGCTGATTGGCTGCTCAGATGCTCCTGGTGGAAAGGCACTGGTTGACCACCTCCAGCAGCGAGGAGTTCTCCAGGGCTGCTGCCACTCGCTCTTTGTCTGCTAGCTGTTTGTTCACTGCACACACACACACACAATATAAAGGGAAAAAATAAATGACATACAGTGGTAAATTTCCCTCACGTTTAACAATGAGCAGTAAAATCAGTATTAGGACTTGTGGGAAATCTATTATCTAATATCCCATCATGCCTGCTGTCTCCGTATGATTTTTACCTGCTTCCTCTGAGGCGTGAGTCCCAGGAGTGATGTGGACATCAATCTGAGTAGAAACAGAGAAACACACAGTGCTTGGACCGAAATCGAAAAACAAGACACCAACATACAGAAATCCCACATTGTACGTCATGTTAACTAACACTCAATCAAAGGAGGTGTTGTTCAACGTGCATCTCTACTACCAACACACACACACATACTTTGAACCGGTCTGGCAGGGAGCGTAGCAGCTTGACTTTGATTGACAGACCGATGAGTGTTGCCATGCTGCAGTGGGGGATGGTGGGTGTGAACTCAATACCCACAGTGCTCTCTGCATCACTAACCTGAGAAAAAGACAAATAGAGAGTTAATAAACAACATACTGCATGTAGTTATGCCATTTTTTCATTTTATTTATTTAGTATATAAATTAAAGTAAGTAATGCTTATTTTGCTGAAGAAGGATGGAGTGTGGAAGTTCACTTACATGTTGAATAGAATAAAGGGATGAATGGTGGTCAAGTTCAACCCTACCTACCCAACCCTTTTATTATTTTTTTTACTAAAATAGAGTATTGCTAAGCCCAGGGTAAGGTTGCTGTTTCTCCATTCACCCTTTTAGTAAACCTAACAAACCCCACCAAAACCCAGCGTACCTTGACACGGACTTGCTCCACGACATTGAGTTCCTCCAGAGACAGGGGATGCTCTGGATCGTTGATGGATCTGATCAGATGTACCTTTGAGTTAAAGAATTTATGACAACATAATAAAAACATCACATGCTTCCCTTTGATGTAGTCAATTACAGAATTAGTGTTTTATTTTGTTAAAAGTTATGTAATTGTTTGTATATTTACTGAAAAAAACCTATAAGCATAAAGCAATAAAATGGTAGAAGTAAGAAATATAGCACTAGTGTGTAGGGTTTAAGGGCGTCAAGTGGTGAAGTTTCAGAAGTTTTCACAACTACCTGAACACCCCTTGCGCCTGTATTTGACGACCTGGGAATTACAATGGGCTGTGGAGTGTATAGGAGAAACTACAGTAGCCACAAAACTTGTGAAAAATATAAAAGCCCCTCTGTACAGCCCGAGTCTGGGCTACTCCATGCAGCAGCAGATAAAACGGTTCATTCTAAGGTGACGAAAAAGAACCATATTCAAGTGATTATACACTAATTAAAACATATCTATGAATATCTTATTTCATTTCTGCCAATAGCTCCTCCTAGATATTACACAATAAACCTTAAAAATATTCTTAAGCAATGTATGAAGGCACACACTGACCAAAACTATGTTGGTTTAGTATAAAGGTACATACTTGAACACACACAAACAGTTCCACTGAAGTTTGAATGGCTGCAACTAATGATTATTGTCACTGTTGATTAATCTGTGGATCAGCAGCTTAGTTACTCCATCATTATTTAGTCTTTTAAATGAAACAAAATTGTGAAAAATGCTCATCATAACTTCCCAGAGAGAAAAGGTGACAACAGGTGTCAAACTGTTTTGTTTTGTCTAATAGTCCAAACATGAAAGACGAAGATACACACTGACACAGAGAAAACCAGACAATACACATTTCTGTCAAAACACTGAGGCCAGTGAGTGTTTGTGTTTTCTACTTGAATAACTTAAATGATTAGCCATTTTCTCAGTCAACTAACCAACTAGATAATCGTTTCAAATTCGTGGAATAAGTTATGTTTGAATTTTAAAATATACTGTAAATGTGTCTGTTCTAGACTGTAGTTATATAATATTTAACTCTCAATTTAAATGAATCTCATTAGCTTGATATTCCTGCCACATACACAATAAGAGGTTTTACGGTAACGTGCTGAGTAAAATTACCCAAACTAGTGTTATCTGTACAACCATTGACGCCATCTTTATTGTGCAATAGCTACAGTTTTAGTGTAACAGTTAAAGTAACGTTATCTGTACGGTGTAAAACCAGTCTAAACCACTGACAGTATATATAAATATATATATATATATATATGGTCTAAACTAGAGAAGAACAGTTAGCTGAACTCATCAACAGGATATCGAAGATTTCTCTGTCGTCGATGGGGTCGTGGACGTCTTCATCCTCGTCGGTCGCTGTCAGCAGCCTCTCCCCGGACCGCTGGAAGATCACAGGGTTTGCGTTCTCCAAACGGGTTCCCCCGGACATGTTTACACCTTCACTGAGTCCGCGTTATACAGTAATGTAGGTGATGTAGGTGATGTAGACCGCTGGTGCTGCACTCTGGCACCAACACAAACACTTCCTGAAATAACGGAAAGCGATAGAGTCCAAAAGAGTGAGGGAAAGCCTTAACGGGACAGTACACCCAACAAGTCGCTCCTGTAGATAGATAGGTAGTTGCCATGTGTTTTGGAGGGGGGAGACATTTAAACTGAAACGGCTCACATTATCATTGTTTTTATTGTGTGCCTTTAGTGTGTGCATGTGTTTTATTAGTTTCAGTTGTCTTAAAAATGTGATATCGTGTGTGCAATGTCCCTTTAACTGGTTGTGACTCTCTGTTTGTCCTACAGATGGCACAATCTGCACATTTTAGCCCCCAAAAGTAACCCATTAGAAGTTTGTGTGTGTGTGTGTAGTCTGCAATATACTGACAAATGTCTAAATGAGTTCTTAGAAGCACCTTATAGTTAAAGAACAAGAGCTATCCTTGAACAGAATTTAGGATTTAGTAGTAGGCATACCCAATGCCAACTGAAAAATAAAGTATGTATATTCTGTATACCTGTGTAAACCCTGCACTACATCACTGTGATTAATTTAGCTGTCTCAACTTCTTGAGAGTTTGTGATGACAATGTTCTGCTTGTAAAGCAGAAAATTAGGACACACTGTTTCTGCCATTTATTCGCTCATCCATTCAGTAGTTTGTTTAGATATGTGCACACACACCAGCCACAATCAGACCTATCAGATCTGACAGCTCTTCTATTGTTATGCTAAGGGACAATGCTGCTTTTTTCCATCTACAGTATGACAGGAGAAGACAATGTAGATCATGAGAGTGGGACAGGTGTGCTGGAGCAGAGCCTCCCCACCTGCTTCCCATCCTGTAATCAAGATTCCTACATAGACTCAGCTCCGCCACATCCACCTTGCCAGATCATAGTTCCTGCTCGGTCAGTCTGCGTTTCAAGCACATTTACTTTGCTCACTACCTGTTACTTTGCTTAATCCTGTTTCTCCTCTTCCTGCTCTGCTCCAGTCCCTCTATCCAACCCTTTGTCCTGTTGGCCTCGTCTCTCTGACCTGGCTCCCTGCTTCGCTCAGCTACAGTCCAGATTTAGCTTAACCAGCCCATGCCCAGTCCCCCGTGCTCCCAGGCTTCCCCTTTGCTCAGCTCATTCCTGGCTCCTATCCATTCCCGTAGCTTTGCAATAAATATTCTTATTCCAGTCTCCTTTCCTCACTCTGTCTCACACTCTGGTTCACTCAGCCGTAACACATATGAACACCTAATCCTTAAAAAACCTTGGAGATACATGGTTTTCACTGAAGAGGAAGCGTATGAAATAGTGTAATCTGAAAAGCAACCAGTAACTAAAGCTGTCAGGCAAATGTAGTGGAGTAAAAATAAAATATTTGCCTCCCGGATGAAGTGAAGTAAGTTGCATAAAATGGAAATACTCAAGTGAAGTACAAGTACCTTGAATTTGCACTTAAGTACACTACTTGAGTAAATGTACGTTACACTCCACCGCTGAATATAGCTCCCACAAAGTAATGTAATTGTCAGTTTATCTTGGTTAAAATGATGACATGGTCAAACTGTATTGTCTAATACAGCAATAGATATCCATTAATCTTAGAATATATAGTACTACACTGACCTCATCACTGGCAGCGTCTGCAGCAACAGCCGAAAGACTGATTTCATCAACACACAATCTTAATGAGCTGCTTAAGTCAGTGGACATGCAGGAGACCAGTCGATATGAAAAACTGCATTTCAGTGTTCACCTTTTGAACAAAATGTGCATACAATATAATGAGGATGCATATGGCTGCTGTCACCCACATGATGCGTGATGTGTAATAGCCTACAAAGGTCATGCAGAAGGGCAGATAGAAAGGGCAAACTATTTCCCTAATTGTGACACTTTGGACTAATAACCTTAAAATACATCTTTTTGATGCCAAACCGTTTTATGAAAGATGACTTGAAATAAGATAACATTATCTCTAACATGTACTTCTCTTTCTCTTGGTCCCTTGAAGGATTGCAGTAATCATATATAGCCATTATTAGCATACATAGACCTGCAGGGATTGTCACCAGAGGCAAAGGTGGCCATCAAATAGAAATTTATATTTTAAAATCTAATTTCAAATGATTGTTTGACAAAGACAGAATCTTAACAAGCTACTGAAGTCAATAAGTCAATAACAAATCAAAATCACTCATGTCTTATTTTTAATTCTACAGAAATCTATAAATCACATAATGTGGTACTGCAGAAATTACACCTGATCCTAAAACCCTAAGCATTTTGGGAAGAAAACTATAGATGAAAACTACATTTTGAAACAGGATGTCCCCATAATGCAGATTAATGCTGTGCACAACCAGAATGACAAATGGGAATATGCTACTGCAGCCTGTCGAGGGTCCTGGTGAGCTTTACATAGTCTGACATTACCTCCTGAGGAGAAAACAATGATATAGCCCTTTTAAAGTTAAAACACTTGAGGAAAAGAAAAATTTTTTGTGTCTATATAGTCCGAGTAGTATTTCTTCAGCATTTAAACCAGTCTTTTGAGTGTTTAAGTGTTTCAGTACATTGTGGGTCTCATATTTACACTGAACAAAATTATAAACGCAACACTTTTGTTTTTGCCCCCATTCATCATGAGCTGAACTCAAAGATCTAAGACTTTCTCTATGTACACAAAAGACCTATTTCTCTCAAATAGTGTT
>NW_023339751.1:19103094-19109612 GCF_004916995.1 Morone saxatilis | reverse complement strand
TTTGTGAACAATATTAGAGAGAGAAATAGGTCTTTTGTGTACATAGAGAAAGTCTTAGATCTTTGAGTTCAGCTCATGATGAATGGGGGCAAAAACAAAAGTGTTGCGTTTATAATTTTGTTCAGTGTATATTGAACCAGATCTTAATCTACAACTAGCACTGCTGCTAATGGGCCCAGAGCACCTGATGTGCATATAATGAGACTGTGAGGCTATTCACAACCAGTACCAACCTGTAATATAAATAGCATGCAAGACAGAAGTACAGAAATACAGGCACAATATTTACCTAACTGATAATTTGAATGCACATAATAAGGACTTATTCACAAAGATCAGACTGGTCCATAGAGTTAAGCCTCAAGTCTCATATTTTATTCTTAAAGGTCTAGAATCCTTTAGATTCATTGGCATCTAGAGGTGAAATTGCAGATTGCAACCAACTGAATACAGATGGCCTCACTCTCCCCTTCTAGGCGTTTAGGAGAAGTGACAGTGTCTGTTAAACTCATGAAATACTCAAAAGGCCCTATCTAGAGCCAGTGTTTGTTTGTCTGTTCTGGGCTACTGTAAACAAATGGCGGACTCTGTAGAAGAGGACCCGCTCACTCAGTAAATAAAAAAGGCTCATTCTAAAGTAACAAAAGCATAATTCTTATTTTCAGGTGATTATACACTAATGAAAACATAACTATAAATATTAGATTATATAAATCTTACACACTGGACCTTTAAGAGATCACTATGCTTCAAAACAGATGAACATTTTTGCCTTTATATGTGGTGAAATAACATACTGCACAAACTCATCTCAAGCCTACCCTGGCCTTCGATGACTGCATGACTATAAAGACTAACAAATTCAAAGCATCAAAAGTCAGTCATCCTACCCCTGGGCTGTCTCAAAAGCCTACAGTCACACGAGGGACCAAGTACTGCTGCCTGACATATTGACAAATTCTCCTCTGATCACCCCAGATTTCCTCTGGTTAGCTCACACGCTGACCTGGTCTTCAGAAGCGCAGCCTGTACACACTACTGCTAACCTGTGAGAATGTGGCCTCTTTAGCAGATGTTTTCCTCTTCCTGTCTTGTGTAAGGATCACCACATAAAGTGTACAGAACACACGGATGGTTTTGTTGCCTGTCAGCCATGGATCTGTTACATATTTCTTCACAATCATGGTACTTGAGAACTGCAGATTTCTGGACCTGGTGTAAAATATTTCCTGTTTAGATGATCAGAATGAAGGAGCTCTGCAGAGGACCCATGGGCCATGAGGAACAGAAAACAACTGCTGTTACATCCTCTACACATGGTTGAATCCTTGCAGGTCATACAAGTTTGATGGTGAGGAGTTAAAACTTTGTAAATTTTAAGAGAAACTCAAAAGAAACAAGACAGAGGCACACACATTAACCTGCATGCGTAAGGCCTAAGGTCAAAATTGGCAATAACAAAATTTGAGTATGAATGCACGTTTACTTATTTTCAATGTTCATATGAGCCACAACCCTGCAGGCTGACAGCTGTCTAATAATTAATAAAGATATTTCACATTGACAGGTTTAGAATGTTTAAGATTTGCAACCATGTGTATAATTAAGCCCAAAGAGACCACAGCATTTTATTCTATATTGCTGTTGGCCAGTGGAGAAGTACACAGAATGTATTATACATACTGGGTTTTGTTAGAGGGTTTGCTGTTCCCCAGAGAGCTTCTTTATTTTTCTCAGAAAATGAAATGCTCTCCATCATTTATGATTTACTGAATTAAATATACAATGCAAGGTCAAAGTTAAACTGATGGCTGCAAAATATAAACCAGGTAGAAACCTTTTTTTCAAAGCAAGGAATACCAGCTGAACAGCGACAGTGAATTTTAGAATATGTTGAATATAAAGCAGTGTGGTCTGTGTTCACTCACAGGAAGAGCTACTGTCCATCATTTATTATCGACTAAATTGAACATGCATATTCAGTTGCAAAGTTAAGTCAAATTAGGTCTCAGAAAATACAAAGAACATTTTCAGTGTTGGTATCCAACAACGTACTCAATTCAAATAGGAACCTTTATCCCATTCTCCTCTCTCTTCCCCAAACTGTACTATCTTGAAAACACACAGTGACAATAGGTCACGTTTCTCATCGGACGAGGAATGTGTGAAAAAATCGCATAAAACTTTTCTTATTACGCAACATTTAGTCAACAAAAAAATTATATTGTTGCACATCAGACACCTTCATATGTTACATGTGAGGAGTTTCTGGAAGGAAGTACTGGGGGCTATGAGGGATGGGCACACAGAGGCTAGCATACATGCTGCTAGCATCAGTTATGTCAGAAGTGGAGAGAATCTTCATGGAAAGAATAATAAACAATGGCAGTGAAGGCTTTGAAAATATGTTTTTGCTCTTCTTCTGACTGTCTTTCGTAAGAATTTGACTGACTACTCAATGTTACATACTGGACCTTTAATGTGTGAAGCTGTTGCGGAAGTTGTAAGCATTATTCTCATATTATTTATTATGTTGGCACTGATGATCTGGTTTTAACTGGACTAACCTCAAGTATGTTTTCACAAAAGAAATGATCAGATGAATGAATTATTCATAGCCATTATTTTCAAGGGTATAAATGAGCTCCGTGAACAGTATGTGAAGACTTTTGAGTGCCTCATTTAACTTCATACAGTGTTAGTTTTGTTTAGAGACTAAACACTGCTCTGTTGCTCAGCTGTGCAGTGTGGGTTCGATGGGACTCTGCAGTGGGATAGGGTTTCCTCCCTGAGTGAGCGTTAATTAATAATGTCATTATTTTTCTTCAGGAGAGGAGTGGCGGTGTCTGCGGAGGCACAGCGAGTAACACTGGGAGAGAGGAAAGTGATAACAGAGGGAGATGAAACAAGTTAATAACAGTTAATAATAATAGCTGTGGTTGTCATCACTCACTCTCCTCTGGGCAGTGCTGATTTATTTGATTTATTTGTAATTTAATACTAAGTTTTAATTCATTTTTGTTGTTTGTGAGGCTTTGATTGTTTATGTTTGCACTTGTTGTGATCTTATGACCACTTGACTATTGTTATATTGTACAACTGTCCTCATTGCACCTTATACCTTGATGAACACTCTGGTTTATTCATGAAGGATTTATAATCAGAGTGCCTTAGATTTTTCTGACACTGCCAACCAACACCATGGACTTCCATTAACACTACGCTGGACGGTCATTGTTATATTTTTACTGCAAACTCTTTGAATGCCCTGGAAACCTGAAACCCGGTACAGAAAAAACACTCAGATATAACACCATGGACCATTTTAAATCTACTACTTTTAAAAATATATACTTTTGGGGTCTTATTTACCTTTATTAGACAGGACAGCTTGAGAGATAGAGAAAAGGGAGAGAGAAAAGGTACTGAGCCTTGCTACATGGGGGAACCAGTTCTACCAGGTGAGCTACCAGGGTGCCCCAAATCTGCTACTTTTTAACTGGTTATGAAACAGTAATGGACTGCATTTATATAGCGTCTTTCTAGTCTTCAAACCACTCAAAACACTTCACACTACATGCCACATTCACCGACTCACACACATTCATACACTGATGGCAAAGGCTCATCGGAGCAGAAACTAATTCATTCAAATATTAACTGATACATGCTCAGCCTCAAGAGCAATTTGGGGTTCAGTATCTAGCTCAAGGACACTTGCAGCAGTGGGAGGAGCCAGGGATCAAACCGCCAACATAGTGATTAGTGGACAACCCGCTGTACCTCCTGAGCCACAGCTGCCCCCAGTCTCAGTTTATTACTGATGCCTATATGACCTACAGTACATAAGCACACGAGAGCATCAGAGAGAAGATTTATCATAGCCCTTTTCCGAAAAAGTTTCAACTGCTCCAGATGGTTCTATGTAAAAACCCTCAGGAGCAGTCAAGTTAAATCATCTCATCACCTCCTTGGACACCTTTTAGGCTGCTACCCAAAGAGGAGGGCCTCTGGTTTGTGTTTTTTAAGACAGACCTAGAACAGTCCTTACATTTTATTCAAATTTGAAAATCTCTACTTGCTCCACCTCCTCGCTATTAATGGCCAGGCACTTTATAAAACTCATATCCCTGTTTAAGTCTGCTTGTCCTTCTAGTGTCATTTAGCTCCACAGACACCAGGCCAGACCCCTACAGGCAGCTTCATCATCACAAGACATCATCCCCACCGAGGTGGTTTAAGCTTGACACATGTGGGGCTCAAAATTCAGGTCTTTCAGCTGATTGGTGGTCTCTCTCCTCACAGCTTCACTTTCAGTTTATTTAATGAAAGCCACATAGACTAGCCCCCAGCTATCTCAATGTATGAGTTCTTATCAGAAGAGCTGTGTTTTCTGACTTTTTGCTGGCTTGTGGATGACGCTCAGGGGAAATGAGCCTTCACAAAGGGGTGAGAAACATGACAGCTCCCTGATAGCAACATGTAATAGTTTATTGCCACAGATTTCTGCTCTCTAGCTCTGGCAACATTATCCATCAATCAATCACACACACACACATGCAGGGCTCAGTCATTCTTCCCCCTTTCCAGTGGAGAAAAAGTGATGCAGTGCCCTCTATAGTGCTGTTTTTTTACTTTTCGCCCCTGCCCCTCTAACAAATGTTAATGTACAAATTAAGCATAATGGACACTTTCAGAGAGTCTGACTAATTTTAACTACAGCGCTATTATATTCTTGTAGTGCAGTCCACGGCTGAAACAATTAGTCAATTCATTGTTTAGTTAATCAGTTGCAGAAAAGTAATCAACAATATTTTCTCCTTCCAGCATTCATTATGTGAGCTTTAGCTGCTTTCCTTTGCATGATATCACTGTAAACTAAATATCTTTGGGTTTTGGTCTGTTGGCTGAACAAAACAAGACATTTTAAGGAGAAAATATTAATTTGTTGCAGCACTAGTTTCATCTAAAACAATGCATCACATTTAAGTACACTAATAGTATGCAGGGGCATGTAAAAAAGGGGACTGATTATACTGGGCCCACATGTACAGGGTCCAGAAATTTGTACTATGCCCCTAATAGTGTGTGTTGTAACACCTGACTTTGTAAAATATATAGCTGTCAGATAAATGTAGTAAACAGTATGCCATTTCCCTCTAAAATGAAGTGGTTTGGAGGTATAAAGTAGCATAAAATGCAATAGTTAAGTAAAGAAAACTGGAGTGCAGTAGTTGAATAAATGTAATAAGTTATTTCCCTCCACTGCTTACAGTCAAACAAACCATGGTACATATCATTACAAAGTCAAGAGATCCTCTTTTTAACTCTTCTTACTTTTAGGATTCTGTGTGGTTTGCCCAACCACTTCCAGAATCTATAATAGCTCATTACATTCCTAACACAACCTGCAAAGCTTATTAGATCACAGTTTGGAAGTTTGGTGTTGGCTGAGTGCTCAGAGGTCATACATTTCCAGGCATAGCTGTATGAGTTAATTCCCAAATTCACAGAGGATGAGTTGTTTTTATTTTTCTGTGGAAATATTTCAGATGTTGGAGAGATAGATCGATGCTTCTGCTTTCCTCAGTTGCTTTGTTCCCTTGTGTTTTCTCAGATTGACTGCTAAATATTTTGACTGCTTTTGTACGTGGGATTCACAAAGCAGAAAATATCTGCTTTTGGAAGATTGCAAAATGGACGCTTCAGTTACATTTCAGAGCCTTTTGCTTTGGCTAGACTTTTGATTTTTCTCTGCAGGGCATTTTGTGTAGTTTTATATCGCAAAACCTCTTAAAGAAACCTCTGAAACAGCCATGGCTCAGAGGAATTATCTTTTAAAAGCCATAACTGTAGAACCTTTGAACAGTCACCTCCTGTCAGATCTCCCTGTGTGAGGGAAAGATGAAAAAACAGATCGCTTGGTGGTGGAGACTCACAATGAATTGTGAGGACATCAGTTTAACTCTGATTCGAGCAAACATTCAGACTTTATAGCATCTTTCAAATATCCTCTCTCAAGCTTTTGTTCGCAGAAAAGGTAGAATAAAGACAATTATTTACGATAACACTTTGGATTATTGCCTGCAATATATAATGTAATTCTTCCCAATTTACAGTGTAATTATGGTGTGTCAGTACTTACTGATAAAGGGAACAATAGGGAAACCTTGAAGAGGTTAGGGGCAACAATGTGGGAACTTAAAATATTGAATACATAACATTTCAGCATTAAAATGTCTATAAACACTATGCTATATATTTTGTTGAGTTGTGTACTTAATATTTTTACAAATGTTTCCAACAGTGGTTGGAAATCTATAATTTTATTTTATTAACTGTGCATTTCACTGGTTGCCTATCCCCTTTGCACTTGCGTAAATTGACTTTTTATCCAGTTTTAGGCCACATTTACATTTTTGGCCCTTTTTAGAGCTCTGGTGGTGTGTGATTATGTTAAATTATTTATTATTAGAATTTTAACCAGTTCGATTGGCACAGTCAAAAGTATGGGAGAA
>NW_023339751.1:19102715-19103069 GCF_004916995.1 Morone saxatilis | reverse complement strand
AATTTTTTATGTTATTAATATTTTAACCAGTTCATGACAGTCAAATATGGAGATGATTCCAACCAGCCAGTGATCCCCAGGAGAGCCTGATTTTAGGGTGGTGGTTGTTTTTCTCTATTTCAATCAAATCTATGTGAGAAAGACTATGATGAATGTACCTGACATCTGTGAAGAGATAAGGGAGAAACAGGGAAAGCGAGTTTCAGAGACAGAGTTCAGCATTAAAGGATCACAGGTGTGTGGTAGAGTAGGTGCAGACAGTGACACATGAGGGTGTAGAGGCAGAAGGGACTTATTGATTTAACCTTGTGCACACAAAACACAAAAATAAACACAAGCTCACCAAAATCAAAC
>NW_023339751.1:19100974-19102615 GCF_004916995.1 Morone saxatilis | reverse complement strand
TGCTGCAGTGGCCCAGGGTTCGAATCCGACCTGCGGCCCTTTGCTGCGTGTCATCCCCTCTCTCTCTACCCCCCTTTCCTGTCTATCTTCGGCTGTCCCTATCAATAAAGGCAATAAAAGGCCCCAAAAATATATAATATAATATATTATATATATATAATAACAAATAATAATAATAAAAAATATACAAGAGCACAAAAGCATCATTCAAATGAATTTATAATAGCAGCCTTACGCCAAGACACAGCATCACAGAAACTGCCAGCTGAGGTGGAGTTCAACAAGAGAAAACGACGCCCTCGTCCAATAAAACATTGATGCTACCACGCATGGGTGTGTAAAGCTGTAGTAGTGTATCTCCATCATCACCAATGGTGTCAACAAAACAAAAACAACAAGCTGGCTGCATTTTACATTACCTGCAGCAGCAGTAACAGCAGTATGTTTGGCATAAACACCAGATGATTTAGATAGTGATTTCATGATTTTAAGCATGTAATGCATTCATATGGTACAAGTTCACTCAAAAAGTTGCAGTATGCTGTACAAAAGCTCTTTGCTTAGCTTTTAAGTGTGTTGTTGATGTTCATTCTGGTCCTATAATTCAGTTCAGTTCAGTTCCAATGTTTTCTGTGCCACAAGAAGGAGATTTGTTGCAAGAGAGCATAAAAAAATCAAAACTCAAAACAGTAAGTCAACAGAAGACATTTAAAATGTGAAATGTACACACAAAATGTCAATCCTTTGGCGCCACAGTCAAGTACTTTGATTTAAAACTAAAATGGTATACTTTAAAACCAGTATATCACAAATTAACAATTATTTCTGTTATTGTCCAGTGTAGGGAAAGGGCACCACTGGGGCAGGGTCATGGTAGCAGCAGGCTAAGCAAAATTTAGTCCAGACATCCCTGTCCCCAGCAAAGGTTTCTAGCTTCTCCAGGTTGATCCCAAGGCGTTCCCAAGGCAGATGAGATGTATAATTGCTTCAACCTGTTCTGGGTCTATTCTGGTCTCCTACCAGTTGGAGGTGCCTGCAAAACTTCCAAAGGTAGTCGTCCAGGAGGCATCCTGACCAAATACCTGAAACACCACAAATGGCTCCTTTTGACGTGGGGAAACAGCAACTCTCCGTAACACCTGTGTTTAACCTATTATGTGAAAAGGTCTATCTCCTAAAATAAATCCTATCCATGGAGCACCATCAACAGAAACTCATCAAAGGAACCTTGTAGCCACCAGTAGTGTCTTAGTGCTAGAACAGTAATGTACTACAGTGACGTAGTAAAGGTTCTGTTACTGTGCTGTAAAAAAAAATCTAACAGGTTCTGAATTATAGACGCTCAGGTTTAAACAGCTTGGTAACGACCAGCAGCTGCGCCTCTTTCTCTGCCAGTGTTTAACGCTCCCCAACTCGGCCAACATTTCCCATCCTGTCATTAGAGCAGATTGGGTTTCTGTTGACCTTTTACTGTAATTATGTTCTGTCGGTGTGGCCTGTCTGCCGTTCTCAGTCTAATTCATATTTGGCTCTACAGAAGGAACTGACTTAATTAAGTCGACAGTGATGGGCATTTTAATCAAGACAGTGAGAGCAATCATAGTTGTCAGAGACATGGTATCTATCTATCTATCATCTATC
>NW_023339751.1:19094296-19100858 GCF_004916995.1 Morone saxatilis | reverse complement strand
TCATGGTTTTGATATTAAACAAAAAATATCTGGCCCTCCAGTTTTTCAGGGCAGTGGAAACATCCAGCTGAGCACCGACCTATTTTACTCCAAAATGAAACAGTGTTAAGAAGAGGCTGTTTGTAAGGATAGCAGTGATGTCATTGTGTGATCTATGAAGGTTTCAGGGTTTAGCGCCCTGATGCCTGGTAGAGGAGAAGCTGAAGAGAGAAGTAACAGGTCAGCAAGCAGGGTTTTACATGGAAATCACCTCTGCCTGATACATTACTTAGGTTTTAATGCAATGGCAATTGAAGAGTGTGTCTCCGCAATAAAATACCTAGAATCAAGTGATGAAAAATTTCAAAGAATAGTGGTGGAAAAGCAGGAAAAAGCCTAAATTTGATAGATCAGCTCCAATATTCAAGTCAAATATTGTGGGAGTGAACTGTTCACTTACACTGTTCTTCAGATTTTCAGTTCATTTACAGCCTGCAAGCCTTTCAAAACAGGAGAACTCTGCAGGAATATGTGATCGATAGAAGTATCACTAATATTTCATGAATTGGGATCTGGGGAGTTTGATCTGAAATCTTTCGCTGTTAGAAACTACAAGTCATGTACAGTTTGTTACACTGCTGGATTAATTAATAGCTACAGGTATTTTCTGTGATTTAGTGCAGAGAAAGACCTCATACTGTATATTTGAACACATACATTATTACCATACAGACTGCAATCACATTACCATAAACATTATATAATTTTTACATTTAAATTCTCACAAGATGAATAAAATTATATTTAAGTGAAAAACATGCCGCTGTGGTACATTAACATTTTAACCTGCTCAGAGTTAAATAAAGAATTTGGCTAACTTTATACTATACTTTATACTATATTTTATTCATAAGTTTGCTGATTTACATCGTTCAGAAAATATCTGACTAAAAAAGATAGGTACAAGTAAACATGCCTTTGATGCCAACTTTGGAAACTCGATACTACATAAACAGTTATAAATGTTAGATAGCCAGTCTTACTCAGCGTACATGAAAGGTCTGTGTGTTGACAGTGCTGGTTTATTTTGCACAGACACACAGGTTTGTATGTGATTTTAATGCATTTTCTATTCTTTGACCCCAACTACGGTCCATTTTAACTTTAACTTTATAGAACAAGTGTTAGCTCTCACACAAACGTTGCGAGGGCCAAAACAAAATGCATATACCCATTTTCAAAAATCTTCTCTGAAGGAATATTGGTCATCATAAACATAGAAGAATGAACCCAGACTGACTTTGACTGTTTATTGAAATTCACACTGTGAAATTATATTTAATCAACAATAATGAAATGTTAAATAAGATTTCCAATTGATATTTTTACTTTCTCCCTCGCACACCAAATCTCTACAAATTATTATAAGCCCTATCTATGGATATATTTTTTTCCTTAAAGCGAAACTGTTTCAAAAGTCATTCATCAATCAGTACCTGGCATAGCAAATCTCAACTCAGAAAGAGCCTTCTTGGAGGACTGCCATTAACATACACTTGATGATACATCTGTTCTATAGATTATCAATAACAATGATAAACTGAGAGATGTTTAGGTTTTCACTCATTCTCATGAACTTGATTCTTCTATTTTCAGGCAAATTTAAATAATTTAACATTTCTTCAACTGGTTCAAGCGATCAGATAAGTTTAAGAAAAAATTGCAGCATGAAATCTATGAACCATCAATCCATGCTATAAAATGTAATCTTTATTTGTGTGTCTGGCCTCGAATCACACTACAGGTATTAACTCTTAACCATCTTTTGTTTTCAGTTGCATTCACTGCCAAAGTGATGAGATTCAATAGACTGTTCAGTCTGAGAAGGAGATCTCTATTAAGATAGGCCTGAGTGACTGCAGGCTTTAAGAGCTGAGCGGCCTCTCTCCAGCCAGTAATGGGAAGCAATTCAAACCAGGCTGAAGCAGGACTGGGAGGAAGGTGAGCACAGCGCCAGCTGAATAAAACCCCTGGGAAGCTGTTCTGCTTCACAGAGCACTGTTCTGTATTTATGGACTCTTTTGTCCTATTTATGGACTCCATTAGAACAAAAGGCTGAGCGTTTTGTTTTATATATTTCACCTGTGTTTACACTGAAGTTCTGCTATGCATCCTTATCTTCAGCACAGCCTCACTTTACTTTCATGCAGTTCAGCAATTGGGCATCCCACAACGCAGAGAAGATAATTAGAATGTTAAAGTAATAATCTTAGACAGCAGCAAAAGGCTGTTTGGAATAAACTCACGAAGACCTGGGTGTTTGAAAAGGCGTGGCCATTATAGATGATTATATTTCAGATTTTTTTTATGAGTTGTATGTGTGATCTTAGATTACACTGCCAAGTTAAAAAGAGAGTTAGTTAGTTGCATGCAAAGACTGCGTCTGTGTGGAGCATAACATTAAAACTAACATCAACTTAGCAGTGTGGCAGAGAACTGGGGTTACATAGTAACCTAATGTCAACCATAAGATCACAACAATATAGCCTGAATAAAAACACTAACAGAGGTTAGGCACACTGTTAAGCTTTCCCTCCCTGCACTCATGTCTCACTATAATGACATATTCCTTGTGGGAGATGTCACAGATTTCACATCACATATTGTGGGAAAATAAATGGTCAGTTTTTCTCAGTTTGAGCTGTGTGTAACATGTTGTCAGTGAATATCTCAATGATTTCATCTGAACCACCTGTGAAGAGGCAGTGGGCCTGCATTTTTGTTGATGCTATTGGCAGTCAAGCTTTTTGATTCTGGACTGCATCCAGAGAGTAAATCTAGTAGGCCATAGAAATGACAACATTGGGATTGTCCTTTCTGTTTGAGCTGCCATATTTGCAGGCAAAATAAACCATAGCATCCAACTGTCTCTCTAATAATTCCCTGTGTTGTAGGTTTTTGGGAGCTTTCCTTTGCTTTACTGTCCCAGATGCCTTTGAAAGCCTTCACTGTGTTCGCTCATGTTAGCTCTTGTGTTCTGGAAATCTTTCAAAGCTTTTGATTTGTATCTTTGAAACTTTTATTCCCTCCCTGAAGGGTAAAGACACTGAAGACTTGTTTTCAAGCTTAAAAGCAAAAACACCCGGAGGATCAACACAAAGCATCCTTACTCTCACTGTATGTTTTCTAGTTGTGCTTGTTTAATCTTTCTTGTTTCAAATTTTGAATACAACAAACGGCAAAGTGCACTACTGTCTTTGTCTTTTTCTTTTTTGTCTATTCTCAGCTGAGTTTTCTCCCTATCAGCATCTGTCAAATGATCAGGATGTGACCCAGGTTGGTGAGTACACGTGTGAGACATGTTTGAGTATCACAACGTGGCATTCTCCTTGGCTCAGATATCTGGTATAATGGTTGGAGAGTAGGGGACATGGTTCTGCTCTGGCTCTTCTGACCTTGCTTGAACATGTTTCAGCTGAACATTAAAGCCGATCTGCAGCCATGTTTCTTTATATATAGCTTGAGGCAATATTCTACACATAGTATATGTATCTACACGTTTCTTTTTTATTACATTACATTATTATATATTTACAAATATATAAGCAGCTGTTAAGATTGAAAGCATCAGTGAAAATTTGGAGGTTGAAACATGACTTTTGTCAGCAGTTCACACAAAAAGACAATCACACACAATGCTGTCTACATTGTGGTCAAGCCAGGCCACAGTGGTAATTTACTGGAGACAGACAGATGATCGGTAAGTGCTATCCTTCAGTCAGCACGAACCCTTCCTCCATCTGATTGTGACAAACACACAACTCATTTTCCATCAGACCGGGTGAATTTGAGGCAATGTGAATGAGATACAGTGGCATATTAAATATATTCTTCAGAATAATGCTGTCAGGTGTCTCTTGATTGATTTGATACTGAAATCACACTGACATCCTGAACCTTCTATTTATGTTTTTTTATAAATATAAGTAAGTTTAAGTGCAATTTAAATATAACTTGAATACGATCACAAGAGGAGCACTGTGTGTTGTTATCTTGCACTGACACTCATGCTATTGCCCTGATAGAGATGTTTTAAAATTTTATTAATCATCTAGTTAAATGGCTGACCACAGACCTTTTCCATGACCTTGCTGCATCCCAGTGCACTTAAACATCTCTTCTTGAAAGATGAATGTCTTCCTCAAGGATATCATAATGATACCTGTCAGGGAAAATGAGCATTACGGATTCATCTTTCTCTGCTCAGATTCCCTCAGTCAGTCCAGGCAGTAGAACCCTGACCCTGAACATTATAAACACGGCGGCCTATTCATTCCAATGAAAGCTGCCTAGCGTGTTTGCTTGCTTGCACACATGAATGACACAAAAATAATATCTTGATATGACTCTCTGAGGCTTTTAAAGGAATAGTTTGACAATATTTGGTTTCTTGAGAGTTAGATAAGAAGATTGATTTGACACCATTCTCATATCTCAGAAGCTACAGCCAGGATTTGGTTAGCTTAGCTTAGCATCAAGACTGGAAACCAAAGTTAAAGAGCTTGCCTTGTTCTGTCCGAAGATAAAAAAATCTATGTTCCATGGACCTCATTTATAAAAATGTTCTTAGATTTATACTTGAACTTATTCTTAAGATAATTTCAGACAGTGTGCTTACATTTAATTCATAAAAGATACTATACATAAAAAAACCTTGCATATGCAGTTTCTACCAAGCCCATTTGTAACACCTGTGACTTGTCCTTACATAATGCCAGCACAAATTATGGTTTAGTCAAGAAAAGCCATGGTTACTTCTTTCTAATTTGACACTGTAGATCATTGCATCCTGTTTTTGATTTAGAACATCTTTAAATAATAATTCTATCACAATGTTTATAAAGCTAATGCAAAGTTCACCACAGGCTTGGGTGCATATGCATCCCAAACTGCAACACCCCAACATAAGCAGCAGGAAAATGCGTTACATCAAGTCTAGACTTAAATTAATATAGCTAGAGAAAGGTTTTATGAATAAAGCCTACTTATATGTGGTTT
The DNA here is from genome assembly GCF_004916995.1 of Morone saxatilis. Taxonomy (NCBI): domain Eukaryota; kingdom Metazoa; phylum Chordata; class Actinopteri; family Moronidae; genus Morone; species Morone saxatilis. The sequence goes on along the minus strand of NW_023339751.1, from coordinate 19,095,821 downwards.
TCTGCATAAGTCACACTTTAGCTCAGAATTTATCCTCGGCCCGTTTTATAAATGAGGCTCCAGCACCTCTAAAGCTCACTGATTAAACGTCCAGTATTAAACCTTTAGGAGGATCTGTTGGCAGAAATGGAATATAATATTTATAGGTACAAAAGATTTTACAGTGAAGATGCAGTGTGTGCTTTGTGAACGTGTGATCAAATGTGACATGTGAAACAGCTGTTTGCCCAACATTTAAGTTCATAGCCTCTGATCTGTCTGCTGAGAACAGCCTCATGGAAGTAATATTTGACAGTTCGTCATTGTATAAACAAAATTTGTTAAAGCCATTTGGCGTTTTCAAACTCATTCTATTAGGCTGAGAGGGATTCAATATTCTTTTACTGCTGAGAAGCTGCTAGTGCGAGCCTTGTAATAGCCAAGCAATGTTAGATATAAAGCAGCCCACTTCTTGCCTGAAACCAGTGAAGATGGGAGTTGCGTTCTTTTGTCAGCGCAACACCACTCTCATCAAAAAGGATGAACCGAATAAGCATGAGACTCCACTGAGCCGTGAGATGAGAGACACATTTCAGACCAGATATACCAAGTAGATTGACTTTGACAACACCAGATTACTTGCTGTAAGGAATTTTGTATGTTTATACAATAACAAATTGTCAAATATCAGTTCCATGAGGCTGTTCTCAACAGATAGATCACAGGCTATGAACTTGGCATTTCATAATTATTCAAGCATGGCGAAGTTCAAGCTGCATGAGGTTTATATTAATGTAATTCTAATGTTAGCATTAATGGTGTTCTTTTGCCTTAATAATTATTGATACCATCAAATAATACACTTAAGTGGTCAGGTTGGGAACCCATAGGTTTATGCATATTCCTCCTTACTGCATTTAGTGTTGCTTGAAATATGACCAATGCTGTTTGACTGTAGCTAAAGATATAACTTAAAAGCATGTGCAGTTCCTGGGATTTCCAGAATAGCATGCATCTGTTCCCAGGATAGAAAATGTGGAAATGGGGAAATATTCCTTTGTGCATTTTCCGTGACTTTCTTTCATGCATTTTTACACATATTCAAGAAAATATATTGTTGTTATCCAACTGCGGGCTGTAAGATTAAAAAAAAAAAATCATTACTTCAAAATCTTTTAGAACGTTTCTGACCATGTGTGATCTGATAGATTACAAGCTACCTCTCCTCCATTGTTCAGGTGAGAAAGTCGTCCAGACCATCTTGCTGAACCAGGTAAAGCTGGGAAGAATGCAATCAAAATCAGATGTTCAAGCCATTCAAGGTGTTGAACGTTTCATAGGCTGATACAAATTCTCTCTACATTCGGAGCAAAGGTGCCAATTTTCTGTGACATTTTGGCTTGATGAGTGACGGGGGAATAGCATGTTCCTGAGTTAATGAGATTTATACAGAAAGGCCAATCTGCTGATCGAATGGCATTTCTTCCCCCTTTAGATTGATCATTTAGTGTCCAGAACAGCAGACTTTCCCCAAAGGCTAAACAAG
>NW_023339751.1:19081011-19094196 GCF_004916995.1 Morone saxatilis | reverse complement strand
CATGGCCGTTCTCGGCTTCCATACAGAAAACATTTTGTAATTTTAATGCTAAACTAAAATTTAAAAGCAAATTTGGGGTTCAACATTAAAACATACAATAATATAAAGGATGTCCTGTTGCGAGAGGTCAGAACAGAAAACACTTATGTGTGTCACTCTAAAGGGGGGTTACAAACAACTGTTCTGAGCTTGGTGTTTCCGTGTGGGTGATGAGGTAAAAGCATAGACACCTAACAGTAATGCTATGCATATTAACATTCACATCTTTTCACATTCACATTTTGAAAGTACTGTAGAGGCTAAGACATGAAACATGGAGAGATAAAGGGGGGTATTACATGCATGTTCCAATTGATGAATACCCAATTTTGAAATTTACATCTTCATTTCATAAAGAGTCACAAAAAAACAATTCTCAAACATTTTACCATACAGAACCACAGTCCACATGGCCACCCCTTCTGTTCCTTGTGGACTGTAAATCCTTTTAATAAAATGCACCTTCGTCTGTGGGATTTAAATGGAAACATCCTCTGCACTGAGTAGCTTGCATTCAGATTGTTCAGGTTTAGTGCAGAGGACAGAACTGCTTCATGCCTTTGTGACTTTAAGCTGCTTAGAATAAATAATTCATAATTACTTCTAAGGGGCCTGTGAAAGGTTTTCAATGACCTGAAGCACAATAACCTTTTATAGAGTAACTGTTCAGGTTGAGGGCAAGATGATTAGATAAAACCTGGCACTTGTTCAAAGTACAGGGAGCAACAATGGAGGGCCTGTTAAAACTATAATTAGGGAATTTAATGAAAGCTAATGAAGCCACAGTGGCACTTAAATGCTGAATAATATACACAGTGTTTTAATGATTTAGCAAACAGGAACTTGTGGAGTTCCCGGTGTGCAACAGCTAGGTCCTCCGTTAAACTTCAGCACCTTAGACAGCAACAGCTTCCTAAGCATGAAAATCCAACACTGTTTTTATTTAAGATAAAACCACAACAATCTGGTACACTGCCCGCACCAATCTGCCTGTCCATCTCACCCTGAGATACTTAAAAAGACCTTAAGGTGCTGATTCTCATCCTGGGCGCTTCACACTCTGAAAACGCTAAAAAACCTCCCCAGTATGTTCTGGAGGTCATGGGCTTATGAAGCCAACAGAACCACATTGAGATTGTGTCAATTTATTTATTTACCAGGGACAATGCACATTAAGCAACATTGCGGTTTACACTTCAACGTAAATGCTACCTAATAAGCTGTTTTTTATCCGTGGTCCCTGGGCAGGTTATAACAAATTAGTGCCCAATGTCATCAGTCCATGAATATCACAGACAGGATTGGAGACAAGGGGCAACCTTGGCGGAGTCCAACACCCACTGAAAGTGTGTTTGACACAGCTCTCGCTTTGGTTATACTAGGACCAGTTGTCTTGTAGCAACAGCCCCAATTCCCCTATATATGTTCAGCTGCAACAATAAGGCTCCCCTTCTCATGTTCCTTTTGCTCGCCTCTCCTTGTTCTCTCCTTGCCTTCCCTCTCTCTCCTTTCTTCTCCTTTCTCTTCTTTTATGTTTTAATAGTGGTTTAATTTCTCAACAGTGACAAACACTGCAGAGGCTTAGGGCAAACTTACCTGGTGGTGGTGGGTCAGGGAGGTGTGTGTCATGCCGCTCTGCAGGGTGCTGTGCAGTGACTGTCGTGGCTGTCGAGGAGGGAGGGTCGGGGTCTTGTGCTGTCTTGTAGAATTAAAACCTAAATGCAGTTGTTTTAGATTAGCATTATTAGAGCACAGTTCTAATTGAGAATTGATGTCAGGAGCCTCCCCCAGATGTTCACAGTTCACCCTCACTACTCAGTCAGGTTAACCAGTTCTGTCTGGCTGCCTCCCCCGTCATCTGAATCAACTCACCACCAAGTGGTGATCAGCGTAAGACATAGGGCCACATATATGATGATTGTTTTGCCTTTAACAGTAACTTAAAACTAAAAATGACTGTGAATGTATGTTAGGATTATTATGATTGAAATATAATAATAAAAAAACAATATGTTCTCTGTCTTGGCATGCAAGTTGAACATTTTCTGTTTCACACTTGCTTTTACTTGTGTTGGACATTTTCTCATTGGTTGGTTCTGGGGCAAGTATGGACATTAAAAATACATTTTCTTATCCTGAAACCTTCAAAAGCATTGCCAGTGCTTTGATTGTGACACTCTGTCACCATATAAGATGATGTATCTACAAATGATACATTATGTTTAGTAATTAGTTTTTAAGTTGATGCTTTCACAGCACCTTAATACAAGCTTTTATGTACAGTGATTACTTGACAGTAGAGGAAAATGTGTTCATGCAGTACCCTGCAGGCAGTGTGCTGTCACACTGTTATTTCTGTAAACAAACCCAGCTGCTCCATCCAGGTCAACATTATCTCTTTAACTCTATGCACACATTTAAAAAACTCCATAAATGAAAATATTAAGCAGAACTCAAGCCGTGCTGGGTATTTTAACACCAATCATGACCTTATAGGCCCATAATTAAGAGCATTATCATAATGAGACAAGGCTGGATAATAATTTGGCATATAGGCATCTTATTTTCCTCCTAAGCTAAAATAGGTTTTTTGGGGGGGATGTTCAACAATTAATTTGCTAAATGTGCCATTTTTAACACCAACATTGTCAAATGACACATTGTTTAAATGTACTATAAACAAATAAAAACCCCATTTACATAAATGCCTCTCCTGAAAAGGGGGTGCTTTTGTTTGCCACTGCAGCTCTCTTGTTTTGCTGTGCTGTAAAACAATACAACTGATTTTATGTGAATGAAGGAGGACACAATGTACAGAAACAGAATGCAATGCAGAGGTCAACAGAAGCTCGCTGTCTTTTCACAAATTGTTATTATTGGTCTTCAAGCAATAGTACATTTTGGGAAATAAAAGTATTTTCTTTCTTGCCTAGGGTTAGTTATTGTGAATTTAACTTTCATAAATTGCGTATGTTATCATACAACAGAACTCACAAAAATGTCTTAGGATATCTGTAATATTTTTATTAATTTCATCTTAACTGGATTGTTGAAAGGCAGCACAATAGCAAATATTGAACAGAGGGGACAATGACATGAAACAATGTCCATCTGGACTCAAACTCCTGTTGTCATGGTTACATGGTACACACCTGAGATCATTGGTTCAACAAGACGCCCCCACTCAGGAGCCATATAAATAAAAGCTCTATGACCACATTATCTCGCCTGCAAACAGGAGCAATCAAAACATGCACAATGTGGACATTTTGGCGGTTTTGATTTGACATTTCAATGCTAGATTTTTTGAAACAAAGAGGAGAAAAAAAGCTGGGGATGCTTTATTTCCAACAACAAAGAGCCAGCCAAAGCACAAGCTCTTCTCCCAAACAGATGGCTGCTCTTCACACAGTGCCAGCCAAACACACAGAGGAAGACAAGGGCAAAGTGAGAGAGATCCAGGCCAAAGTGTCCAGTAACCAGGCTGACACTATTGGGATTAGGATGTTTATTAGGTTTTTATGTGTGTACCATATCTGTGTGGAAGAGTGTACACGCCTGTCCTCTTAATCTATACTGTCTGAAATGTAAACTCAGCACCTGGCTCGCTGAAAAATGCTAAGTCTGAAACTTGCAGCAGTGAACCCTTTTCTGTGCATATACATGTATAATTGAAAAGAATATGAAATATTGAATATAATGAGGAAACCAAGCCAGCACAGAAAATACAGGCTCTCTGTGGGCAGTCCAGTTACTTTAAGGATGAAGGGTGCACATTTACATGACGTTATTTAAGAATTTTAATAACTTAGCATCCTGACCTGGAGGGTTGTATTTTCCCCCCTTTTGTTGTTATTTCTTAAAGCTGGCAGTGCTGCAGTAGTTTTCTCTCTCTTCCACTCAGCAGCACACCTGGCTGTTTATATTTCTACTGTTTTTTGCTGCAGTGTTTCTTATGAATAATAGTCCTGGTATTACAGTGCATTTAAATTAGCTTCATATTGTCATCAAATATATATTTGGTTTATATTGTTGTAATTTACTCATCCATTTCTACTCAAGTTCATGGCTGCAGGGTGTTTGAGTCCCTCCTACTTCTCCTTCCAAGATGAACGTCTCATCATCCGTGGTGTCAAATCTCCTTTGACCTTCCTCTGAATGATTGACTTCTGGCCTGGTGCCACACTGTTGATGTAGCGTGAAAATTGTCTGCATGGGCTATTTTATTTTGAAAATTGGCTGTGATCCTCTGTGCCTTTTCTGTGTCTGACTTCCTGCCAATGCGATCTGCTCTGTGCTGCTTGACGCAGGTGTGTCGTGCTTTTGTCAAAAATTTACCAGCTGTGTATTATCTGTGGACCAAAGCAGGGACGCGCCCCGGCGCTTCTGGTGGAATCACAAGCATTGTCTAGAACAGGCACAACCAGCACCTGCCAAAATTGTGTCCCAAACAACAGACTGACATTGCCATCCATAAAGCCGCCATGGCTAGCATGGTCAGCTTAGTCAGTGTGAAAGGACACCCTAGAGAGGAAACTTTATCATGTTTTATCTACTATTGGGGCATCCAAGAGGGCACTTTTGCAGAGTTTCATACCCCCCTGCTTTGAATAAAGATACCTCCCAAAAACATTTTGTTTCATAGGATGCACTACTCAAAGGCACAATCTGTGCAACAGTGGACTCAACAGACTAAAATATGTTTATAACTTTTAGTTTCAATTATTTGAGACACAAATAATAATGTCTTTTATTTTTGTTTAGTGCATTTTTTTCAGTATATTGTCACAGATGTCTTTTCATGTATTAATTGGCTGTCAAAGTTATGTAGTAGTTAGTGATCTTTCCATCTAAAGTGCGCTATGATCAACTTAGACTGTGCAACTATGTATGGTATCGGGCACAGCTGTTATCACTTCCAACAGTGAAAGCTACACATTCCTCCTCCTTAACACTGCACACCTGTACTAGAAGTGATCAGATCTAATTCAATAGAATCAGCCCCACAGCTGGTAATCATCTGTTTCTCTGACTGTGCAGTGCTGTTTATTCATCTAAACTGACTCAAGTTGATAGTATCGCTGACACTCTGTTGACACTGTCCTGATACAAGTAGAAACACTGCTGCTTTATAATGAGACAAAATAAGACACTCTGCTGTCCACATCCTTTTAGCTCCTACAGTAAAGTGTCTGCAAAGCTCTTAACACATTTCCTACGCATTTTCATGCCTCCTGCTGCTTGAGTTATGTGTGTGTGTGTGTGAGACAAAGCGAGACAGCATGAGGTACACTGAGAAAAACAGCGACACAGATGGAAAACAGAGAAAGCCGGACAAAGACAGAGAGGGAAAACACAACAAGACACAGAGCATATGGAGAACCAGGTGGAAAGAAATCCTGCCTCTCCTCAGTTGTATTTCATGCCTGTGCTCTTCTTAACACCTCAACAGTTATCAAATCATCAATTAAACTGCATCCGATTTCCAGGTCTCAGTGAGGGAGAGATTCAGCAGACGTCAAACTCAATCAGCCAGCTGCTTCCAAAATGCTCACACTAGAATAAGGAAAATAATAATGTGGATAATGATAATACTACTGCTATAATACTAGTTATCATAAAAGTCATAGCTGGCTTTTACTCTCGTGTTTTCATGGTTATTTTTGTTTTAATGCCATCTTAAAGCAATTAGTTAATTTTGTTTCTTAAATATGTGTTCTTAAGTTATCATTTTAGAGCAGAAACCAAACCACCAATCACTGCAGGTCTCTGGAATTAAACACATGTTCCAGTCAGTTTAAGTCTTCACGGTTTATCTGTGAGTTAATTAGATAAGAGGGAACAGTGTGGTAGGTGAGAACAGGTGTTGGGGAAGCGACATGTACAGATTTCAGAGCCTTTAAGACAGTTTTATTTATACTGTCTTTAACACCATTGCAAAGATATGTGAAAAAAGGTGAACTGAAAGATCAAATGGAAAAACATCTACTAACAAACAAAGAAAACTTAACTGATTACACTGCTACAGCAGTATGAAAATTCCAGTGAATTAACAAAGCTTAAACTAAAATAAAACAGAAAAAACAAAGATGATGAAATTAAAATTGAACTGATCAATTTGGAGCAGAACTCTTAGGTCCCCCAAGAGATTTGCTCCACTCTAAAAGCGTGACTTTGACGGTTGCCTCTAGAAATAACAATTTCAGTAAGGACTGTGTAACAATATTAACTGAGGTCAGCTGCTTTTTTATTAAATGGTGGGTCTTTATATTAAATCAAATCTCTCTCACTTTTATTCATGTCCTTATCAAATCAACTTGAAGTTTGACTTCCATTATACTTCACATAATGTGCATGATTCCCACCACTCATAACAAAAGGAAAACACAGAAGAACTGACACATTTTCATTACATTCTTGGAAGATGATGCCGATGTGCTAAATCCCCTGAAACAGATACTTTAACACCTTTTATCTTTATTCTACACTCAATCCAAGTGAAAGAGCTTTGAATATAGATCTAAAAAATTATGAAAGTTCTGCAATATGCACTGAGGGAATTCTAGTTATTTATTCAGCAGCAATGAAACAAACCTTAAAGTCAACCGGATTCAGCTGGTGGAGCGGGCGGTGTGAAGGTTTGGTGAGTGCCGAGTCAATATGCTCTGGAAAGCATACACACTGCTGTAGTGTCTCTGAGCAAGACAATGAATCTGCTGCTGAACATGACCTTTCAATGCTATGGAGGAGGACAAGTGTAAAGAGAAATTCTGCACAGAGAGGAAAATGGACATTATTATGATTAAAGCCACTTTATGCAACTCTTTGCTTTGAACCACTGAATGCTTGACTCTAGTTATACTTGACCTCAGTCGTTCCTGTCGCTCATCTTGATGAGCTGTCTCCCTTGAAGCACCATCAGGCCTGAAACTGAAGTGACACGCAGCTGTAAAAAAGTCGCCAACGAACACAGACTACAGAGTAGCTTTAATAGAAAAGATATGTGCTAACAGTTTGAACAGCTCCTGCCTCTAATTAACATGTAGTGTAGATGTAAATGGCTACAGGCCATGTACATATAAAATGGCCAAATTATTTATTATCTTTATGTAAAACAGTTTCTTAGTCTGGCTTGACAGCTGTTCATGATTCTGCTACTATTAAATTATAGTATTTTTCACAGAAGACATTTTGACATAAAATATAGGGTAACGCAGGACCAGTGATACTAATTAAGGCTCCGTTCGAATTAGTGTAGCAGAGAATTTCCAGTGAGCCAACGTGCACAATAGCAGCGCCCTGACTCTGTTAGACCTGAATGGAACTGAACCTTAATTAGTATCAATGGTAACACCTGTGTTTACCCAACTATTTAATGGCAGAATGGCTGCTGTGAAAAAGGTCTGTTCTCTTTTTTTTCTATCACAGCAGGAAGGGAGCAAATTAGTGAAGACACAGAGCACATATGGGAGCAAGTCAGGTAAAGTTTTCACATAGTTCAGTCTGAGTAGTTTTAGCAGCCTCGTGAATCAGCACAGTCTTATCATAGTTGGCCTTTGCTGGCCATATTTCATGGTGCAAATCTGTTAACTTCCATTTCATAGTCCACTAATGGAGCAGCGCAGGCGGCTGCTCCGACTACTGATTGGTTTTGAAGTGTGTACCATATAAGTGTGTATGTGTATGTGCATGTGTGTGTGTGTGTTCTGATGTGTGAGCTGATGACAGGTAAACTTCACAAATACAGATTCCTTTGAACAAACAAAAGAAGCTAAATCACGATGAGACAGGCCGACTCCTCCGCCGGCTTGACAGAAACTGTTATTTTTGTTTTTAAAATGTAATCAAAGCTCTTGGATTGACTTTGATTGTGAAGCCAAAATTTCACAGTCATAAGCAGAATACCAAATGGCAGTGAGGAGCAGCTGCACTGTCAAATAGAAGGGCTTTGAAGAACGTTTAGACGGTTTCTTTTTTACTGATGGCAAACCAGAGGAAATCCCAGAAACTTCCTTCAGATGCTTCAGTATTTAGGGACTGGGATGCTACGATAATATAACAGTTCTTCAAGGAAAGCTTTGCTCCCTAGGAAGATTTTAGGATCAGTTGTATGGCTGTAGGTGTTTTTACATTTCTGGTCTGGTCTGCTGGTCATTTTCAAAATCAGACCTTTGAGTTTAAGTGAGTCAATTATTGTGATTGCAAGTGATGGCAAGAATATGTATAACGGTATCTTTATTAAAGGGAATTAGTGATCACTGATGAATCAACCTCATCCATAGTAGCCTAATTTTACGCATGATCCATGATGATGAAGACACATAAAAAAATAAAAATGCCTGGCAAAAAGAGCACATGGTCAGTATTTTAGTGACCCACCAAAGTTTCACAAATCATGTTTTGAGCGGTGCTCATGTCTTATTAAGAGGAGCCACGCTAACCCTGGCTCCCCTGTAGTTTGCACACTGATCTATCAAACAACAACCACACTGTAAGATACTACCAAACCCCAATTATTCCTTTCATGACTTCATGAATTTATATCATTTATCTTGTGAGAGTGAAGTTTCAGTCCCAGATGCAGTGCTTTTTGATTTTCAAAGCAAGCAACACTCAGAACTTCACAATGCAGCAAGAAACTAACTTCAGCTTTAAATCAGGTGACTAAATTGTCAGTATAAAGTATTAAAAATATTAGTGTGAAGTTTCTGTAAAAAACATTTTGTACTGAACAAAAATCAAAAGCTGCCAGGGTAATTATTCCGAATCATTTGTTTTTCTTTAAAAAAGGCTCAGCAGTAATGAATTTTTAGGCTACATGATTTGTTGTTAATGAGCTTAAACATCCAAAACACCAGTATGGTCCAGTAAAGAACCTCTAATGAAGCTCCAAAATGTGTAAGACCTTCCAAAATGAAGGACAACAAGAGGGGAAAATTATTTTTTAAAACTTGGAGGAGATCCAAGACTCCCTTTTCCATTTCCCTTATCAGTGCTTGCAAGCGACAAACTGAAATGCAACAAATGACAAATTTACAAAGGGACAGGAATACATTAGACATGCTGCCCACTGCATGGCCCAGACTAAATGCAGTCCTTTCATCCAGCCTCGCTTTGTCACCACTTCTTGATTATCATTAAATGGACATAAAGCACCCAATTTTAGCTGTTTGTTGATTATTTGATACTTTAATGTCGACGCTGTTTGGAGCCAATTTTCCATTGTTTGTGTTTGTCTCTTCCTAAGTGTTGCAAGTACATGCTGGCTTTTGACAGAATCGTTGAAAGATGGAAATAGTGTAAAAGTCCTCTTATGGGAAATAAATTGAAGGACATGGTCACACACACACACACACACACACACACACACACACAAAAAGGTACAGTGTACATGAATGCAGGCCTTGCAAACTCATACTTGCAAACTTACTGCAAATACACACGTGCACAAGTAGTAGTCAGATCCATCAGCTTGTCCAAGCCTTTTCATTATGTGAAAATAATGATAACATTAGAATCTAAATGAATAAACACATAAACAGTTCCCATCAACAGGTTGCAAATTACCATTATTATTATTTTAACATATTTCAAACAACTAGGATTCAGAGCTTCCCTATGCAAGTTTCTGGAGTGATCATGGCCTCTACTAGGACTTTCTAAGCAGGATGCTAAAACCAAAAACCAATTAACAAAACAATCCAACCACTCTAAATAAAATGCATCACTGTCTCACTTCAGCGCAAATAAAGTTTTTCTACTGACTTCTTTTCTGCAGACCTCTTTGCCCCTGCAGACAAAAGGAAAAGTTAAGTTATCTGATTTATCATGCTCTTCCTCCAAACAGACAGAGAGAGACAGACATAGAGGCAGGCGGCCAAAATTAATTTCAGCTCAGATGAAAAATTTACCACTCTACGACCTTCAGTGCAAGCAGAAACACAACAGAAAGACAATGAGAAGCACAACACACTGTCATATGTGTATATAAATTCAAGCCACAGAATAAAATACTGAGGAGGGCAGTGCTGTGAAAGGGTAGAGGTATCTGAAGGGTTGGACATTGTGGATTTTTACACAAATCTTTCCTGCAGGCAGAAATAAAATCTCATTAATTAAGTTTGGCAGTGTTTGGATGTGAAAGAATATGTGGAGAAAGATCTGCCTGGACTGCTTCAGTTCAAATTATCATCTTTTTTTCCCTTGGGACTGGAAAAAGGAACGAAACAACAGGTGTGAGATCAGTCTTTGTGGAGCTGGCCTGTGGAAGGAGTTAGAAGGAAAAAGAACAGGATGTGGATTTTGGAAAATATTAATGTGTGGTGTTGCTAAGTTGTATTTCAGTTTCTCAAATTTTATCCCCGCACTTTGAAATACTTTGCTAATATAGACTGACTTTCACTCAGCACCCCCAACTCTGACTGACTTCTAGCGTCCCTGCATGAACATATTGTTTTTGAGCATTTTTTGAAATTGAAAGATGCTCTCCTTTTTCAGTTTTTTATTTAAAGCTGCATTAATCAATAATTTTATATTAACAATGAGTCAAATCTTTTACATGTCAATGAAACTCTTGCTGCTCATAGTGACAACACCACACCCCCTCTCACCTCTGTGGAGCATTTTAGCCACTTACAAGTAATTTGTTTGGTTTTACAACCAAAAATCTCAGATAAACGCTCTGTATGCTACCTCCCATAACTAAATGGCAGAAAGACAAAGTTATTTAATCCATTACAGTTTAATTTTATTGCACTGGACACTATTTTCTTTTTTTTACTGTAATATCTTTTCATTGATATCATAATAATAATTTATGTCATGAATATGCTGTAATCATGAGACCAAGCTACAATTTATGTAATATGACAGCTAGAAAGATCATCAGCATAACAACAGTATTTTGTATTTTTCTGCTCTTGTTCAGCAATCTCTGATTCTGTTTTATAGTGGAGTTTTGTAGGTATCTGACCAACACAACCGCCTCCAGCAACAGAGGAGCAACAATAATTATTAAGAATAAGAAGTCAATGGCAGTTAAGCCCAAACATCAATGCTGCTAACAGCTCTGCCAATACAGTCAGTGGTGATTGTGCTTGTATCCAAACTGTAATGTTCCTATGTGATAGTGACAATATGATGAACCCTGTGGACTTCAGTGAGAATCTGTCTGTGTGAAGCTGTCTGCGGAGTCAGCAGGAAAACCTAACTGTAAACCAGTATCCTAAAAATATTCTTTACTTTTTGTCAGACTTTCATGCTCTCTCCTCTCCTGTCTCCCCCTGTCGTTTTAGAGCCTCTGCCTCACGCCATGCAATCAACTCATTCTCACCTGGTGTTCCATCTCCTCACCTGTACCTCATCCCCTCACCAGATCCTCAGTATATATACCAGTCCACTTTCGCTTGATCTCTGCCAGATTGTGATTCTGTGTTTTTGCTAAACTCTCCAGTATTCATAGTAGTGTTTCGGCTGGTCTGCCTGTTCTGACCCTGCTTGCCTGTTTTTGGACCTTGGATATTCTGCTTGCCCCTTTTACGATAGGTGTGACTGATCTCTCAGTTTTGACCTTGCCTGAACTCTGATAAGTAAACTGAACTTTCCTTGCACTCATTGTCATGCTTTTGGATTCTTATCTGCCAGTACTAGTGAACATTACCTCTCTTCTCCTCCATGCTCCACTCTTTCCTCTCTACAGTACATTGCTCTTAGCCCTCTATAGCAGAGTACTTGCCATCATGGTTTTAGCCGAGTAATACTCCATCAACCCTGTGAACCTGAAGCCACTGATGCACAAAGAGCTCCATTACCATGCTGTACAGTCGTTAGGTTCTCCGTTAATTTGCCACCTCCATACTCTGCTGGTTTACCACAATAAACTGCCAGCAGTAGACATTTCAAACAGCCGAGTGATTAAATGCGCACATCTTTGGTGATTGAGATGGGTCTTGTTGCAGAGGACGGATTCAAAGACCCGTATTGCTGGGCTCGGAGGCACAGGCATGCTTCAAGAAGCTGTGAAGCTTTTAGAGGATAAAAATGTTGAATTAACCCATGGGGAGCCTGAAATGTGTCGACTGAGAGAAAGCCATTTGAGGTGTTTTTAATCTAGTGTTTTGCTGCATTTAAAGAGTGAAGCTGAGCATCAATTTGGCAATCTTACCCCATGGATTTACATTTAACATTATAAGAGAGAATTGGGAGGGTAAGCTGTGGCGGTTTTAGTTATAGGTGGGACTCTCCTACAGCCCATTTGTTTAGACTAAACTGTGCATTTACAAGACTGTTACTTTTTAATGGCTGAAATCAAGTAGTAGTATACTACTACTTTTCATATTAATTGATTGAAGTCATATGTGAAGGAAAAATGCTCTGATTCAGTTTCTCAAATGTGAGGATGTGCCTGAGTAAGATGAATCTTTATGGTTTTAGTTGATTGGTTGTACAAAAAAAATTGCCATATGAAATCTTCACCTTTTGTATTGTAAGTCGTGACAGATAATTAACTGATTAATTAGAAAAAAGTAATGACTTATTAATCAGGGAGCTGCAGCCTTATTAGTTTTGTGTGTGCTGTATTGGGTCTGGTCATTCCTACAATTTCTACTCTTTCAAAAATTAACAATGAAACCTTTTAGAGAAAATAAATTGTGTAGAAATAATAATTAATTTTTATGGCTTAAGTTGACTTGTAAGTTTGTATTAAATGCCGTGTATGTTTTGGCTTTAGAACATAACCAGTACTTAACTTGAATATTCTACCAGACCCAATTTATTCACATGTATCAGGCAATTACAGTTAGTCATTACAACCTGAGAATGAAGGTCAAAGAAAGCCCTGCTGTATTTTCCCTTCCATTCAAGAAGAGAACAGTTTGCTCAGATTAACGCTGTCAGCCCTTGTCAGCAGGAGATTGCCTGAAAGGAAACAGGTGTTGTGACAGTGACAGACAAGAAGGACGTTGACGAAACAACAAAGACACAGAGCAACAACAAAGGATTGAGGCAGACGGAGAGAATCGCTACCTTGGATATGGATGGCAAGTGGGTCGGAGAGCAGAGGTTATCTCTGTCTCTGTTATAAATTCGCTTGTTCCTGATCACAGCGTCCTGAGCACGGCAGCAGAGATACGTGCTATACAGAGA
>NW_023339751.1:19078621-19080988 GCF_004916995.1 Morone saxatilis | reverse complement strand
AGAGATTTTTAGCACCTTCATAAATTTAGTGCAGCACTCACAGAGAAATGGAATAACAGCCAGACATGTGGGATATTTATAGGGTGGCTGTATCGGACAATGAGGAAGAAAGGAAAAGAAATCTGTGGGGTCGGATTCACCGGAATGCTACACACAGAACAAACCCACTGGAGAGTTCAGAGGTCACCACTGTGACTGATTTACTGAATGAATGACATGCTGTTAACAGAGATACAGGTCAGACAGAGTGATATCAATCTTTAAACCAATTTCACTGAGCCGCATGGTGTTTGTGGAAAATGATCACATCTGTTTGACATGTATGGTGTAAAATGTTATCAAGATTGTGGCACTGAGACACAACAGCAGAGTAACAGCAGTTATTTTCCTTATACTGAGCAGGAGTACGAGACTGAAGGTAGTCTGGGTTTCCCTGGTTTAAAAGTAGACTATAAAATGTGTCTATTATGTATCTATTTAGTGGTGGTTGAGTGTGTTATGTATCTTTAAGTTTTAGTTTATTTATTTTTCTTTGAGAAATGGTAAAGTTGAAGTTTGACAATATATAATTTGAACTAAGTCAGCGTTATTCTGTTTCCAAGAGTTTAAAGAAAGCCTAAAAAACCAAGAAAGTAACATACAACTCTACATGATCTCAGCTGATTTGGCTTTGAGACATTTATGTGTTTGTATATTTACATGTTAACTCAAATGTGAGTCTAGCTGAATCCATTTCAATCATACATGCATTTAAAGAGTAACCTGTGCATTTTTTTAAACCTGGACCTTATTTCCCTGTGTTTCTTTTGCAAAGTGACCAATGTAGACAGCGAGTTTTAAATTTGGTCCAGTACTGAGAGAGAAAGAGAGAAAGAGAGAGAGAGAGTGCTGCAGCCGCGAAACGGGCTACAATGTATCCTTGCGGGCAATTGCGCACTGTTATATATATCCCTATATTCATATATATATCTTATAAATATATCCATTAAAAATGCTTGTGTTTGTTACTGACCAGCTCAAGAAGTGTCTGACCACAGTCTGTGTAAAGTCGAGCTAGCTCAAGGAGACATCTCGTTCTGAAATCTCCTCTGTGGGAATCGAGTACCCACCCAGTCTCGCAAGCTTTACAACTTTGCAGAAGTTGGTCCATCCTTCTCTTCCTGTTGCCCCCCTCTCTCCCAGCAGGGGGCAGCTGCTATGGACAAGTCAAAACTGTACCAATGAGAGCAGCTTAAGTACGTCACGTCCACTGGCTCCGTCATGCACTTTATAATAGACCAATTTTAACGGGGATTACGTTGTAGCCTGTTTCGTGGCGGCTGGCTGCCGCACTCTCCTTCAATGCTGGACCATATTGAAAACTTGTTCTCCTCATTAGTCACTTTGACACAAAAACATGGGCCAGGTTAAAAAATACAGAAGTTAGCTTTTAAATCATCATGTGACTCTAAATCTTCACAAAAAGTCATTGGGTTCTTTTAGGCAGGGTGACCCATCTGATTTGATTATTCAGCAACAAGGGACTTTTAGTTGTGTATGTATTGCATGTCCCATGTTGTTCAGTAATCTGACAGCTGTTTTACCCTCTGACACTCCCCCTGTTGTCTAACTTAAAGCCGTGGGCCAAAGCAGCGTTTTCTTCTAGCTGAGCGGCTCCTGTCAGTTGCTGCCGACAGGTCAGCGATGCTTCGAGATTGTTAAAGCTCTGAGACCTGCACCTAATATCACGCTTCACAACCCCATCAATACCCCCACAGCACTGGGAACAAGCCCAGCTCAGCCTAAATGCTCCCAGAACACCAAAGGACACACATTCATTCACCCCACTGCTCACCAAGGTCAAAACCACCGAGGAGAAGTCAGCCGTCATTTGACTGGAGGAAAATGTAAGAGTCAGTCAGTCAGTAAGACAGCCTGTTAGTTAGTCATGCAGTCAGTCAGTCAGAGCTTTCTTGAGCTGATATCACAAACCGATGGGCATGATAATGCAGCTATACTACAAACAATACTTTTCATTTTATTATAAAGGTGATACGCAGAATAACTTTAGTTGTATACAAGTTTTATGAAAAACACATTGTGTAAAAAAAAAAATGAGGACTAAAAAAATAAGAACTGAACTGGTTTTGGTGTTTCTCAAAATCAATGATCAAGGTTGCTTTTAGTTTTGCACCCCCATTCAACAATCATAATCAATCACAGAGAAAATAAAATGAAGAAAACATTGTGCAGACCACTTCTCATCAAGCCACTATGCACTTCAGGAATACTTATTTTTTACTCTTATTCTAATTAGAAAACTACTGTAAAATTTGAATTGTATTATTAAATTATATGATAAAACATGCGCTGGGTAATGCACGGTGG
>NW_023339751.1:19078372-19078521 GCF_004916995.1 Morone saxatilis | reverse complement strand
ATTCAAATTTTACAGTAGTTTTCTTCAAAAAAAAAAGTTACTAAGTGCTTTACAGGGAAAGGGACACTCAGAAGACAATACATAGCAATTGAAATGTAAAAATGAAAAAACACAATGAAGAAAACATTTATGTTAAAAGTAGATGAAAA
>NW_023339751.1:19077124-19078263 GCF_004916995.1 Morone saxatilis | reverse complement strand
TTTTTTTTTTCTTCGGTCAGCAGCCAAAACTGAGAAATAACCAGCAGAGCCCCATCCACTGATCCAAGGGGAAGCACATGAGGAGTCAGTAAATCGGTTATATTTTTTTAGCAAGGCCAATTAATGCCTGAAACCCACAGAGATACAGAGATAACGGCTCCACTGGCAGCAGCCAAAAAAGACCCAAATGTAATACAGTCACATTTTAAATCTGTAGGGAACTCATGCTGGCATGATATCTATCCACTGCTTCTATAGTTTCATCGTCTTATCTTCAACTTTGCAGTTGTCTGTTCTTGTAACCTAAAATGCTTACATGCTATTTCTCTTACCTCCACCTTTCAAGAAGGAAAATTATACTTCATACACAATGGATGAATCGTACAGTAACAATGAACAGAGTTTGCAGGCATGGATTTTTCAAAGGTTGAGAGCTGGAGACTGACTCACTCACTTTCATTGATGTTTCTTATTATTCATGAGGAGATATTATCCAAGGTAACTGTTTGGAGGTCAGCTGTGGCATGAAGAAAACTAAAATTTTTTGTGGTCAATAAGGAAAAACAAACTAAAGTCGATAATGAAAACGAAGCCACTTCTGTGAATTGGCCAGCACCAGGCAAAGCTGGACAGAAACCTGAAGTCTTTATGTAAAGGAGCTTTGTTGTTTGTCATACTCTTTAGGAGAGGGTTGTGCAATTAATTGGAAAAGACAGTCCCGCTTCCAAAATGCAAGAGGATGCAGTTTTCTAGGAGGGAATGCTTCAGGCGGCCCAATAAACAAGGCAAGTATGTGCTGTGCAGAAATCCCTCGTAAACAAGTCAGTCTTCATGTTCGAGGATAATCTTTCATTCATATTCATGCTGGCGATGGACTGAGGATTAGCATCTCGTTTTTTATAACAGTGACAAAGAAATATTGACCTGTCTCTGTATCGCCATAAAAAACAATAGCAGATGAATGTAAAAGTTGTTGCAAGACTGCAGCACTATAGGTTGCCCACTAGTTTAGCAGAAATATATTTTAAGCACTCTATATAACCTTTCCCCAGTGTTTTATTGTTATTTTTTATGATATCATGCAAGTTATCACTGTGAGTTCCCCAGTATGATGTAATGATATCATGGGTTTATGGCCA
>NW_023339751.1:19076489-19077084 GCF_004916995.1 Morone saxatilis | reverse complement strand
CTTTGTCACTGAAAAATCATGTTTTTACATTGGTTTGGTATAAAGAATGGCTCTAAATACTACACTACCCCATGACCCTATAGGGAGGAAGGAAATCACACATAGACAAAAAATATGACATAGTTGAATCTTAAAGTAAACTTATTACAACTTCTTCATATTCCATCAGGTTTCTACAAACTGTAATCTTAAACTTCAGCTCAACATTAAAAGTATGTACATGCAGCATATTTTAAGCTCTTATGGAAATGCTTCTTGGACACTGTAGTTGATTTGCGCCTTTTTTGTGTACACAGGCTTATACCTTCCACCGCTTTACTACTCAATTACAGGTGCACCTTTTTTTCATATTGAACACCTGTGTTGCACTGAGCTCTAGTAAATACACATTCAACCTGACCCCATAATGACTGCTGCTATCACAAATTTAAAGACTTGCATAGGATTACATGACATACAATAAATGTTCAGTTTCTTTCTTAACAGTTTGTAGTCTGTAAAATCTGATCTTTACATTCTCTAAAAAGAGAGGAGAGATGTGGCTCTAGCCAATTTACAACAATCGGCAGAATCACCTTCTCTCCCAATGAAAAAA
>NW_023339751.1:19076332-19076468 GCF_004916995.1 Morone saxatilis | reverse complement strand
AAAAAATAGACTAAGGATTTGTTTCAAACCTTTATCACCCACAAAATGCTTCTACATTTACGGTGGATAGAGAGCAAACTCTCCTTGTTTATTTTTTCCTACTTTCATCAAGTTTAAAACCTCCCTGCTCACCTCT
>NW_023339751.1:19075854-19076235 GCF_004916995.1 Morone saxatilis | reverse complement strand
GTGAATATAAAGTAGAGTGTGAGTGCATCAGTCATTGGCCGGCTTCATTTGGTATGCAAAATAAAAATGAGTTATACAAAACGAGGCCTGGCAGGAGGCTGCGGAGGGGCTCAAATACAGCTGCAAATCAAAGTGACAAAGTCTAAGCAAAACAAGCAATTTGCCCAAAAACCCCGCAATGTCAATGCAAAGTCAGTTGTTTCATTTAAAACAAGCAAAATGATTTCATCAGCTTTCAGTTGTCAACGATTGAATTGAATTCAAAAATTAATTTACAGTAAGAATCCAACTCCTGCTGAATACTGTTGTGTACTTAAAATGCACATTGTCTGTAAACTTAACCTTAGACCTTACCTGTCCAAAAGACAGGCTTTATTGGAA
>NW_023339751.1:19075207-19075789 GCF_004916995.1 Morone saxatilis | reverse complement strand
GGCAGAGTGGAACTGGAAGATTACGGCAGCGTGGCAGGCAGGAAGCAGCGGGCAGGTAGCTACAGCAAAGGGTATGATCCTGAGACATGGGGGTTTGAGCAGTCAGACAGGTGAGCAGGTAATCAAGGAGAGTGGGAGGAGTCCAAACACACAGACACAGGGAAACCAAGGAGGAGAATACTACTGACTATAACATAAACCTCGTGAAAAAGTCTTTATATCAGTGCCTCCAGATCAGTATGTTACTGGGACTCTTTTGTGACTATGACACATAATAAATGAATATCCAGTGGCTCCAAAACTTTGAGCTAAGTTGTGTTTGGTTGCAGTAATATATATATATATATATATATAATATATATAAAACAAAATTGATTGTGTGACTGTTTAAATATGCTTATATTATTTAATATGCAGGGACTATTATATATACTACTGTATTACTAGCACGTCTGTCACTAAGCATCATTCCATCAAAAGCACAAATTAAACAAGAATATCTTGTTTGTAGCCTCTGTGCTTCCTCTGTGAAGCTGTCTTTAGGCACAGTGGTGTTTTGAGCTACAGTGGTGTGAAAAAGTG
>NW_023339751.1:19049316-19075107 GCF_004916995.1 Morone saxatilis | reverse complement strand
ACTTTTTCACACCACTGTAAATGCAAACATTAGCATGCTAACATGCTCACAATGACAATGCTAACATACTGATTTTAATCAAGTATGATGTTTACAGTGTTAACCATGCTAAAACCAGACAAACTTTGACCTAATCATGTTGCTAAATGAAGGTCAAGGGTTCATGATTTTTACAATTCATCCACTGGGGACCATGAATGTTGATACCAAATTTCATGGTAATTCATCTAACAGTTGTCGAGACATTTCATTTTGGATCAAAGTGGGAAACCAACCAACACACTGACAATGACATCCATATAGCCATGCCACTAGAAAGGCAAAAAGGTTAAATTGCTATAGGATGTTAGCCTTAAATAGCCAGAATAACATAAAAACACTGAAGTCTGAGTCCGCTGGATGGTTTCAGTTCCACATTAGTATTTATTTAGTGAATTAGAGAACAGAATTATTTACAAATGCTGAGTAAATGTTTCCACTGCAAATATTCACAGTCAGCTTGGTTATTAATCTACAGTCGCACTGATAATCTTCTTATCACTTAGACACAGTTTACTGACTAGAAACATTTTTGAAATGTTAACAATCCATCCAACTGTAGGCACACAATCCAGAGATGAAAGACATGATTAGCATACTGTATGTTCAGTGTCACTTTTTCTCTGTTTTGTGGAATGCACAAAACACACATTTTTGCTTCTCATGTCTGCTTTACTCTTTCTAAGATGTTTAAAACAAAACATATAGTTCCAGTATGACGCTGGAAGCATTAATCAATATCACTGCTCCCTCTTCACACACAAGGCTGCCTCATTCACATGCCGCCCGCCTCTCTGCTCCTGAAAAGCCACTCTAACATCCCTGTGTGGCTGTATGGTAAGTCATAATGGCAGATAAAACAAGCACAGTGGCGTGATTCAGGAATAGTAATATTAACTGTGATAATAGTAATAGAGACTGCAGCATAATCTCTTTCTTCACGGTGCAGTACTGAGATATTTACACAGTATTTGTGTGAAAAAACCCTAATGTAGACAAGAAATTACATCTCTCACCTTTTCATTGTGTGGTGGTTTTCAAATGACTGCGAAGTGATTGTGTCAGATGTAGAAAAAAACATCTATCTTTTCCAAAGGATACATATCTCATCAGTCCTCCTTTCAACGTCTTTGTGTTTAATCACAAAGGCTGGAAGGTTGGGAAAAAAAGCAGCTTTCTTAAATATTTTCTATCTAAAAATACAAACTTTCTTTAATTTAAGTTTTAATTTAATATGTAATATGATTCTAGGCGTAATTGGTGTTTTCACGTTTTACTATATTTCTTATTTCATGCTTTACTTATGTTTATATCTGACTGGGAGTCTAGATATATGCTCCCAAATACAACTACATCCATATCCATAGTTAACAAATAACTAAACAATGTGGACATAAATGCCAAGAAGTCATGTTGACTTCTATTTCATTTATTTATTTATCATGACAAATAACAATTCTGTAAATGTGTCAGTGCTAGTGTCAGTGCTGTATGAAAACAAAAGTAACAATTACTTTTTGTATGTAAGTTATGTCACGTACATAACTTCATTTACAATCTGTTCTTAATCCTAACCAAGTAGTTTAGTAGTAGTATTTTGTCTAAAGTCTAAGTCTAAACGGATGTTTTATATTTATTGTTGCTAAATTCTAACAGTGTCATATTTTAACGCTGTAGACAGGTACTGACTACGCTGCTTTATTTGACCA
This sequence comes from Morone saxatilis, assembly GCF_004916995.1. Classification (NCBI taxonomy): domain Eukaryota; kingdom Metazoa; phylum Chordata; class Actinopteri; family Moronidae; genus Morone; species Morone saxatilis. Next base: position 19,073,359 of record NW_023339751.1, on the reverse strand, counting down.
GTTCCAGTGAGAACATAATGCAACTGCAGCTTTAGTTATATGTTACATAAAATTCACGGTTCTTAAACATTAATGTAATGAAGGTAAAACCCCAACTCCCTTTCTTGGGCTGTGTCCTTCCACACCTATTTGAAATCAAAACCAGTATGGCCTGTGCTGTCATGATGTTCAGATGTTGGTGCCCAACATAAGGATGGAGTTAAGTTACTGTTTCACTGATCTTAAAAGTTTAAGTTAAAGTCCTCGAGACTAAATTACAAAATCATTTGCCCCTACTGGCCCCCTATCATTTCTCTGTTCCTTCCAAAACTATTACAAATCACTGTGAAAAAATAATGTGTTTTATGATTAAGGGTTTGGTTGGATTTAGGCACAAAAACGACTGTCAGTAAAAGATCTTGGTTTGAGTTGAAATTACAAATTTGTGAAGATTAGGAGACCTTTGTCCCCATTTGGTTAAGGTTAGGGAATGATGCAGCTAATTGGTTGTAAACAGGAAACAAACAATAGTCAGTCACCTGACTTCCTCCTTTGCACCAACAATACACTGCACTTTCAACTTGAAACAAGGTACAGAAGAACCTAAAAGCATGGTTCAAGTCAATTTTAAAGTAGTTGGAAAAAGCACTCTTTGTGAATGTTTTTGTTTCCAATTTATTTGGATGGTTTTTGAAATTGTATGCTCATCTTAACTGCATATAGTTTGTGCTTTGACTTAGCCTGTTTGTGTTTTATGTATTGTATTTTTTGTCACTTTACTGTTTTTTCTGATTTTGGCCATGTCTTGGAAAGGAGGTTTCTATCAGTTTTACTTGTTTAAATAAAGAAAAAGAAAAGGAAAAAAAAACATAACCAGTCTCACTAGATGTCTTTGCCAGAAGGGGTTAAAATCATGTAAATCTGCAATTTAATGTATGAGATAAGAAGAATAAAACATATAATTAGATTAGTCTCCGTGGGATGCTTTCATTTGATTTGCAGTGACTCACTGTGCTCGGGATCCCTTCCGTGACCACCGGACCTGAACTGCTGCATTACATGATGACAAACAGACTGTGAGCAGCAGCCCGGAGCCTAATGGGACCTGAGATGGCTCTTTCTCAAACATTGTCGGAGCAGAATAGTGTAGCCTGCAGTGGGTTTTGCACAGGGTCTTAAAGTCCTTTTAATGACTAAAGTACCTTTCACTGGAGCTGTGACAGTAGTGAAAGCTCTCTCTCTCCCTGTATCACTCTGTCTCTCTCTCTGTATCTCCCTGTCTCTCTCTCTGTCTCTCTCTCTCTCTCTCTCTCTCTCTCTCTGTGTGTCTCCCTGTGTCTTTTTCCCTCTCTCTGTTCCTTCCCCTCACTCTGCAGAGTGCAGCAGAACAGAAAGTAGCCTCTTGCCTCTTGCTGTCATCGCCTTGGAGCCAGGCGGATATTGTGGAGCGCTACGGCCACAGAACTGCAGGATTCATCAGGGATCTGGAAAGTGTGAGAGTGTGGAGGAGGAGTGGAGTAAAGAACTGGTGGGCTTTTCTGCAGTATCCTTCCACTTCATCATGGATCTCTGGAGTAAAGAAGTCCAGGGAATTATTATACAGGTCGCCCTGATACTTTTCAGCTTGTACAGGGCAACAAGAGGGGGTGAGTACAGTGAGATGTTTATTTTTGTGACATTAGAGACCAGATGTAAGGTTGTTGATTTGATACTGAGTGCTGACCAGTTTACATCCCAAATGTTTGAAAAAGTGTAGCTATTTTGACCTCTGCAGCAAGAAACAAGTGTAGGAGTTACAGGTATTTGCTCTCTTTGTAAAAACTTTTTAGTTATGTGTGTTGTGTTGCCTTTTTGAAAGGCATCCGAATTCGAAGATTTCTAACACGCACAGCAATATCTCTTCATATCATTCCTTTCCATATGCTCTATGCATGGATTTCCATGCACCGTTCTTCAGTGGGGTTAGTGGGAGTCAGTGTAAGAAGCATGTGGGTGGGGAAAAACACTTTTTTGTCTAACTCAGCCTGTTAAACAGTTGCCCGTGAGCAAGACACTCGAGCCTCACCTGCTCCAGTGGAGCTGCACCGGCTGCAGAAGTCTGTAGTTGCACTTTGAAGTATGACTGCATACATTCTTAGCCTGTATCATTCATCATCATTATTAGAGAGGTTTTTTGTGATTTAATTATTCATATTTTATTTATTCTCAGTGGTTTTGAAGACAAAATGCATTCCAGTGTTGTTCATAGAGAAGAAAAACAAACTTCTTGATTCCTTGGTGTTTCTTCATGTTTCTTCTAATTCTGTTTTGTGGTGGGATGTTTCATAAGCCCTCAAGGACTTGTTTTAAATTTCTCTCTTTTCTTCTGATTTTTAAATATCATATTTGTTTCTAATTTCTCGGTAAAATTAAACTTAACAGATCGTTAGCAGTGATTTTATAATAGAATGAAATACAAGCTGTACAGTTTTTTATTTATGTATTTAATTTATTTTTTAAGAAAAATCTCAAAAAACCCCATAACATAATTTTTGGTCCATTTGGCATCCTGATCATACACTGTGTTGATGGAAATATCAACAGGATCACTTCACATGCTGTTTAAATGTGCCAAACGCTGGCATACCAGTAACAATGCTGCTAACACAACTTAATAAAGTGGGTGTCAGAGGGTAAATGTTTGTCTATGATGAGGTGGATGCTGTATTAAAATGTATTCTGTGTCAACATGCCTGGGCAAATAATATTTATTAAACATCTAAGTGGAATCAAATGCCACTAAGGGATTCAGTGTGGGCAGAGTGGGGACAGACAGGTAGAGGGTAGATATTACCACGCCAGGTTTATATTCCCCCTGACAGACAACAGCTGCTGGAGAGAGAGAGACACACTGATATTATGGGTTTTGAAAGAGTAAAATAAAGAAGATAAAGAGATTTCTTTGCCCTAAAGGAAATGGTGTGGACTCAACAGAGTGCCTATCACAAACCATAACTGAAAGAGAAGAAAATGCAGCTGTCTTGAAACACTTTTTTGCCCTCTTAGAGAGCAAACATACAGTAACTCATCCACTTAATAATCTTCAATGCCCAGATCTCTCTCCACATTTTATTTGACTTTGTGTTAGTGCTGAGCTAGACCCACAAGCCAGGTCTGACTCAAGCTATTTGTCAGAATGAACAAAAGAGGTAAAACTGTCATGAGAGGGCAGATGTTTCTGTTTCTGCAGCCGGTCACAGTGACCCTGCTCGACACTGAAGCAGCAATGCTTATTTAGGGGAAGCGGTGGGTGGAGTGGCTGGAGAGACCATTCTGTGACAAGTCTGTTGTGAGTAACCTGGGTTTTCTTCATAGAGAATTCTTGAAAAAGGAAAAGAAAGAAAACACTACCGTATGTGTGTATGTCCAGTACTCTTGTTGGGCAATAAGAATATTATTGGTAAGACTGACATTCAACAGAAACATCCGGAGAGAAGGATATATCACAAAGCAAAGTCATGTCTCATTAATAATGCAGTTGTGGGGAGGAGCTGGGAATTGTTAGCATCCTGAAATTTCAATATAGGTGGGGAATTTGTGCTTCAAGCTAGAACTTTCAGCACTCTGCAAAGAAATTGTGAACACTATTAACATGAAACAGACGAAACTTACATATATTCTAAATGTTTATTTCTCTGCAATAGACACAGGACTGGAGAGCAGCAGAGTCAGAAAGCTGAGAGGCTAATTGGATGTGAATGGAATGTCTGTAACCCTTCACTGCAGTGTGAAGTTACTGCAGCTCATTCATTGTAACCTTTACCTACAGGTATTTGCTGCCTAGCAAGACATTACTAAGTTAAATGACACGGACCAGGAATTAATCCTCCTTATTCAATTAACTATATAGCATCTGGTATAAGGTGCTAAGATTGTCACCATTGCTTTTTTCAGTTTTCATTCCTTCTTCATCAAATGAATGCTTACGCTGGGGAGGTCTCTATGTTAAAGGAATGACTTGAATAGGAAATATATGTGTTGACATTTTAATTCTAATAAGACGTTTACCATTTATTTGTGTTCCTCTGGACCAACGTTACCTAAAGAAATTCTGCAAATTCAAGCAATCCCTGTGTAATTTTCTCCTGATAGATAGCAGTGGCTCAATCCGCACGTGTGACTGCCTTTAGGTGCATTCTGCGAGAGCTCAGTTGCAGTTTAGCGGTGGGATTTGTCTGAGATTACCAGGCTCAGAAAAGAAATAATTTGCAGCATAAAAATGCTATTTAATAAAGTTATGGTTGTGCAACAGCAGAGTAGAGAGAGCTCAGTAGGAGTGAGCTAGAAACCCAGCAGAGGCTCTGAGCGGCGCAGGTGGAGGGAGGAGATGGTGCTGATATGGTTGATGTCTCACTAGAGCACTGAGGTGAATGCAGAACGCTGTAAATAAAAAAAGAGTGCAGGTGCCAGCACAGTCATTTGTCTGTGATAAAATCAGGTATTCAGATCAGATATTGTCCTCACTTATTATTACTGCTCTTTTCATTCTAAAAATCTGTTTTACTTATTTTTATTCCATTATTTATTTACAATATAGCACCTGTGTGCATCTGCGTTTTTGCCACCAATTCTACAGAATGCTGCTCTTAGAAGGATATGAACTCCACCTTCGGACCCAAAGGAGGTACAGTGGCAAGCTCTTAAACCACTGAACTATTCCAGGATTCACAAAAAAAACAAGGCTTTCCACATAATGAGGCAAGGACATTGCATGTTCCAGACTGGGGCATTTTTGTCTGTTTAAACTTAAATTGCTTACAACAGTCAAAATGTTAGTGAGATAACAAAAATTTGAAAAATCTTTTTACTTGTTTCTAGTATATTGTAAAACATTTTTCAAAATGTGCATATAGTACTAATTACTGCAAGATATTGAATATCGTTGTGAACATGTGATATCTACCATTCAAAGAATGTGGATTTTGGTCGCATTTTTTGATCAGCCTTCCCTGTGGGTGCTGTTCAGTGGGTGCTCAAGCAACCTGAATCGCCCACATGATTGCCACATGTATGGTGGGTTCAACTTTGGTGAACTCTGACACAAATTCATGCCTTTGACCAATAGCAAAGAGCAAAGCAGCGAATCGTAGAGTTCAAAATAGAGGAAACTCTTGCAACTTGTTAGCTGTTTATTGCACTATCCATTTTTATTCAAACACATGCACCGTTTGCCTCAGCTATTCAAAGGCATACAATTTTCCATGTAAAATTTAACAAATTGTGGGGACCCAGAGTAAGTCCAGTTGTGAACGCACAGCCACTTATCTTCTCCATTCATATGCACAATGCTCCCTCAAATGCACAAGCAATAAGGAGAAGTGCTGCTCACTGCTGACATACAGACAGTGCTTCTGATGAAGCAAAGTACATTTCCAGGCTGCTGTGTCTGTCAGAGAAAATTCACACACGACTTTAGACACAGGAAAAAGGTGCAAGAGACTTTTCGTTATCTCTCTCTCTCCGTGACTCTCCAGTGTGGTTGCAGAGGCTCCATAGTCCTGAAAGGATTATCTCTTCTCTCAGCTGATTTGTACTCAGTGCAATGTGTGTTTTAATCGCAGCCTAATGACAGATAATACTGCTGCTCCCCGACCCTGCGTGTCTATTCATATGTGCCTGTGTGTGTGTGTGTGTGTGTGTGTCTGTGTGTGTATCCTGAGATACGAAGCGACGAGCCATGTGAAAACATGTGTGGAGGGCAAGGGAATGCTAAGCAGCACCGCGGTAGTGTGTGTGTATGTGTGTGTGTGTGTGTGTGTGTGCGCGATAAAGACAAGGATGTGTGTGTGTGTGTGTTTTGTGTGTTTGAGTGCACGTAATGCCCACAAATGTGGTTAGTGTTCTTTGTGTGCATGTGGTCTGATAATGAATGAATCACCACTCACAATCACCAGTCTCCAGTGAGATTTATTCTTAAGTTGAAGGTCCAGTGTGTAACAGTTAGGAGGATCTATTGGCAGAAATGGAATATAGTATTTATAACTATGTTTTCATTGGTCTATAATTACCTGAAAATAAAAATCATTATGTTGATGCCTAACATTGCGCATCAACAGATGCACCATATATCTAGAGTAGCACAGAAGGAACGAACCAAACACATTTAGCAGCCACCGTAGTTTCTCCTTTATGCTTGGAAGGGGAGGGTGAAGCGATCTGCAACTGCATCACTAGATGCCACTAAATCCTACACACTGGACCTTTAAAACTAATGTGTCAGTAGGTGCTGCATTCTGAGAGAGACATGGCATGAACTGTTGTCTTCTGTGACTGTGGTTCTGTCCCAAAGCTGTCTAAAGGTAGGAACTGTTGGCTGTAGATTCTGGTTATTCAGCGAGAGACTAAATGATAGTCTCTAGTATTTTGATAGTAACGGTTGCTGACCCCTGATTTAGAGAGACTCCACTTGAATGCTGCCCAGTGCAAACAGACTGCTGTGCTTTCAGCTGCTGAGAAGTTTAACCAGGATCAACAATGTTGTACATTTGAAAGTGAAGTGTCAGAGCAGCAGACGTGCAACAATATAAGCATAGTTGATAACTTAAAAAAACCTATATACATTACTGTAATGTTAGCCAACAAAGCCAACAGCTGAGGATAAAGGTTTTGCTCATGTTAACAAAAGTCCCCATTTCAATGTGAAACTGCTGCCTGTTTCTGTGAGCCTTTCATGAAGTAAAAAGTATTCACTTTTCATGAAACGAGCACAGTGCATTTCAAGATCAGGCTCTCACTTCATACAATTTCATGACATCTTCATCATTGTGTGGCCTGGTCAAGAGCCCGCTGACAGAAACCACTGTGGGAGCCCAGACATAATGTACAAGCAAGAGTAGAGAAATCCAGGCTCAGTTCAAAATCTCCACCAGCTCCAGCGGCACTGTGCTGTGGTTGGTGCCCCTTGCAGGAAGGGACAAATCAATAAATGATGACATTATTATAATCATTATTATTCACTTAAACATGCAGTCTTGGAGAAATCAGCTTGCATTGGATGGAGGAGACAGTGAGGGTATATTGGGACTGTGTGTTAAAGGATAATAAAAGTTATTTTAATTTCATTCATCATCATTCAGATTCACTCCCACTCTGATGGTGTCTGATGGTGAAGTTTGATCATCCAGGTGATAATCAGCGATGATGCAGGTTAATGTTTGGTTCATCAGAGTCTATGTTGATGTGTTCTCTTCTTTCACTCCTGACTGAGATTTATTTTAATAAACATTAATAACTCTGGGAATGGAGCTGAAGGAAAATGTCTCCGTGCTGTCCATTTCAACAAGAATATCCGAATTTAATGTTCTTCAGTGAGCTGGATGTCGAGAGTGAAACATAAACCTGTGAATATAATCTAATTAGTGTGGATGTGTTGTGCATTTCCCTGCGAAACCTCACCCGTCCATTATGATTTATGGGACACTAGAGTTTGTGACAGCGCAGATGAGAAAAGTGAGAGGAAGCTTCGGAGAAACCCCCTCTCGTATTTCTTCTTTAGTGTCATTTATGAAAATGTGTGTTCAGAGAAAGAGAGCCATGAATGCCATCTGATGAAGTCAAGGCTACATTATGGTAGCAGCGGCCATCGGAGTAAACTTGTAGACGTCAGTCAGGAATCTAGATTTATTAACCCAGGGACAAGTAGTTAAGTGATAAAACTGAGGCCTGCAGTCCATCCATCTGAGTTTGTGACGCATTGATATTTGCTGAAGGCCAGTCCCCTTGGAGTTCTGGCTCCCTAAACACACACTAATTCATCACATGGCTCTGTCATCACCTCAGATGGCTTGTAGTTGGTCCAAAAATCTGTCAAACTCTGCTAAGGTTATGGTGCTCTGTCACTCTAGGTCCTGGTTTGGACTGAATCAAAGCAACACTGGTTGCAGGTGTAGTCCAAGTAGTAGTGAGTTGAATAAAAGCACTCCAGCTTTAAGGATTCAAACCCACATGGTGGAAAGCATCCTACCTGTTGAAGCTTTCTTGAGCAAGGCAAAAGAATCCCTGCAAAGATACAGAAATGCTGTTCTGATATTGGCATCTGACCTTGTAGTAAAGGATGCAAGTGAAATGATTAGTATTAAAGTGACATTAAAATAATTCAAGCTATAGGTGAATCGTTATTACTGTTGACTCACCGATCGGAAAAAGATATGATGATAATAGCAGTGAAGAAGAACAAGAAGAAGAATATGTTGAAGCTGTTGAAGAAGAAGAAGACATTTAAGAAGAAGATGTGAAAGATGTTGAAGAAGCTGTTGAAGAAGAAGAAGATAATGATGGTAAAGAACAATAGGATAATAATGATGATGTTCATAAAGAAGATGATGAAGATCATGTAAAAGAAGACGAAAGAGTTGGAACAGATGAAGAATATGATGATGATGATAATGAAGATTAAGAAATAGATGATAATAATGAAGACGATGAAGAAAAAGTAGATGAAGTAGATGATAAAGAAGAAAGAAGATAATGATGAAAGAAAATGCAAAAATAAATACATGATGATGAAGAAAGAACAAGTATGAAGAATATGATGATGGTTTTAAGGATGATAAAGGTGATGATGATGACCAGCATGAAATTATGATGATTAAAAATAAAGAAAAAGAGAATCAATATGATGATTCTGACAGTAAAGAAAAGATGATGATGACTTTCAGTGATGAAGATAATGAAAAAGAACAGCAAGAAAAAGAACAGGAAAAAGAAGACAAAGATAAAAAAATGATGAAGAAGAAGACATCTTTGTCACTTTGCACCACATAGTTGAATTTTAGTCACACAGTCACATTGGCCGTGTTTACACTGGACAGTTTGATACAAATCTTGCTAGCAACAGATAGAAAGGTCAATTAATCACGGATGTTTCTTTGGGCCACCCCAAATAAAATCAGTTATATTTACACTGCTGTTTACTACTTTTGATCCATGAACAAAATCCCTGTGGCCAGTGTTGCTCATATTTTTCCAGCAGATACCCTGGTTGACTTGTCATGTACTGCCACTGTCTTGTGTTTTGAATTAACTTTGTGTTGCTCAAATGGATGCCAATGACAGTTGAGGGTTGTCTCTACATTTTTCAGAATAACAGAGCCGATATGGTGCATTCAGAAATCGCCATCTGTTCCCTCTTACACTCCAGGCTGCCACAAGGGATAATTAGATCAGATGCAGTGTCTTGGTAAATGTGAGTGCAGAAGAAATGTCATTGGTATTAAAGCCTGTAGCTGACATTGAACACCGCAGGATGAACCTGAGTCAAAGCCAAAACTTTAAGACGCTACAGAGATAAGGTATTTGATAAGCAATTTAATGACTCAGTTAATGAGATGGAAGAGATAGCAAAGAATGAGGAGAGCACACCTGCAGTTCCTCCAGTAGCAAAATATGTCTGAAATTTCCTCCCTCTTCACCTCAATTTTATGGCACAGGGTCAGTTACCAGTGTTGAAGTCAAGACCACCATTGTTGAGTCCAAGATAAGTCCAAGACCAGGACTAGTCGAGACAGGGTCAAGATCGAGTCCAAAGTGGTTTCAGTCCAAGTCAAGACTGAGACAGAAAAAAAAAGAGTGCTTGTGCCATTGCCAGTGATATGAGTTTTGGCATCCAGGCATAGGATTGCAAGTGACATGGATTGACCAATACTCAGTATCCATTTTCTGAACAAGTGTGCTTCATCAAAGGTTTTAAAGGAAGAAGACAGTAGAGTTAAAAAAAATTAAAAAGCAGCCCACTGACAAGTCTACAAGTTCAAAAAACTCTTAGCTGCAGTGGCCTAGTAGACTGATAATAATGGTGTATTTTGTTACATTATTCACAACCCACCATTTCAGTTGTTCTGTGCCGTGAATCTCATCCTTCTGCGTATCATGCATACTAAGGAGAAAACACCAGAGGATTGTTTGTAATGATCATAAAATCTGTCAAAGCTCTGACAGCCATGGCTGCAACTGCACTCACTGAGATGATTAAGCATCAAACGCTCCCCTCCCATACTGCAATACTGAGAAATGTATCTGTCTGTACAAATTAATTTTTCACATCATGCATGTCAGTAAAAATGTTAAAACAATGATGACAAACCAGAAAAAACAAAACTAACCTTAACACTATCCAGTCTGACCTTCTGGGTTGAGTGGTGACAGTAGAAGTTAAATTAGTTGGTTAAACGTGATAAAAATGCTCAAAGGATTTTTCAACACCTTCATACTAATACGTCTCCAAAAACAGAAATGTACTTCATAACTATTTTTAAAAAAGTGACTGTGGCCCTGTCATTACATCCATGCAAATTTCTTGTTGCTCCACAAAGGGAAATGTTGTTAAATAAGCATAAGCAAAGCTTTGCATATTTATAAAAATGTTATGCTGAGCTCAAACAAACTGTAACACAAACCACAGCCAGAATCTTGCATATACTGTTATTAGGATATTAGGCTGTTTCTTGAAGTAGTATCATGGTTTACATGGTTTGTGTTTATTGGCTTATTTTTTAAATGTCAATTCACCAAAGGCAACGTCCAATGTTGATTGACATACTTTCATTGCACACATCCATTTTCAGGGATTGCACCAGTTGTACAATATTTGACTTAAAGTTGGAAGTGAAGCATGTTTTCATTTTTAAGAACATGTTCTAATGTTGGTGCAGGGGAACTCAGAGGCAGCAAGATGGAGTTTAGGAGTCTGTCCTTCAAACAAAAGTCTGGGTTCAGTCCTCCGTGTCAGCAGGCCTCCTCTGAAATGTGTTTGTGTGTGAAACTGAATGCCTGCCAACTCTAGAAGTGCTGATCAGTAGCTTAGTCTGTGCGCTGATCCACCTGTGAAATACTGCTGTGGGATCAATAGCTTAACACAGAAAAGGGAGATGTTGATTATCAGTTTTCGACAGGTGATTATTTTTTCACGTTTCCTCAGGGCAGAGGCTGCAACATGAAGCCATAAATAAGTATGTGTACAGCACCAGTGTTGGCAGTGAAATGAAGCGGTCACAAGTCACTGCCCTGCACCACACACACACACACACACACACACACACACCCATGCACAGAGACACAGCCTGTCTTGGTGTTTAAGTAAAATTTAGGCTACTGCAGTGCCAGTGGAGGCTAAATAAGTGCATGTGGCATGCATTATACAAAACCTGGATGTACAGAGACCAGCTGGCCTGACCAGCATGGTTAAAGAGGTGCAGCCCTCACAATACTGTTGTTTTCACTTGAATATTGTGTAGTGTTGTTCTGTTGGTGCACTGCAGTGTTTGACATATTTTGCCTCAATGTGCCTTTTCAACTCATTTTTAAAAATGTTTTTATTCTCATATTGATGGGGTGAAGGTTGTTTTATCCTGTGATTTGACTAAATGGAAGAGCCTGGAGACTTTTGTACTGTCTTTGCTCAAATGACATAAAGTGAAGATGTGTATGAAATGAGAAAAAGTCACCTGCTGTGACAAAAAAATCATGTTCTTTTTCATGTCATTAAATAGTAGCTACCAGCTATTTTGAAGACAAATAGTGCATTGGATTCAAAGTTGTAATGAGTTTAATGTTTTTTAAATAGTGAATATTAATCAGTGACAAGCTCTTCCACCATTGCACTAATAGAGTTTTTTTCCTTTTATTCCCACATCACTCCACCAGAAGCCCTTGAAATGCCTTGTGCAAGGGCACAATGTCACTGGTATTTTTCCTGCCAGGTCGGCGATTAAAGTCTGTAACTTTCTTTTCACAAGCCAGATTCTCTAACCTTTCCAACACTGCAGCAGTAGGGCTCTCAGTTGTGTGTTGATAGGATGAAAGTTAAACCTGGCAAAAAGGGATTTGCCACAGACTGCCAATCGTTTGGTAATCAAAAAAAGTCGAATAATTTGAAAAAAATAGAAATCCCTCACTACTTGTGTTAAGGTGCTACTATATGTTTCAGTGCCCTTGTATTGAATTATATGTTGGTGAGGCAGTGAGCACAAGAGCAGCACCAAAAGTAAAGATTTCTAACTTTGCTGTTGCCTACACCTTCCTGCATGGAGCGCAGATACTTTTACAGCTTTAAAATTCTCCACCACGCAGAGGGTCAGGCCCTCCCACCAGGGGAAACCCAGTGGATTTGTGTAGCACATATCAAGAGGGACATAATGAGAAAGTTCAGCTTGTACATTTTTACTCTTTCTCTCTGGTTTCTGTGTGGTCTCTGAGTTTTATTCAAACATATTTCTAAATTCTGCACGTCAGATTATGCAAATTCTTATATTTGTTCTCAATGCACTTTTAACGCCAGATAATGCAAAACAGTTTTACATTATTTAGCAAGCAAGAAGCATCCACAGATTTTACTTTCTGTTTTATTGTGTCAGTAAGGTGTCATACATTATAACAGCAAGCACCACCACCACAAAATGTGGTCCAAAACAAGATACAGCCTTAAAAGTGAATAAGTTGACCCAGTTCAATTTAAAAACAACACCTCAACGCTTCACAAAGGTCATTGCTTCTATATTGGATTACATTATATTTTCCATGTGTCCGCATGCCCAGGCGTTGACAATTGCTAGAAAATACCAAATTGTATGATTTTCTTTTTAAATATAGCTCAATATACTTCCAGTAACAGCTTGTTTATGTCTACTGCACTGTATATTTTAGACAAACAGTATATTGAGCTACATTTTCTGACTGGAAAAGCTTAAGAAGGCCTGAGTCACAAAAAATACCAGCGTGCCAGATGTGTTTATGACTGGCAGATAAAGGGCTGGAAACATTGTTTTCAGCATCCAGGCCTGTGGATGTGCTGATCCTCACAGCTCAGTAGCTGTCTGAGAGACAGGCTCCCTTCTCCAGCCGGAGAGGCGTGCTGGGAAGAAGACAGACAGGTCAGGGTAGAAAACACAGACCAGTCTGATGAAATATGGTTCCACAGATCACTCTAAATCAAATTAGTGCCCCATCATTTTCGGCCAATTGATGTCTCAAAAAAAAAAAGTCAAAGCGGTGCCGAAAAACTTTTCCCTGAGTAACAAGTTTTCAGTTTTCTCTTCATCAATTCTAAGTTAAATAATTAGTACTTGCATTTCAGGCTTAACAAGTCATTGCTCTGCTACTCTTCTAATTTAAAAAAGTGAAGAAATTAAATTGAACTGAACATAACACATAACAGCACAAGATGTACGTATTCAAGTGGGAGGAAACATTCACTGCTTAATCATATTAGTTATTGTTTTTCCACCCACAGCAGTGCTTACACAGCTTTCATGATCTTAATTAAAGATACTGAGATCCTTGTATATTTATTACTATCATTTCGAAAATACAGACTGCAATATCTGGAAATTCTCCAGTATCTTTCTCAGAGTAGCTGGAGGGCTTTGCTCAGAGTGCTTTCAGGGACTGTCACTCTGGATAAAAGTTACATCTAAATACCAGGAATGTAAAATGTCATGTAAATGTACATTGCATGCACTATTAAAGCGCTCTCTCTCCTTCTTATTTTATCCTTAAATTACATTTAAACTTTAATGACTGCATCACTGGCAGGGAAAATACATTTCATTTCATTACTGTATATATTACTTCAGATTTCATAGAAACAGACTCTGCCATGTCTATCATTGGCATTTTTAGAACAAATATGCAAATTTAATTGGAAGGAAGAGCAGCCTTGGCTCTTCTTGGTCAAACACGTCTTTGTGTGATTACTGTGCTCAGAGATGCATGGCTTAATGGTAACATCACTGTGAGACATGCAGATGTGTCCAGGACCCTTAAGGAGCTCTGAACCTGTAAATATCCTATTTGTTGTTGGTTATTGAAGTGGAGGAAGATGCTCATCAGCCTGATTTGATCATGTTGTAGATACTGTTCTATTTCAGCAACCTGGTAAAGCGGATGCTATAGATGGAGAGATGAGGGGATGCATGAGATGGCATTGGTGAAGTTCACTTTAGGTGGATGTGAGAGCTGACAAAGTGTGAAAGACTAATGATTCACAATGTCTTTGTTTAGACCACAGGCTGTTAAGCTAACACTCTTTTAGCAGCCATAACACTCAATTCGCTATGTGCCTCCAAAATGCCTCAACAGTGTGTTAAAAGTGTGCTAGAACTGGCACATGAATGTGAAAAACTGCTATGTTGGTGCGCTTGAAAAAAGTCAGAGGAAAACAAATCTAAACAGAGCCAACACTGCTAACCAACAGCCCCGTGGGTTTCACAGAGGACTGCATGGTCTGTGTTGGATACTATTCTGGGTGCAAGCAACAGCAAGACCTGAAGTCAACTACTGAGTATAACCAAACATGGTTATACACAGCAGGTGACTGAGCAATGTGATCAGTGAGATGTGCTAGCACATAGGGGGAAGAAAACAAACCTGAATAACTAAGATGAACACGGAGAGTTGTTTTGTGCTTTCAACTACCTACATGAATAACAAAACTAATGGAAACTGGGTGGAAAATGTTAATTTTCCCAAGAATGTTTCTGCACTGAAAGTGCAGGAAGAAATTCCTGTTTTAAGGTAAGACAGTTCACGCTGTTACTGTGTTTAAGGCTGTCAAGTGGAGAGTACAAACGTTTCTCAGACTTTGTGATCAAAACACTGGTGATCAGTTTGACATGTTTCCGAGTTTCAGTGTGTGACTTCATCATAGCTGATAGAGTTGCAGACTGATGACTTTGGATAGAAAATGTATCACAGTATTACGCTTTTAATATTGTGCAATTTTGTGTTGAGATGTTGTTTATTTACAAATGTGGCTGATCAATAATACTTAATTAAATCCTGTATTGTACTATAATTTATTATGAGTGAAGCTTTGTCCGTATACATGTAGTCATCTCTAATATGACTATACTGTTATATCCTGTTTTGTTTTGAACAAACTACAGGATTTGGATACATGCTAATGTCACAAATACAATAATAACCAAAGTGAGTGTGTCTGTCCTCTTAATTTGTGCAGCAGTCAGACTGCAGGAAATGTCCTGCTAATTTCATGTAGCCAGTTAGCGATAAAATTGCTATCTGCAGTTTCTACAAGTGTCATGTTAGTTCAAGCCAGAGCTGATAGATGACAAACTAAACATTTTGGAAATGCAAGGATCAGTGTCACATACAAATTCACCTTTAAAGATTAATTTTACTAGATTATGTCCAGTTATGTCCATATATAAGCTAGCATGACATTGTAACAATGAGTTTACAACCTACCTACATCCATCCTTGACTATAAATGGGAAATGCTCGATAGGGCATAATACACATACGAAGCAAGGACTGGTGAACTCTCAACATACAAAAACCTGTATTTTAAACCTGGCTAATGGAAAAATAACTGTCTTACTCTGACCACTAAATTATTTGACTTTGCAAATGCCAGATCTCTGTTAACCATTAGGAGTGACTCAAATATACAACTTCTGATTAAAATAGTTAATAATTCATAATAATTTCTCATTTGCAACATTTAGGAATGAGACCCTGAAAGGAAGACCTCTATAAAGCCTAAAGCCTCTAGGGTAAGGCAGAGAGATCTATTATTTTAATGTTTCACAGGATTCATTCACTACATTCGGGGTTGTTGTTTTGCAGTTGGGAGTCCAACTTGTACTCAACAGTTTGTCCACTTCCTGCTAATGTGTGACTTTGTACCCCACTGGTTTCAGTCAGTGACCCAAACTCATGTGAAGAAAATTAGTTTTGTAAGTCCTCAGCATCTCCCACATGAACTGCAATAATTCCACTACTTTTGAAATGTTCTCCTACAATCTCCCCTGTGTCTTTCAACCACTGGGCCAGAGGGAGGTCTTGCCCTTCAGGTTCTAAAATTATTGCTGGGTCAAAATATAATTTATGGCTGTTACAGTGATAAAGACCATTTTCTTGTCTTGTGAAATAATTTGTACGTTTGTTGTATTAATTATTGAAGCAACTTTAACCACTGAAGGAGAAAAATTAGGTCAGTCATGGGGGTGTTGGCTGTACTCAGTGTTGGGCTATAGAGGTTATATTTTTGTTGTTAATATAACCATGCAGAAAATTGCTCAGTTTTTATATGCAAGGCACAGATAAAACACAAAATTGGTTAGTAGGGCCATTCCCATTGGGCTGACTGGGAGCACCTGGGCCCAATGTTCCCAGTCACAATAAAAGCTGCACTTTAATCTGTGTGCTTTGTTAAGGCCTGTTATTTTTCACCACTAAGTGCACATATTTCCCACTCATCCAGTCACTGACATATTTATACAATTTATTTTATGTTTTTGTAAATAAATATGTTAATTTAGATGCATTATTGGTGTCTCTCTCTTTATTTGCCATGAGCCTTTGAGTCAGTTATGACAAAACAAACTTGCCCTTTGGATCTTCCTGCTACAGGCAAATATGTGTAAAATTGTAAAAATTCAAAACTAAAATATGTTTTTTTTTTTTTTTAATAAATAACCAATTCTGTAATTCTCTGGAATGTATTTTGGGGGGGCTTTTATTGCCTATATCGATAGTACAGCTGAAGAGAGAACGGAAAGGGGGAGAGAGAGGGTGGCACGCAGCAAAGGGCTGCAGGTCGGATCCAAACCCTGGACCGTTGCAGCATGGACTCAGCCCTGGTACGTGGGGTGCCAGCTCCACCAGGTGAGCCATCCAGGCGCCCCAAGTTTATTATGTTTACAGGAAGAGATGGTGTTAAGCTCAAACTTTTCTCAGGTCATGGATCCTTACTATACGTGGTCTTGCATTTAGTGTCTACACCTCATTTTCACAACCAAAGAATGCAAAGGCAGGGAGATGAATAAAAACCTGGAGGTTAAGAGGCTGATAAATATGTATAAGATGGCACCTTGGCACATGGGAAAAAATGTGGAATCCCAAAGACAGATTGAAAACCAACAGTTGTCACAGTTACAGAGGCTGTTAATTGATCAACCTAAATCTAGCACACACCTAAAATTCAAACTTTAAAAGATGTTTTTCTGCATTCAATAACTTTAATTTTCTGCACACAGCTAAAGAAAATCTTTCAAGTATAGGCTTGGCATTTTATAATCAAATATTCTCTTTAGTATCCACAGTTGTTCCTCTGAACCAACTGCCAACAGTTTTTTAATTTGGGGATGAAGTGCACAGATGTTGACATGGAGCTTTCAGAGCGGGATATTAACATATTAAATACAAGGCTACAGACTCAGAACTGCAAATGTGTAAGCTTTTGTTGCATAAATGTTGCACATTTCAGTCTCAGTGTTTTTGTGTGTTTTTATAGCATTGTCTTTTATTTTTTCACTGTCAAAATAATTCATGAGGGTGTCGTGTAAACTTTTAAATACCATAAAATATTTACAACAGATTGTTAACAAGAATTTTTACTTTTTAAATCCTGTATATGTGAATGGCTAAGTTTTCATTTTCAGTGAATACTTTTTTAACTCATGATAATCTTAATGTTAGGGTGCATGGCTAAGTTTCTGTAGCAATGTAGCATTGTGCAAACAACAGACAACAATTAACAAAAGTGAGATGAAACCAAAGGCCCATGAAAGAGAGACCAAAGTCAAACTCTCTGTGTAAATTCCCTTAACGGGCAAAAATCCAATATGAAAGCAGTGAGGCCAAGTCTGATTAAATCTCAACTAAACAAAGTAAAGACAGCTCAAGATCCTTCATTAATATAATCTCACCAAGAGATATCTCAGCTCTCGGAGATATTTGGCTCTCAGCGACAGAGGAAACATCCATTAGCAGAAGGGGGAATTCAACAGAAGGCTCCACCAGGTCATTTACATTTTCAGAACGGTGTATTCAAAACATTTTACTAATTTAATTAATTGAATCAAACATGAATGCTCCTAAGTGTATTAATGTCTGTGTAGCCTACAAGTATGAACTGACCATGAAACTTGTTTAAGTACTTATCTTGTTCACCAAAATTTTAAATGTAATACAAATTAACTTTACAAAGCAAACAAAATGAACAAAATATGTTATAATGTACTGTCAGGTATCAGGAATAAAGCCTATGTCTGTCAGTCAGGTAAAAAATGCTAATGTGTATTGTGTTACAGCACGCAGTATCAAAGTCTGTGACCATCAGAGTGTACAGGGTACAAGATTGTTCTATCATCACTGATCCACTCAGTGGCCAGTTTGTCTAATGTGTATGATCTGTCAGGCAGTTAGGACACAATGCATTTTTTATCGAGCAGCGTCTCATTATAGTCAAAAAGATGTTTACACAAGGCTGATACAAGGCCTCATAATTGAGGATTAGGCTCCATAAATCTTAGATATTGACATTTTCAGCACTGAAATCGAAGAGGGCATTCTTACTGTAAGACGACTGAGGATGGAAGGAAGGACCACAACGGTGCTTGGCCAGGGGTAACTTGTTTTCTCCTAATTATGTTGTGATTTTAAATGGTCTGTTCTTTCTGTTCTGTGGTTCACAGAAGTGTGTCACAGTCCGCTGGTATCCAATCTACTGCCATCGTCCTTCAGAAGCTCCTCCCAGTTGTCTGGCAGCCATGGGCCAGGCTTTGCCAAGCTGAACCGGAGAGAAGGTGAGTCTGTAATGATTTTTGGTTAAAGGTCCCCTCTAGACATATATTAATATACAAATGTCTCCTTGTAATAATATGGTGTGTCTGATGTGTTCCACAAAAAAGTTTAATTTCCACATTAAAATCCTTAATTTACTTCTTCTACCTCATTAAAAATGACAGAATCTATGAATATGCAATTTTTTCATTTCTAAAGTTTTCCTGCAGGACACAAGATCTGATTCAGTCCATTCTCAGTGGATGTGAGCTGGTGGCTTCAAGTTTGTACATCACACTTGTAGAAGTTGCATACTGGACCAGGATTCACTTTCAAACTATTTGTGATGTCAAAAATCATTTCTATTAGGCCCCGTCCCTTAAAATGAGATTGTCAATGAGCACAGAGAAACTTTCCACCTTCAGTAGATGAAGTGAAAACATCCTTCTAGAGTCAAACTCTGCACATACATCATTCACAGTGACGATCATCTGGAAATAGCCAGGGTAAGAAGGAGGTGGGTCAATTTACGACGAATATACATCCCTTTCCACATAGAAAGAAGTGGACTTTGGACGGCATCGTTACTTGATACTTTTATTACTGGGCCAACACAGTTAGATCTAGGGGTGCCCACAACTAAAGATTTTCCTAGTCGACTAGTAGTCGTTAAATAAAGCCAATAGTCAACATTAATGTAAGTATTTAAATATGTAGATTTTAACAGCCACTTGTTGAACAATAACAGAAAAAGTGGTTATGATTTTGAACGTGTCAGAGCAACCAGCATTTGAATGTTTAGTTAATTTATTTCAACACAATCATCACACAAGTCTCATTCAAAACACGGAATAAATAACTGCCAACTTCACAAAAACAAATACTGGAGGACTTATCAATATGATGGAGGATGTATTATGTTATTAGTTACTTACAAATTAACTCGCTACAAACCTGCTCCTCTTCGTCCGTTTGATGCCTCTCCTGTAACTGTCTGAACCCGCTGTGTTTTCCCCACAGACTCATAATCCTGTTCATAGCCGCTGTAAATCAGCTGGCCTCTGTTGGTTTGCTCCTCTCTGGTTCTGTCACTCATTCCGGCACCGCTCCTTAGCAGTATTCTCCGCTGGGTACCCTGCTCCTACGCTAATAACTCCCCCCATCCCAATAGGAGCGCTAACTAGCAAGTGGCAGCAGCTAGTACAGTTAGCGTATGCAACAGTGTCTACTGTCAATGAACCCTTGAGTGTTTTATTTCTGCAGCCCATGGTATACCATAAATGGTAACCTGATTGCAGTAGATGGTTTGTTGCACAAAACCATCTAGGAACTCGCTGTAACAACACATTATGTAATAACACAGTATATAATGTGTTGTTAGCATATATTACCATTTATCACAAGCAAACTTCAAACAATCAGATCAACAAACCATATACAAAAATGTTTCCACTGAGAAAAACCTTCAGTGCAGTTCTTTTCTCTTCTTTCAATGAAAAATACTTTTCAGTTCTGAAATAACTGATGCTAGCAGCATCTACAAAAACATCTTTAGAAGCCACCATTGTAGTTTTCGAGCAGTCACTTATCATACGCGTCTCACACACACCCAGCGTTAAACCACATCACAGCTCATGCCATAGCTGCCAGTCGTTCCTCAAAAGAACACTAACTGGTCTAAACCACAGTGGTTTGGACACGAGTGCATAGCTTGAGATGGATTTGCACTTTTAGAAATGGTCTTTTTTTTCCAGCTTGACCTTTTCGATATTTATAGAGTACAGGTGCATCCAAAGCTACTACAGCCTTCCATTAGACTCTTCACTAGTGCAGTTTGGAGTTGTGCACATGCACTGCCCTCACACACACCTCTGAGGTAGCTTCACCCAGATCTTTACATTTTGAAACCGAGGATGCTGACATCGCAAACTGTGTTTAAAGAGAATATACTGAAGATAAGGTGTTCTAAAGTAAAGTAAGTGTGACATTATCATATTTGAATGACCATCAAGGGACAGGATGTTACTGTTACAGGCCTGTAACATGTCAGCTAGGCCAGTGTAATCTTTCATTGATCCCATCTCTTCCTCAGCCAAACTCCCCGGTATTCACATATAAAATTTAGCAGTTTAACATCAATAACTTATTGCTTCGTTCTTGTCTTCTTGCATTTTTTATTTTTTTATACCCCAGTGTTTTAGTCAGTTGTGCAGATAAAATAAACTGTAAAACGAGGCTCCCATCCTGTTTCTGTTCCAATGTGTTGCAGCAGCCCTGCTCATCTCCTGATTCACTTCCCTGCTGGACATAACATCAAAGAAAGTCTCAGTTGGATTCACACCTCCGGGTGAATGAATGACAAACATACATACAGATAAAGTGGTTACTGCCTCCTTTCTCTTGTGTTTTAGGTACATTAGTTGCAGGTGTTTTAGATATGTGCATCACACACTTTGCAAAAGGTTGACTTGTCACCAGAAGAATTGACAGGAAAGTTCAAATAAAAACATAGCCATGTGAAAACATGGCTCAGAGTTGGCTGGTACCAGAGACAAGAATTGAATGGAAGGGCTGTGATACACAACAGAGGATCTGGATGATTTTCACCACCTGGGAGACTGCAGGAAGTACAGCCTGCAGGTTGCTGTTTCCTTGGTGTGTTTGATGGCAAAAGCTGTGAGCAAACACACCCGCTGTGTTCCTTCATTTCAGTAAACCTGCTCTGTCTGTTTACTAATCTGAGTTTGATCTGCGTTAAGGAGGATTAGATACTTCTAAAGGATGATCTGACGCATCTGAATGGCAAAACATAAGTTATTTATCTGCACAGGAGCTGAAAAATAGCTATGCTAAAAGAGATGAAGAAGAAATGAAAATAGAACTGACAGAATGTCTGTTATGTTTTTTTCTACATTGTTTTATGGCAAATAAAATAAAGATGCTGGTAAATGAAAAAAACATGAAATACTTTAGCATAATTTTAACATTATTTAATCATGCCACTGTGTACATGCAGTCTCTTGAGGATGCATCTGATTTGTGCTATAGATGCTAAATGTGCATACTCTATGAAGCCAGTGAAACCACCAACCTTTCTGAGATGTCATGGGCTTTGAAAGCAACTACAGAGCTTTGAGTGTTACTCAGTACAATATCTTGCAATCTCTTTCTTATTGGTGAGGGTTTAGCTCATTAGCTCTTGTAATTCCATGTCAATGAGTTCTTGCTAACAATAACACCTTGCAGGTTACAATGCCTTATTAATTCTCAGCCTGAGATTTGAATTGAATTAGATTTCAGTACTCAAATTAGATTGATCAATAAGTCTAATTCAGTTTCGAAAGCAACACCTCAGATGCGGAAATAAAAACTGCCTTAATGCAGCTGTTCACCGTAGAAATCACTTTATAGATTAAAAACTCCTGCTCGTTTTCATCTCCTCCTGCGGCTGCTAACGCTCCTCATCCTCTATACTCATTCTCTGAGGGGCCGCCTCATTTGGAGTTAATTTACCAGCAAAATGAGCAGAGACTCTTAGATGCACCACACAGCTCTGTTTAAAAGGAACACTGAGCTATTTTTGCTTCCTCCACACACTGTTGTTTCACTATTAACCTGTGCATTAACCCATGAAAGAGCATTGTTCAAATTTTACTCAAATTTCACTGGTCCTTGATTAATCACTGATTATTCATTAAAAGCTCATGAAATACAAGATGCATGTTTTTTTTCCATTGTGAAAGCAGTATTTAAACAATTGATGGGCTTTTTTACAGCATGACAAGTAAATCATTTGAATCATAAATTCCCCAACGTATTGATTTTTAAAGAGGCTGTGACACAGATCTCAGCCCAGGACACTGAGAGTTGGCTGACAGCAACTCATAGTCTGCATCAGGATTGTCTTATTTTACCACAAAAACCTATACAGTGTAAAAGAACAAAATTATATAATTGTGCCTTTGACAGCTGTCATTCAACACATGGCCAAACAACGTTCAAATTCTAGTAATTCTGTGCAAACTACAGGCTTTTCAGAAGACATTAGTTAATATATTATGAATTATTAATTAATTAAACATGGACTACAAATGCCTATGAAGTAAATAACAGAGGTGGGACCAAATCACAAGTAAGCCTCAAGCCTTTGCTCTCAAGTCCCAAGTCCTGGACTTTGAGTTTCAAGTCCTAAACAAGACATAATGCACTCTACACCAAATTTAATGCCATTGTGACAACAGAGTGATAATTTATTAAATTTACACAGAGTATATGTGCGACTGAACTTAATTATAAAAGAAAGTAGTGCTGGCATAGCACTATTAACCAGTACCACAATGGAGTGAATTTTGGATGTTTCTCATACTGTAACAATGTCTATAACTTTAGAAACTTTAAAGACATTTTCTGTATTGTATGTTGTTATGTCTACATGAAATAAAAAGATGCATGTAAAAAAAAAAAACAATAAATAGGTTATAGAATAAAGTTACTCACTTACTTAATCAATATGAATTGATTCATGGCACTTTTAAATAACATAGCCTACTTTATAATCATTGTGCTTGGGGGAAGGTATCAAGTATTTTCAAGTCAGAAAGTTCAAGTCCAAATTATTGGTATTAAACTTAAAGTTGAGTTGAAGGTCTTTTTTTGTTTTATCAAGTCAAGTCTAAAGTGAAAGTAAAATGTGGTTCTTGTCTGTCAATATATACTTGAGTATAGTCTTTATCGATTCTTAATTCTTAACAACTGTACACAAAAGGATATTTCCTAAGAAGCAGTATAAAATAGAGTTTAAATGGTGTTATACACAGGGAATCCAGCTCCATTTTACCTTTTTTATTTTCCCTGTACAGTTTATACTGTGATACTACAAGGCTCTGTCTTTTGTCATACCTCCTTACTGTTTCAATCTGTCTCTCTTCCTGTCTGTCTGTCAGAATAATAATGCATTATTTATTGCCAAAGGGCCATTTTGTTAGTCATCTGTTGCTTGTGGCGAAGCCGTCAGCTTGACCATGATACTTATGGCTTTGTCTGTCTCTCCTGCAACAGTTCATATCCAGACATGGTGTCCAAGACATCTGAACTACGAGTTTCTAACTGTTCAAAATTTTCTGAGGGCATTTCATCACATTTGATTTTGGGCAGACAGATACTTGGATACAGCCTTGATATTGGGTTCAGAACACTAATCTCTGGCAGTGCTGTTGTAAGTCATCCAAGTTGGGAACCAAACTGCAATATCTGCCTTGGGAGGAGAAGTGACTCCTTTAATAAGTATGACATGCTGGCTTCAAAAACCATTGGCTGTCTGAAAGGAAGTAAAAAAGAAAACAGACATCTATGCAAAAGTCATTTTGTAGTGTGCAGTGCAGTTTTCCACTTGAAATTGGGGTCTGATTCCTCTAATGGGCTTCTTGGAGGAAACTTCTTGCTCCAATAGAAGTCATTTTTCCTGTAGGCTCTTGCTCAACCTCTAACATTACTGATCCCAAGT
>NW_023339751.1:19019236-19049292 GCF_004916995.1 Morone saxatilis | reverse complement strand
GAGAGCCCAGACTCAAAAGTTATCTCCTTTGTTACAGACATCAATACAGTTATACAGTCTCAAGCACTCACTATGAAAGGAAATGTAGTCACTTTTAAGTCTTTTAAACTAAAAACATATATTTGTTCCTTGTAAATTATGGGCTGTTTTTGATTTATTGGTATTATAACAACACATAAGTGTTTTAAGGTGATTATGGCAGCCCTAATGTTACACACACTGGATGAAATGGTGGAGGTGAGGAGCTCCAGGGATAGGATGGTAGGTGTTAGGTATTCAAGTAGAAATGGTTAACAAAGGGACAAACAAACGGCTAATGATGGGCACACCATTGGTTTAAATAAGAGTATAAGATACTCAGAAGATGCTGAATCTTCAAAAAGGAGATTGTTAAAAATTCCCTGTAGAGGTCTCTTGTAAATAACAAAATTTATGTTCACATTCAGTGATTTTTACCAAAGTAAGGGTGCATTTCCTTTCCTTTTTTTTAAACAAATATTTCAAATGTTTCCTTGTTTCCATGTCTGCCAAAAATAGTGTGTAAGCAAAGCCAGGATGTGAATTGTACACCCTAAATACTACACTGTGCATGCATGTGTGTCCTAATGCATGACACAAACAAAATGGGGACTCACTGGTAAAAGCGTTCCTTCATACAATTAGCACCATTAATGGTCCCCAAGTCATGGTTGAAGTAAGTGACAGCAAACAATAAAAGAGGCCAGGTAAAGGGGTAAATTTTGAATTTGATCTACCTGAGGGAAAGGGCTTAGGGTCTCAGAAATGCATTGCGTCTTGAGGGTCCTCACAAAAGTAGAAGTACTAACGCTTGTGTGAAATCTGTCCATATGATGTTCTGGAAGCAAAATGTCACTTTGGTATGACTCAGCACTTTTACTTCTGCACATGAACACACACACCTCTTGGCATTTGAATTATTTAATGTGTCTTCATCTTTTGGTCCTCTGCCCTGGTATTATATGAAGGTCTGCTATAAACTAGCCGCTTTAATACTGTATAAGGCTTGTGGTGTTGACCATAAATGGCTCAACACCGTAATATGCTTGTAATATGCACCGAACAGTCCTTAAGCTGCGGATTAAACTCTTGGACTGTTCCAAATTAAACATCAAAGAAATTAGTTGATTAAGCATTTGTGCTCAGGGCTTTTAAACTATCTTTGTGTTTGATAAAATAAGTTTAGTAAGATTTGTCTTTTAAGAAACAAGTTTAAACCTTTTTCTTCTTGTTAATGCAGTGTAGATCTTTCCTTGGTTAATATGTTTTAATTAATTTTATTACCCTTTGATTTTCCCTTACGCTTAACTAAACGTTCTTGAGAAAGTGTCCTAAAATTAATGTCATCAGTGTTGATTCTGAATTCTAAATCAACCAAATATGTTTTTAAGTTGAGAAAAGTCAGAAGTTTATTCTTCGGATGATAAAAGGGTATTTATCTCTCCTCCAGGAGCTGGAGGGTGGTCTCCTTTGAGTT
Organism: Morone saxatilis; assembly: GCF_004916995.1. Lineage (NCBI taxonomy): Eukaryota > Metazoa > Chordata > Actinopteri > Moronidae > Morone > Morone saxatilis. The sequence continues at coordinate 19,047,797 of NW_023339751.1, read as the reverse complement.
CAGACAAGTATCAGTGGTTGGAGGTTGACCTGGGGGAGCGGACACAAATCACTGCCGTTGCTACTCAAGGCCGCTATGGGAGCTCTGATTGGCAGACGGCCTACCTCCTGATGTTCAGCGACACAGGACACAACTGGAAACAGTATCGACAGGAAGACAGTATAGGGGTGAGTGACCTGTAATAAAACTATACCAACAGCTGTATGTGTTATGTAAAAAAATAAACAGGAGTTTAATTTATTTATCAGTGATAGGATGGAAGTGAGTCTGCAACTATATAGTCAAAACAGAACGAGTACAGATGTGTCACAGTAGAAGCTCAGGTGTTAACATTAACAATGACAATGATGTTCAAGTGTTCCAGTGAGCCATGACAGCATGACAATGATGTACAATACCAGGACCCTGAACTGAAGCAGCAAAAAGTTCATTCATTGTATTATTTACACCTGTTTCCTGCTGTGACATTTCAAAATGAAGAAAATGGTACTATTACAACAATAACGTCCCTTTAAATGAATCATTTTGTATGTAATTTGCTGATAATTGATGTTATGTGCTGATGTTCATCCTCAGCCAAGAAGGTGTTGATTTAGTTTGTTAAATTTTTACAATTTACAGGCAAAAAACAAATAAAAATACAGTAAAAAAGCCCCTGAAGCAGCATGTAGTTCATCTTCTTTAAAATAAATGTGTGCTAGTGTGCAGGATAAAATTTGTTTCTACAGACAATCTAATTTTTGTTACCAAAAAAGACCAACATTGGTACACTGATAATGTTAGTCCTAGTAAACAGCAGGCAGAATAATACGGATGTGGGATTGTGCAAAAAGTTCCGCTAGCTCCCTTCCTTGCAGCAACTTTAAGGAGAGTGGCTTTAGGAGGATTGGCCTCGATACCAACCAGCGTGATTGACAGACCACAGCAGTGTAGCAAAAACAGCGAGCTGTTAGTCAGACCTAAATAGCAGCTGCTGTCAGACTCTCTCTCTGTCCGCGCTGGAAACACAAAGACTGCTGGAGCATTTGCCACTCGAAACACTTTGAGGGTCGTTTGTAAAAGTTTCTGTGTGCTACCTGTGTTGTAGCTGAGCCAGTGGCTCAGAGAGTCTCACTCTCGGGTATGTGTGTGTCTGTGTGGGTCTGTCAGTGTGTGAGATCAAGGTAAACATTGCAATACATTTAAGCCATCTAAAGCATAAGTCCGAACCACTGCGCCAGAATAGAAAAACATCTAGTAAAGGGTCAGCAAAAAGTAGTATAAACTCCTGTGAATGATGCGTCTTGATCAGAATACATTTGAAAATGAGTGCAGCGGTTTCACAGAATCCCACACAGAGGGTAGGCCGTCCTCGTCTGGTTAGAGGGCATTAACACTGTTTTTAATATAAATGTTGCCTCAAATTTTCGACTCAATCTCAGCATTTGGTTTCGGAGGTCTAAGGGTGATGAGCCATTTTCAACCCACGAAATGCAGATTGTTTTAATACCAGCATTGTACTGTGATGTTTTATCACAGTATAATCATATAATTGAGTTTACAGCTCAAAAAAGAAAACTTTTTATGGTGGAGTACCTCTATAATGGTTTTTCCAGTACTGTAATTGCAATTCCTTTAATTTCTTTACCTATTTAGTCACCTTAAAGGTGATTGAAGACATCATGAAGTTACTCTATATTGAAATTTATTTGTCTTTTGTCAACTTGAAAATCACAAAATGGCAAAAATGTATACTGTATATCAAAATGCAAACTATTTAAAATGAGTTGTACAGCTACAAAGATCTAGCATAGTAAAGCAGATAGCTTTTCAAACATCTCCAATAAAAGGCCCAACAGTTCACTGTTCATTACCAGCCATCAATAAGCTTTCCCCTTTTATTATGGACGTTTATCAGATTGGTTTACTAATCCCCATGAACTATGACAAGATCGCGGGCGCAGCACAGCACTAGAGCAGCACAATTAATTGAAAAATCAGTGTTGACTTAGCTTTCCAGACAAACTGTGTAGAATGCCCGGCCAAAAATCCAAGCTGTGTCTCAAAGAAAACCCTCCAATTTATTCAAATTTACCAAATCCAAAGGAATTAGCATCTCGTTTAATTGTACAATTCCTTTTAAAAAGAATTTCACCTAGGGCATCTTTCACTCGCTGTGTTAACCATATTGCACATAGATATTAAGTAGAGGCGGTAGCAGCTCCTGGTGTTGCCAGGAAATTCTCCCTATTACAGTGACAGCTTCAATTTAAAGTTGATGAGAAGTAAGACTTTCACAGCGAGGGTAAAACTAATGTCAAGCTAAGACTCCTTCAGAGAGAAAACAGAAAAGGGCTTCTCATGGCTTAAAAGCTTGTTGATTTCACACTCAGCATAAATCAGGATAAATCCGCTGCATGTCTCAAAAGTCCTTCTAAATCCACATATTAGTCAGCCCAGTTTATTATGGCTTTTGGGGAACAGAGTCGACTGCTGCTTCATCAGTCACAATTCCTCCAAGATCGCTCTTTCTTTTAAGCTTAGAGGCCAGAGTTTGTGAGGGTGAGTGATGCTCTCGTTCTCTAATTTTCCCCTCCGCTCTCATCTTCTCTTCTCTTTCTATGTTCACATCCACTGCAAAGCTGACAAAGAGCAGGTGATGTTGGGAATTTATACTCTCCTAATCAGGGAATATAGCATCCTTAAATGTTAATGGAGGTAAAGGGAGTGGAAGTACATCAAAGATTTCCCTATAGGACACATGAAGACGCATATTCTGTTCATGAGCATCATCCAGAAATGCAAATATGGGCTGATTGGGCTCTATGTGCCAATAGTGAGATATGGATATGAGGAGTAAAAGGCACTGAAAACCTCTTTTCTCGGTCTGAGTGATTGAAGAACACAATGCTTTCTGTCCAATTTAAAATAGTTTTGTTTAACAGCGCTGTCATTTTAATCATTTGAAGTTGGTTCAACTTAAACATGTAAGTTCCCCTGCTGAAAATGTGAATTAACTAAACTAAGGCTGAATAATCATATTCTTATTTCATGAGTTTTAAAAATGCTAATTGTAAGTCAAGTGAACTGAACTTAAGAACATTACTTAGAATATCAAACTGTCAGATCTTTTCTTTCACATTGCGAGCTGGAAATTCTGCTGTTATTCTGATGATACATTTTTAGAATCTCTTAGAAACTTGAAGCTCATGTCTGCAAGTTCTGAAGAGAAGTTATGAAAATAAAAACTAGAATTTTTTCACAATATTAAAAATATTAAATATTTTAAATATAAAAATATATAACATTTCTACATGAAAATGTCTATAAACACTAGACCTATGTTGTATATTTTTGTTGAGTTGTGTACTTACTTGTCTTGTAGTCCTTGTAGTCCTGAGAGTTAGCTGCTTGAGCTGATTCTTGGATGTTAAAATATCCATCAATAATACATGTAAGTTAGTCTATTAGTGGGGAGAGTAAAAAATATATTTCTCCTATTCTGGTGCTATCTAATTAGAAATGTAGTCATGTTAAGTATTGCTGTGATTGCCTTTGTGACTTCATGGCATCGTCCCTCTTTTACTTTCAAATTACATTTTATCAGATGTTTTCTCTCCCCGCTTTGCACTCTGAGTTTCCTTCCAACCTGCGCCTTCTGTTTTACTTTCCTTCTCTCCCTCTGTAATCAAAGTCTCCCTTTGGAGGATTTTCTACCTCTACTCAGGTCATATTTCAAAAGCCAAGCCTCAACTAAATGAAGTGTTGTTCTCCTAGGCCTCCATCAGCAGGAAACAGTCATTTGTGGAGGTTACGAGAGGCTAAGCCGTTCAAAGTCGTGGGATCAGTGTAACACAGACTCCCAGATGATGAGATTTATTCAGATTCAACATTTCAGAGGCACAAAGTGATACAAATATGCAGATTCAGTGACACAATCTATGCAAAGATAGTTCTCCTTCTAAGGAAATAAAATCTTATGTGTTAAGTTTCAGCTTCATTTAAAATCACAACAGCAGGTAGAGATTTTAACATCACAAGTATTGATCCTGTTTAGAAATTCAGTTCAGAAATCTTATCTTGTCCACCTCCATAGGGAGGTTGGAGGTCAGGATCAGCCGCAGACCAGCAACCTGGAGCTGTAGGGATTCAGTGGTTTATTCAAGGACATTTCAGCAGAGTATATGTTCTCCATTTGAAGGACACCACTCACTAAGTTATCCTGCAGCCCCTTTACTTACTAACTGCTGGAAATCGGCAGTTTAGTTGTAGGTTGAGTTTACAGTATTTGCATATAAATTACAAAACAAATAAAGTGTTCAGAGCCGGTATACAGAAAAGGTTTTTAAGTGAAACACTGAAATGGCAAGGGGCCAAGAGACCAAAATCAGTAGCACGGGTAATTCAGGAAGAACAGACACTGAGTCACAAAGATTCAGAGTCAAGCACAATCAAACAAAATGTTGTTTACTTATATAACACTCCTGCTATTGTGAAAAGAACCAGAACTACCTGAACAGAGAAAGGCAAGCAGACTAAAAGTAGAAAATATGTATATGGTTTAGGAAAAAAGTTGATAAAAAGGCTTATGGTCGAGTTCAACTTGAGGTTTAAAGGTAGAAAAGTCAAGAAAGAGTGTGCTAGGATCACAGAGGTTAATAAATGTTATTCTCAATGGACTAAGTGTTTACCAAAGCGTCTAAAACATATAAAACTACAAGTCGTGCCTCACAAATCTAATTTTCTACCTGATCGAGAAACCATTCACCAGGAACGTGGCCCTATCTCCACAATATTCCCTTCATTAAAAGGAAAATGAAACGTTTCATTTATCACAGAAGCCTTGGGGATTTCTCTTCAGCGTCAATAAAAAGATGAAAGAACTTGTTCACTTATTTAGTCGTAAGCTTGATTACAATAAAGACCCAGAGGGAGAAATTTCATAGTTATCTCTATGGAGTTTCTCAAGCAAAAGATGGACAGATGCCTGGATGGAAAGCCAGAAAACTTGCTAACTCGCTGCTATTGATGTGTTTTTCCAGGCCTTTCCAGGAAACAGTAACGCAGACAGTGTGGTCCAGCACAAGCTCCAACATCCAGTGATTGCTCGTTACGTCCGCCTGATCCCTCTGGACTGGAATCCCAATGGTCGGATTGGACTCAGACTGGAGACCTATGGATGTCCTTACAGTCAGTTTGAGATATTTTTTTAAATCCACTACTTACAGGCATTAACTTAAAAGGTGACACCAGAGTGGACACCTACACCAATACTAATGCCTTAATGTCTGACATCATTGAATGGGACATAAGATTCACTATTCTCTGTGCAAATTCTAACCAATTTTAAGCACGGTTATACAGTACCAGTCAGCATTTCTGAGTGGCCATTATGGATGACCCTGTAAAACTGAACCAAGTTTAAGGGAAAACATCTCTCCAACCGGGTTTAGAAAGCACAATATTTTGGTCACTATGTCCAATTTGGCAATTATAGAGTCAGATATTCTTGCTGTGACTTCGCCGAAAGACATGACAGGTCCCCGACCAACCGTCTAACATAACCTGCATAATGTCATTGGGAAGGAGGTCCTAGGGAAAAAAATTAAACAAACTACTACAAAGGATAGATTGATGGTCGTGGGTGACGCCCCTTTTTCATCTCATATGCCAAACGTCGGGCTGATATTAGGCTGATATTGATATTGTGTTGTCTGAACGCACCCAATTTAGCTTTTTAAAATTCAACACCTAAAGTCTTGAATTTCCTGGAATTTTAGGAAGGAATTAAATTTCATCAGGGGCAGACTGATTGTGCATTCCTACTTTCTTTCTAGTCTTTTTTTTCTAGTTTTGTTGTATATCCCACGACAATGACTATTTCTGTTTTATGTTAAATAGTTTTAACTCTACCAGGATTACATAATTTACATAATCTAAAATGGCATTCATAGTATTTTATTTCAATGAATTGTCTTCTCTCATCCACCCATGTGTTTTAGTATTTTTATCAGCTGCTACAGCTGACACAAAAGAGAGGAGGGTGACAAGAAGCATGCTACTGGATTAGCTGACACCCCCTCCTTTTTTATTCTTTATTTTCTTCTTTGTTGAGACATGGTGCTTTGGTTACATTACGAGAATGTACTGCAATGTCATTGTTTATTCAAAAAATCGGTTTCCCATACCTTTTTTCCCCAGAAACTCACTTTTCATCCAAGTGCAAAAACTTTTTTTCTAACCTCTTTCAGTCCATCAAAGGGTTTAATGTGCACAGTAAAATAAAGATGGATGGTAACACACATTATATGTAGACAATATACACACAACATTAATTGAAGATGAAGAGCAAATGAGAAGGTGGCAACAGAGCTGTGTGGACACAACAGCTTTGGCCATATAGTAATACAAGGCCACTACCAATGTCTGATTTGGCAGAGAAAGTTTCATTGTGTTACATGAATGCAAGTCTAGCCAGTGTGAATAGTTAATAATTTCTTCCCTACTCCCAAACATTACAGACTTAAATGCAAATCCATCTATGCAGTTGGAAAAAAATATCCCCGTCTAACTCTGTGGACAAAAGCAATAAAAAATGAGAAAAAACAAAAATAAAATGATGTTCATGATATCAAAACATGAGGGACTAATACGACTCAATGCATGAAAAATTGTTTTGAAAATGTTTTGTTTGTCTAACACTGGTGCAAGAATTATCTTTGGAAGAGTGTGGCTGTGTGTGCTCTCAGTGAGAAGAAATGTGCTTAAATTAGAATCGTTTCATCCAAAAAGAGGGAAAAAAACTTCCAGGCTTTTACTTTTAATTAATTAAAATGTTGTATTTGTCCTGTTTCCAGCATCACTGTCCACAGTAAATGCTCAAATGCGCTGGATGCAGTAATTGATGCATCTCAGTTGACATTTCTAATTTGATGCTTCGATAGCGACACTGTGGGCGTGAGATTTGTACCACAGCAACACTCAGCACCATGACAGGCAATGTTAGTGTATCATTTTCTTTAGAGTGACATGACAGATGCTCCTTGGTCTATAATCTGCTTCTCATATTCTAACACCAGCTAAAACATGTAGTGTCTACATTTTGTTTATGCTTCATCATTCACTTTGCCTACCGTAGCATTCAAACTACCAATGTTTGAGTTTCACAGAGTTAAGTTAAAAGAACAACCCATGATTTGCAAGAAAGGGTAGTTCCACCACCAAAAATCCAAATATAGAATTAAGCTGCTTTAGCATACATCATTCATGTTTTTTACACGTAATAGAGAGGTAGCCCTCTCAGTGAAGGCACAAAACTTATTGTCTACTGTATGTATGACTGTAATTTATTCAAATTCATCAACATTTAGACAAAGTGGTATCCAAAAATTCTGTTTATCATGAGTTGAAGATGCAGAGAAATGATTTATGGTGAGATCGGTTTGTTGGATCCTAGTATGAACAATATGCTGCCAACTCCTGTTCAAAGTAAGAGATGAGGAGAGAAACAAACACAGATGTGTTTTGAGAAACAGCTCTGCAGCTCTTCGAGGATACAGGAGAATCTAAATTTTGGTGAAACCTTTGCCACATCCTGCATGACCTTTGGCATTAATTTTGACCTCATATTGATCTTTTTATTTATTTATTTTTGATAACCTCAATGCCAAATATGCTAATAAATACAAGAGAAAAGAATTATCAATAAACAGTATTGATGTAAGTGTATTCTGTAAGACAACAGAACAATGTAACCTTAGAAAAGAAAAAGATATTTTATAAAAACATTTTTTTTAAATTGTAATACTGCTAATAATTTCTATTTTGACTAAATCTGATTCCGTCTTTTTTCATTGTAATTACAATTCAGGTTCAAATCAGAGCCAACGCTTTGGGACCTGAGACCATGAGACTCAACAATCAACTGTTTTTCTCAGACATTATTATACAAGTTACCAGCTGCAGCTTTAATGATTGCTTTGATTATAATAATATTGGTAAAAGTTAACTGAATCATGTGTGGGTTTGTTGTTATTCAGACTCTGACGTGCTGAGCTTTGATGGCCGTGGCAGCCTTCTCTACTGGTTGAGTCCCAGGCCGAGGCAGATGACCAGGGAGAGCATATCTCTGAAATTTAAAACCCTGAGGAACTCTGGGATACTGCTTCACGCAGAAGGACAGAGTGAGCACAGCCTCACCCTAGAGTTAAAGAAAGGAAAGCTTCTCCTCCTCCTCCGAAAAGGTACCACTCTGAAATCCTCATGCACACAATGTCGTGATTGCTCAAAGTCATACTGCATCAAAATATATAACAGATAGGTCTACGTGTAGCCATTTGGCTGTGCTGCTGTGTAAAGGAAACTTAATGCAAATATCTGTAACTGTTGTATTACAAGCCATATCCCCTATTCCTACGGACTGCCTTGGTTTCCACTGAGATGCAAAGGATTATGTCACCAAGACAGTCATCTACTGCTTGTGATCACATGCATATCAAGAATTGCTTTGCTCTGATTAGTCTGCGGTTATGTGCTCAGCAAAATAAAAGTTTTGCCAAACCTTGCTGGCTGCTTTATTGTTCTCCAGCCGATGTATTGGTGGACAATATCACGGTGTTTGTTGATCACATGAAGAAAAGTTACTCCACTTATGTACAGTGCTTGCTTTGGTATTGTGAATTAAAGGGGTGCTCCACTGATTTTACTCATGAAGTTCAGTTTACTCGCCATAACCCACAGTGAACGTAGAAGAGTAAACTGTGAAAACAGTCGTATAATGTCTTCTTTAGCTTAGCCTTGGTTTTAACAGCAAACCTGGGTTACAAACAGAAAGGACAAAAGACAATGGCAATAAAAATTAAAAAATAATTAAAAAATTGTAGTGTTTCCGGTGTTTTCAGAACCCATACTACATACTAAAAGTCAGTATCTGCTGACCACTCTTTTTTAAATCTGTTTTCTTTTGAGTTCCCCGATGTTATAGGAGTTCAATACTAAATTGCTGGAGTGCTCATATTTGTGGCTGAGCTCATCTTCTTTTGGTTATTGTTTGTAATTTATTAATTTTTTTATGTCGTTGATTTATGTGGTGGTGAAATCCTACTCAGACAAGCATTAGAGAGATATTTCCACTTGCAGGCATTCGATTTGTATATCACCGTGCTTCACTATTTTTTATTTCAGTTGCATCTAAACTGCTGAGCTCATGTCCTACAGTTTATGCTGCTTCTACGCTCAGCTGCACTAAGTTCATATCCATCCATCCTGAAGGCGTCTGTTTAACAACAACGCCGCATACAGTCACATCTCATGGGAGATTGTTCTCCGAGCAGACTACTACCTTGTGATGTTAATATGCATAATTAAAAGTCTTAGCCTGCTGGTACCATAGGTGGATTAGATTTATGCATCTCAATTCACTAAACAGTGTGTTCTCTTTGTGGTCTGAGGTCGGTAGCAGTGAAAAACTCATATGATGGTTGGTGTCTGGTCTGCAGAGTAGAGTGGTAACTGGTTTTGGCTTCTGTATTGTATGTGGCTGTACGGGAAAACTTACTGTCACGCCTCAATGTCTCGCTATGCTGAGCTTGGTGTTGGCGGCTGTGGGAAATGCTGACGAAATGCTGACTGAAGAGTCAAATTTGAACTTTGTATGTATGGCTTTACTTAAGAAGGCATAAAGGGGTAGGTAATGGTCAAATAATTATGGCGTAATGAGGAACTACTGTACTTATTAAGTACTCAGTATGTACAACTTTACTTGGGGTTAAACAAAAAGAATAGCTAATGATTAAGTAATAAGTAATAAATGAGAAGTTGGTTCAGGGAGTTAATGTGGAATGAGTAAGGAAGTGGCCCCCTATGTACCAAGGCTGAGTCCTTGCTGCCACGGCCATGAGTTCGAGTCCAACCTGTGGCCCTTTGCTGCCCCTTTCTCTCTTCCCCTTTCTGGTCCATCTTGAGATGTCCTATAGAATAAAAATAATAAAGAGGCCGTTATTCAGATTCATAGATATTTCTAAACATTACCTTATTATTCATTAATACAGTGTCTCGTCCATCATCATTATATACTCCTCGATTCGAGTTATTATAAACTAATTAATTACTTATCAGGTAATTTCTGATTCATTTCTCATGCTTTCCTTAGTAATTTCTCAGATTTTTATGTATCCTATTGTAAAGTGTTACCATGCACTTTTTCTAAAATTTCAGAAAATTTGTCATTTGAAAACCAATTTTTCCTCTCTTAGCTATGCAAACTAGCATGTAAGGGTAGTCAAACACAAGCATTAACTTGACTTATGGTATGAAAGACCATTAGTAATGAATTAAGTCAAGTTCTTTCTTCAGTCAAGTCAAGACGCCACTATCTTGGAACAGTGTCAACAAGGTTAATTGTGTTGTACTCTTTCTACTTTGCTGCTTCACAGAAATTGGGCTTTGTCGTGGTTTTCTCGGTTTGGGGGAGTTGTTATCAAAAGCAGCCCTCTGGGATTCGTTTCTGAATTGTGTCCAGAAGCAGACTTTGTTGCTGCATGTGCTGTACCTTGTTACCTTCACACTGATGGATTTTGTGGTTTGAAAGTGCCAGGTTTGGTTATTCAGCTTCATCTGTCTGTGCTACATTTGTGGGCTTGGTCCAAGATGGTAAATGGTAAATGGTAAATAGACCTGTACTTGGGGTTTAGTATCTTGCTCAAGGATACTTCGACATGTGGCGGGGGGAGCCGGGGATCGAACCAACACCTTCCGATTAGTCGGACCGACCCGCTCTTCCTCTGAGCCACAGCCAAAGATGCCAATGCACTTTGAAACTTCTGTCAAACAGTGAATTCTTAGTGACTGTTGTGCATGAAACTCAATGAGAGGAGTTTTTTTTTTCATAATCATTAACTAAGGGAAACTTTTGTGCTTCTAGATGACAGTGCTTTTTGAACATTACCCAAAGGTCAGAGTTCTTTTAGAAGAAGAATCCGAGGCTACAGTTGTCATTTCACAACATTTGCATACATGGAAATAAAATTCATCCTCCTCATTTGACCCATCCTATACACTAGGAACAGTGGGCAGCCGTGGGCACCAGTGGGGCACTTTAGGTTCAGTCCAGACACATGGACATGGGGAACTGTGGGATCGGATAGCCAACCCTACGTTTAGTGGACGACTCGCTCTACCTACTAAGCCACAGCCAAAAGTTAAAGTTAGCACTAGAAATGTAATGCCAGCAACTCTATATCCAGGCCATTGTTATACTCATACATCACTTTAAAAACTTGAAAACAGAGGTAATTAACTAATTTGCACCTTTACCTGCATTAGATTCTCATTAGTGTGTGCTGGTCAGGCCCCCACCGTAACACCCGTTATGAGAGCTTTGTTCCCTGGTGTACCCTAAACAGCAGCACCCCAGAAGACCCTTAGTTCCACCCTGTTTGCCTGTAGCCATCCAAGCTTTTTAAATAAATACACTGGCTTATTAAAATGTATGCGCTGCCAGCAATAGCATCCCATTTCCTTGCTGCAATACATTCATCAAAATGTCGGTTTATAGTTCTGTAACTCACTGGCTAATTAAGCTCAGGTTTTTTTTGTCCCACTAGAATATTTTATAAAGGTAAATATACCAGGGATCAATGGTCACTGATCGTATGCCTTCTGGCTGAGCTTTTGTTTGTTAAAGAATGAAGGTTTCATAAAAGAACACAAGATAAAAAGTTTTTTCCTTTATGGTACTTCTTTATGTACAATAATACACATATGAAGTCTTTGCAATGCAGTTTGCTATTTCAAAATTAAAATTTGCTCTCAAATGTGAATTTTGAGTACAATTCATACCCTGTATGTGCACCCGTATAAAGAGCTGGACAAGACATAAAGAGCAGAGAAAACAGACCAGGTAAGTGAGCTCTTGGGATAGAGAGGTGATCTCTTTTATGTTATGTGAGTCGATTGCATGCAGACTCAATGTGAAAGTTGGATCTGTTGAGTTTATCCATGTGGTTTACTTTTGATCTGAAGTAAAAGCCTTAAATTCTTCCCCAAGGATTTGACTGGAGCTGCCTGCAAACTCAGAGTTTTAGGTAGAAGCTTTTGAAATAGAGAACATTGATTTGTGGTTGTATTAAAACTGCTTGCGCTGGAGGTTCAGTTGCTGTTGGAGCTCCATCATGTATTAAAGGACTGATGGGACTGTAAGACAGAGCCCCTGATATGTATCAAAGGCAAAAGCAATGGTCTGATCTTGCTCAATTCTATTATATGTTTTGGAGTTTTTGATTTACTTTCAATACAAAATCAAGAATCTTGCACACAGAGAGCTTTTTAGCACTCATATCAAATGTTTTTTGTTTTATTTCTGTCTTTCTGTTAGTCCCTGTCTACACAAGTATAAAAACAGATGCTGGCTGGAAGCAGATGATGACTCATTCTGGATACAGTCTGTCAGCTCAGCTGTATCAGTGAATGGTGGGCTGTGTGTCGTGTTCAATCCTGCAGTATCGACTATGTTATTCTACTCGATCCATAGTGATTTATAGGAAGGTGTCTCCGTTGTGTTCTGTCTCACAGGGTTGTAAATAAGCGGCTTAGCCTTCATCTAAGAAGCAACATGTCAGAGAAAGCCAGCTGTGCTTAATTTTACAGCCCACAGCTGACTCGTTCCAATAATACAGAGACCATGTTTGACTCACAATGACAAGCTGATTAGCTGCATAGCCTGTAAGAGGCTCAAATGGTCCCGGATTTAGTTGCTAGTTCAGTGTCAAGTCCGAGTTGTTTGAAGCACAGCTTCTTAAAACACTTCTTCCTGGAGTTATTGCTGTGGATATGTTTAGAGATCGCTGGTTGTTGCTGACGTTTAAAAGTTGCTGATTGTGTCAACTGATTTTTGACAGCCAGTCATAAAAATGAAATGAAAGGAAGAAATAATTACAATGTCTGCTTGATTCTGGCAGCTCAGAGGCAGTTTTATTTATTTATTTATTTTTTCACATTTTGACGACTCACATAAAATAACATAAAGTTTAAATGTTACTCATATATTTTTTACGCATCTTAAAAAGACTCCCAAAAGGAAGAACTGAAACAGCAGTTGAATATCAATGTTGTAATAACTTTTTCTCTTTATTTGTTTTTTAGCAAAGTCTTCAAACACATAAGGTTTCTGAAATGTTCTCTTTGCAGGAGTACTTGTTGGGAGCAGGTTCAGAGGTTTCATATTATGCTTGCGATGACTGATTGTGTGTACCGTCTCAATCATTTAAGCTGAACAGAATATAATGAAAATGCTGAAACAATTACAGCAGGGTGTCATCTGATAAGATCTGTCAGTGTCTTCGAACAAAATTAGATTTAGAGTTGTAGCAAAGAGCTGTAATGCAGGAGCAGACAGCAGATGATTAGGTGATATTGCCTTAGGGAGCTGTCTTAAATGATCTAACACAGAAACCTACACTGTAAAAAGTAAAAAAAGACTGATGAACTTTTAGCAGCTCCATACAGATCCCCTCAAGGTCCATTGTGTAACATTTAGGAGAATCTATTGGCGTTACATGGAATATAATATTCACAGGTATGTTTTCCTTATTGATAATCACCTGAAAATAAGAATCATCACGCTTTTGTTACCTAAGAGCCTTTTATATCTACAGAGATAATATGGATATGGAGGCAACCATGTTGAACCACCATGTTTCTACACTATCCCAGAACGACCAAACCCAACACTGGCTCTAGATAGGGCCATTTGCACCTTTCACGTGTTTGCGGCCACTGCAGTTTTCCCTTTGTGCTTGGAAGGGAAGGGTGAACTGAGAGACTTGTGGTCTGCAACTACACTGCTAGATGCCGCTAAATGGTACACATCAATCCTGAGGATACGCCCCTGATAATTAAGGCGTCCCCCGTGATTCGGGAGATCAACCAGAGGAATTCTTAAAAGTTTACTGCAGACATGAACGGCACTTATAGAACAAACAATATCGTTGTGACAGATCTTGATATGGAGAGAGGGGAATTCATTAAAGCCAGCCCCATGCCATGCAACAGCCTATGGTTTACCCATAAATTGGATCAAGTACAACAATTTACTTACTAACTTATATTACTAATAATACATATACATTTATATGTATTATATGTGCTGTTTGCTGGCAAACAAACAAAGGTTACATTTACATTCAGTGTTACTCACCAAAATGTATGTGTGTATCCTTTAGGTCAAACAGACATGTTGAATTGCATTTTGAAACCCACATTGTTTACATTCATGTTTACATGCTACCAGTCTTGTTTGATGACTTTATTGACACATTCTGGCATATCTGGGCACATATAGCTTAGATAGATCAGTTGACAAAAAACAAAATGAGACAAAAACGGGAACTCATTCATCTAAAAAATCTGCTCAATAGCACTTCTAGAGGTAACAAAAACTCTCAATAGTACCTTTTTTTGGATTTTATAGTTCCACAATATTAGTCTCAAATGTGACAAATATGGATAATAACAAAACAGAAATAATATTATTATTATGTAATATAAAAGAAACAACACCAGAAATTTGCTTGACTGGTAGACTCCTTAGGGCCCACTCACACAAGAAACTGACAGTGAAATTCAATCATCAAGTTTTTTGCATAATATACTGGAGGTTTGATGATATAGTGACAACTTGAGTTTAATGCTGTGACTAATGGTTTTGAATAGTTTCATTTATGGCCAAATGGATATAAAAGCTCTTTTTTGGCAAGATTGTATTAATTGTATTTTTTCATTTTGTGTTCTCCGCTTCTCTTGTTCCCTCACACGCACTGTGAAGATGGTTTAAAAATTAAACCTGAACAAATTAACTTCACCTCAGCAGGCAAATTCACTTCTGTTCACTTCAGTTCCATGTGGTTCTGCAAAAGATTGTGGTCCATGATTTAATATTGATAAAGTAAACATATCTGTTGACTTTTCCCATACTAATCAAGACCAAGATCTTTCCCGAACCCTAACCAAATTCTGTGAGTGCCTTCGACGTTTAACATAGTGTCAGTTGAGAGCTTATATTGTATGAAAACAAATTAAATGTGGTACATTGTTAGAGAACATTTTGTTGACAGGTTTGCAATGAAAGACACTGTGTGTGTATCAGTAATGACTAAATACACTTGACTTTGCCTTCATTTCCCCCTCTCTCTCTCTTTGACATGTGCTAACATCTGTCTGCTGATGATTAAGTACACTTCACTCTTTCCTCCTCTATCTCCGTCTGTCTCCTTCCCTCTCTCTAGTCTCTCTCTGCTTTGCCAAGTATCTGATTGACAGATCAATGATGATTGATGACTAAACACATTTGACTGTCTCTGCCTCTTTCTCCTTTTCTCTTTTCTCTTTACCCCACACAGACAACATTGTCTCCTCCAACAATATCTAATTAATATTTAATGACCAAGTGCATTTAGCTCTGTCTTCACCTCCCTCTCTCAGCAGAAACTCTGCATTCTGCCAACACTTCAGGGAGTGCAGAGAACCAGCAGCACTTCCTTTGTCAGTTATTTATTTACCATTCTTCCCCTGTCTCTACTCCCTTTAGTGTTAATTATGTGTTACCACCTACCTTTTCTGGTTCTTTCTCAGTTTTAGATGTAGATTTAGAGATGTGATCCCCAACAGAAAACTGTGGCACTACTGTACTGCCAGTTCATGAGTAAACTGGGATACGGTGCACACTTTGCTCCCAGAGAGCTACATTTCCCACTATGCTGTTGGAAATAAAAAGATATCAGAGTATAATTATCTCACTGAATTAAACATTAGAAAAAAATGTTAAGAAGAACCAAAGACAGGATTTCTACAGGGAAAAAAACTCAAATGTATTTCTAATAACTGGCTGACAGCCAGAAGAATGAAAATTCAGCAACCTCAAATATCTGATATCAATATCAGTTTCCAGGTATCTGACTATTTAAAAAGCAAAATTCAAGAGACTTTCCTTTCCTCTATCCACATCTTCATGTCACTTTTTGTCTTCGTCCTGTGCTCCAGGCAGGAGTTCTTCTTCCGAAAGCCATCAGCTGGTGTCTCTGGGCAGCCTGTTAGATGACCAACACTGGCACCACATCGCAGTGGAGCGTCACAGCACTTACCTCAACCTCACCGTGGACAAAAGCACGCTGTGGGTGCAGATCCCACCAAGACTCACCCACTGGGACCATGACCAGGTGTGTTTGTATTGGTGTGGGACGCACACAAACAGAAAAACACCCTCTTTATTTATTTTTAACTATGTGTTCTGCTCATGTTTGTCTCTGTACAGATGAGTGTGGGAGCAGACCAGGGCCCCAGCTCTGCGAGGTCAGTCGGGTCAAACAAGAATTTTCAAGGCTGTTTGGAAAATCTTGTTTACAACGGCATGAATCTGGTAGACCTCGCCAAACAGAAAGACCAGCGGGTCTCTGTGAAGGTAAACTGGCTCAATGAAAAGTGTGTTTGTGTGTGCATGTTTGTTTATAGCACTGTAGATCCACTATTTGAGGGCATAAATGGACATAAATCAGAAATGAGATTCATATACTGTTTGAGAGTCATTTGCACCAACATATGTATTGGACCATGGAAAGTGGTGGAATTTTATACCAGATTTTTGAATACTACTTTATATATTACAGAGCAGCACAATCTATATATATTTTTTGGTTATATTTTATATTAATGGTCTAAATCTGCAAAGCAACTAGTAACTAAAGCTATCAAATAAAGGCTTTGGAGAAAAAAGCACAATATTTCCTTCTGAAATGGGGTAGAAGGAAAGTACAGGTACCTCAAAATTGTATTTTACATAATGTACTTTGTTACTTTACACAACTGGCCATGAAAAAATAAAAACTTTTGATTAGCTTGATGGTGTCCATTAAAACCCTATAAGAGAGCACTTCAAACAAACCAGTCAGCATTTAATCCACAGTCCTAAATCACTGCACAAGGTACTTCATAATAAGATTATGGTCACCATAGCAACAATGCTTCTGCTTGATACTTCATTACTAGATAAAAGCTAATAATGCGACTGATCTAACATTTGTTTAACTGACTACAGACCAATTTTGTCAGTGCACAATAAACTCAACTCCACTTTGTTTTGCCTTCTCCTTGTCCGTTTCTTTTGTGTCAGGACACTTTAGAGTGTATTGTTGCTTGCACACAACACATTTACTAAATTAATATTATATATCAATCACTTACACTGTCTGTTGTTGAGGAGTATCACGTTTAAAACAAATAAAATCATAATAAGGTGGGAATGCAAAAGACTAAGTACGGTACACAATATACATTGCTGAATCTTTATCTATGAAGAAGTGAAAATGTTATCTCAAAGTACACTTATTAAACTTTTAAGAGGTAAGGAAATAGTCCCATCAGTGTTTAAAGAATGCATGCCTTCGTATTTCTGTCTGTATTTGTATTCATGTGTGTGCACCGCTGAAAAATCTCTACGGCATTTTCCTCTTCAGGCCGCATTACTGTATATCGCTTTAACTACCCCACAAAGAGCTTTTAGATTTGATTTGAAGTGTCTGTGCGTTGCATACTCCACTGAAAATAGAAGCCCAGGAGGGAACCTGGGAAGTAACATCACTGTTGGTGCCCTGGCAGTGGACTTACTCTAATTACCACTTCTCACAACTATGAGCTTACATACAGAGATGACCAACTGCTCCCAGTCCCTTAATCACAGTTTTATTTCTTTCTCTTTCTTCCTGTGTTTTTCTGCACCCCCATACTTTTTCTATGACCTTAGAAAGCTGTTGGATGACATTGGTGACTTCAGTTTGGTCTGCTTGTGCTTATTCTAAGCCTGGCTATTATCATTATGGTAATATGCTCATGCTCTTTAAGGAGACTTGCTGATGAGATCTCTGTGCATCAGGGCGCCGCCATGCTGCCTTAGAAATTAATTCATATTCATGCGTTATCCTGTTTTTCTTCTTTTGCTATAATAATTCTCCTCTCCATATCTTTTCCCCTCTCCTCACCTATCTCAGGGTAATATGACCTTTTCTTGTGCTGAACCCGTTTTTGTTGCCATGACGTTCACCAGTCCCCAGAGCTTTCTCTGGTTGCCAGGGGTGACAGAATCGTCATCAACTGGCATGTCGGTGGGGCTTCAGTTTCGGACGTGGAACAGGGGGGGGCTGCTGCTGACCTTTGTTCTCCCAAAGCAAGGGGGTGCAGTCTGGCTGTACCTGAGCAAAGCCAGGCTACATCTGCAGATCCACAAGTCTGGCAGGTCACCGCTGGAGCTCAGTGCAGGTCAGTCTGAGGACAAACCTGCAACCTAAACCTTAATTTTCTCACCTCAAGTGCCACATACTGAATCAATACCAGTTTCAACAAGCATTGTTTTACAGTTGAGCCTGACCTCTGACCTCCTTGTGAGACAAGGGAAATACTACAGAGATCAATTAGTGAATACCTAGAATTCTAATCTTAACCCTGTAAGATTTTCAATATATATGTGTCTTTGTGAACAGTATACTGTATCTGTGTGTCCTCAGGTTCAGCTCTGAATGATGGTCAGTGGCACTCTGTGGAGCTGATCTCCAGACGAGGACATTTGACTGTCGCTGTGGACGGAGATGAAGGAGCCTTGTCTCACGCCAGTCCCTCATTTCTTCTTACCACGGGAAGTCAGCTTTTCTTTGGTGGTAAGAGAGATACACAGACCAACACATGCACAAACTAACATTATTCTGACAGGTTCAGGGTGGACATCATTGTGTGTTGTTTGATTGCCTGACTGATGTTTTTTCCTCCCTGCATAGGTTGCCCTGCTGAAGGGAACAGCCAGGAGTGTATGAACCCCTTCAAGGCTTTCCAGGGCTGCATGCGTCTGCTGACTGTGGACAACCAACAGGTGGACTTGATTATGGTGCAGCAGAGGCTGATGGGAAACTACAGTCACCTGCTGATTGACATGTGTGGTATCATTGACAGGTCAGACCTAATTGACCAAGCAAATGCTAAATGCTATATTTGTTTTTACCTTTATTTATCAAAGAAAGGTTGGTTTGGCACATATAATTTTATGTGATACCTAATTGTGTGTGTTAGAAGGCATTGCCAGAAAATAGTACTTTTTTTGTTGTCACTCTTCTTGTAAACCCTGTTAATCTCCCTCTGAAGGCTCCTTGACTGGCTTCCTGTGAAATGAGGTTACATATGGATTATTAGACAGCAGTGGATTGGATACAGAGGGATTTATGGCATCAGTGTTCCTGTCTAAATGTTTCCAAAAATGTTTGCTCACTAAGAAGAAAATCCAGTTATTGTTTTGTCTGTCTAGGTACAGCTTCCTTTCTCTGAGCTGAAATTTAGTTTTGCTTTCCCGGTTTCTTAAAGATGTGATTTATTTGCAAGAAGCAGTGGTACCATACTACAGTATATAGACTGTTACAGAGAGAATACTCTATCCAGGAAAGCCACAAACAACATTTAGAGTCTGTTGGCTCTGTGCAATTCAAGAATATGTTGTTTCAAAGTTAGTTTTAGTGGATATTTGCTCTCTGCTTCTGCTTTTTTATGGACCTGTGTGTAGGATCTATTGATGCATTTGAATACATCTCAGCCTGGCTGCAAAGCTCGCACAAATGTGAAATGCCCTATCTAAAGTCAGTGTTTGGTTGTAGAAACAGGGAGGTTCAACATGGCCATAGAAGAGGATCCGCTCCCCTTTTAGATCAAAAGAACCCATTTTAAAGCAATGAATCAATTATTCTTATATTTTTAGGTGATTATACACTAAAAAAAACATACCTATGAATATTATATTCCATTTCTGCCAATAGAACCTCCTCAATGTTACACACTGGACCTTTTAATTGTTATTGCCAGATGACCATCATCATTACCATCTTGCTTATGTTGATGGTTTTTAATGCTCTGGACTCCAATGCGTCCAGAAAGTGGTAAAGGAAAGTTTGCAATATTGTGAGTGAAGCATAATTTAAAGAGTCTCCTGAACTCAAGTCAGTCCTAATGTGGGGATTTAGATTTAAAACACTTCAATAATTGCAGTTGCTGGCGCATTATGATTTTGTTGAACATGCGTCTGTTGCATTTTAGATGTATGTAGGAATAAAAACTGGATGGCAGTCGCAGCTTAAAGTTAAATACAATCTTGCTGTCTTGTTTTTGATGGGCAATATAATATTTTATAGGGATATTTGAGTCATACATACATATCCAGGGAACTGAATGCTCTTGAACCAACACAGATATTGTACACAAATAATCCATTACCCCTATTAGACAGAATCAATAATCTAAACATTTCCGTATCATTAAATACTGTGGCCTCTCCCTTTTATCTTTTTGTATTGCACAAAATGTCAAGTCAAGCTCCACTGTGTCAGTTTAATGTTGTGTTGTGTGTGAGCAATAATACATTGTTCTCAGAACATGACATTAGACCTTTTTCCAAATCATTACAGCCCACTGGTATATGACGTCCATATTATCCTCTGAGCAGCTTTTGTTTCAATAAAATGTCAACCTGAAAAATTGATTTGCACTTCTCCAACCCCTCACCTACAACCTACAGTGTACTTTCCTGAAATAAGCGTTGCTTGACTGGTCATATTCATCAGTTAAAAAAAAAGACACATGCTTTGCAAGATAAGTGAGGTCACAATACACTGCCTAATGCATATATTTAAAAGCATATAGTAGTGGAGTAAATACAAAGTACTGCACCCGCCTCCATCCCAACTTACTTTTAAAAGGAAAGCAAAGAAATTTGTACTTAAAAGCAAATGTTACCATCTGACAAGCCTGCTGAGTAAGGCTTTTTAGAACAGTAAATTTCCCACTGACTAAAAGATTAAAAATACATGCTGCTCTCCCTCTCTCTTTCTCTCTCCGTCTCTCTGCAGTCACAATTCGCTGACCTCATTTCTCCTTCCAAATATGTTTACCCAGTCGCCGCTGAGCTCCATTCATCCCAACCTTCATCCCCTTTGTTGCACCCTCCCTTCTTCCCCTCCTTCGATCCATCTCTCAACCTTAATTCCCCTTCCTGGATTTCTCTCTCCCTCTTACCATTTTGTCTCTTTCCTTGCATGTCCTAACCCTTTTCTTCCTTCCCTTTTTTTTGTTTTGCTTTCCACCCCGGCTCAGTCCTGAAACAGGACTGACACTGAGAAGGAAGAAAGTCCAAGTTAACAGCAGCAGAGTCTGCTCAAATGTGTTTTACTGTGTGTATTTTGGATGCCATAGTACATGACAAAACTCACATAAAGTTGAAGGACAAAGTAATAACACCAGGATTATTTTTCAATCAGAAATATCAGCAGTGTTCCCACAAACACACTGCTGATCAGCAGGAAAACAGCTTCTCTCGAGTCATGTCCACAGTGGACAAGAAAAATATTCACCTGAATGTGTAAGCATTGTTTACAGAGCTTTGTTCCAGTCAGTGTTGTCAGGAAGCTGCACCAGATGACAGGAACATTTTGGAGCCTCAGTCATTAATGGTGTAGGGATATATTTCTGAGCAAATAAACTACACACAAATGTGGTTACACATATTTGCTCTTTGCTCCAATGCATCGTGACTGCTGTTGTGAAGGGAAGGAAGAAAGAATTGATCTGATTTATTCATATTCTTTTTTTGACTAAAGGATAGGAATGATGTTATTTTATCATTTTAATATCATTAAGAAATGTGTTGAAAAGAAAAAAAAACAACAATGGAAGAAAAGTCTATAAAGTCTAAGCCTGATATTTCCCACACCTTTGTGCCATTTACTGTAACTCTGTTGTTGTCCAAAACTACTTAAAACATTTAAAAGAGCGATATTGTTGCAATTGGTGACATATACTTTCATTACAGTGATAAATGAGGTTGTACGGCCAGAAACAAGCTGTAGTTAGATATTGAATGCAGTGAAAAGTAGAGGTGTTTTAGGTCAGCGCAGTTGATTACATTTTATCTTCAGTGATCTGGGTTCAGGTTCCAGCCAAAACAGCAAACTTTTAGTGGAAGTTTTAGTTATTTTATTATCAGGAAAACCTTACCCTAACTTAACATAATTGTTTTACCTCCTTACATTTAAATCTAAGGTTAACCTCAACTATAATATTAAGCATTTTAACCTTGGACATACTGTTGGTGTGTCTTATTTGTGCTTTTTTAACAAATTCTTTTGAAAAAACCTTAATGCTACATGCTGTTTCTTGTTTTAATCACATTGTATACTGTTGGGTAGCTTGTGAAGATCAATAAAGTCTTATCTTACTTGGCTCTACAACACGGGGAAAGGTTATGGGGAGTATTGGGTCTAAATGTTTGCTTTTTTTCTCTGTCTGTCTCTAAGGTGTTCTCAGAGTCACTGTGAACACGGAGGCAGCTGCAGTCAATCATGGAGTACCTTTCACTGTAACTGCTCCAGCACCGGCTACAGCGGAGCCACCTGTCACAGCTGTAAGGGCATGAAGCTTTGTTGGTTGTTGTTGTTTAAAGGTCACACATATACACTATGGACTACATGTGTATGTGTGCACTTGTGTACACACGCTTCCTGTAATGAGACAACCTGTTGCTTTTAACTTGAGGTCCCTGCAGACAATGTTGTGGCAGAAGGTCAGGCTGATATCAAACCTATTTCTAGCAATCATCGTCATTGTGTGAGAAGCTGAGGAGTCTCAGTCCAGAGGAAAACAGTCGACCCAGGAAAAAAGAAAGAGGGAGATTAAGAGGAGTGCTTGAAAAGTCATAAAACTTGACAGACCTATCTCAAATAGCAAAACTTTACATTTGATATGGGTCTTGCGCATGGGTGTGGCAAAATGGCTCAAGAGCGCCCCCTACAAAAGAAACCAGCTCACCAAGATGTATGAAAAGGCACATGTATAATGACAAGATACACAAAAGCCTGCTGGAGCCATTCCGCAAACCAGTGCCTGAACTGGACCAAAAAAGGTGCAAATACCCTAATTCAGTACAACTCTAACTATAAACACAACAAAACCTTAATAATTCTTTTGCTGTTTTTTATCCTTGTTAGCAAGGACATTTTCACTGCTTTTTCTCAGTGTTAGGCTAGTTACGTGTTTACGTGGAGACGCAGGCATTTACGAGTACCTCACCAGCATTGCTGTACACAGGGTTTTTGAAAACCGAGGTCTGAGGTCCAAAAACTGAATTTGCTAGGGTGGTTTGGGGGGTATGCATTAAAACATCAAGTACTGAACAAAGTACAATCAAGTACAAACCTAACGGGAAGTCTAATGTGCAATTTTGACAATGTTTTTGCCATTTCCAGGCATTGTATTTTAAAAAACTGGAGAATTGGTCGTATCGACTTCAAATTTGGTCAGCGTGATCTAAGGATCTTCATGATGAACAGTTATAAATATCTTGAGTTTTCTTTGAAGGGTGTGTCCATGCCATGTTGACTAAGTTTGACATTTCGCTAAGAAACATGTAGGGAGTTGTTGTAATGTCTCCAATAGGCCCCAAACGTATTACTTATATTTGATGAGAGGCACAGCCAGAATTCATCTAGGTGTCAATATTCAGTTATAGTAGCGCCACCCACTGGAAACAGGAAGTAAGCCTTGTATGGCAATCATCATCTGATTTACATGAAATTCTCATGGTGTGGTCTATGCATAATATGGTAATATTTGCAGTACACCCCCTACATGTGTGGACAGAGACCGTTCATCGCTGCTTGCAGCTTTAATTATTATTATTATTAGTACAGTATGACAGGACTATAATTTAGAAAATTTAAAATGTGTTTGATTGTTTGATAGCAGAATAGCTTTGCCTTAAAAAATTTGAACTGAAATACAGGTTTCCTTTAATATTTTGAAGTGCCTTGTAGTTTGTATAATTATTGTAGAAAGGCACAACAGTGTGGCTCTCTTGTGGGCGGAAGCTTTCGAAAACAGTTAGACAGTCTCTCTTCATCTCCATTGTGAACAAAATACTGAAGTTCCAATGCAGTTTTCAACCAAAAGAAGACAAAGCAAGGATAACGCAAACATAAATTACTGTAATGATCATGATGCTGTATCTCTCCTCAGCTATATACGAGCAGTCCTGTGAGGCATACAAACACAAAGGCAACACTTCAGGGTATTATTACATCGATGTGGACGGCAGCGGACCCATCAGACCGCAGCTAATATACTGCAACATGACAGGTAGCTGTCACACACACACACATCAAAACACACCATTCAGACACCCTCATGTCCGGTCTCTCCCTCTCTCTCTTTCATCCTGCCTCTATTTCTGTCAGTCCTGCTGAGGAAAGCATCCTACAGGCCATTTTTTTCATACACACACAAATGAAAAATAAAAAATACATGCTTTGTATTTTCTTTCTTTGTTATTTATTCTGTCTCTCTCTCCACCAGAGGACAAAACATGGATAGTGATCCAGCACAATAACACAGAGCTGACCAGAGTCCGACCATTGCCAGGAAAAAATCAGCACTCAGCTCACTTTGAATACACATCTGAAGAGGGGCAGCTGGCTGCCATTATAAGCCAATCAGAGCACTGCGAACAGGAACTGACCTACCACTGCAAGAAGTCACGCCTCCTCAACACACCGGGTAAGGCCTGTTGATATCCTGTGACACCACATACAGATTATTCAGAACCTTTAATATTAAAAACAAAGTTTAAGTTGGATATGTAGGTTGTAAGAACTGTCTCTTGCAGTCCTGCAACTTTATGAGATTGCAATACAAACTCTACAGAGATTTAGTAATCAATTATGAATGTTTATTTACACTTAGTTGTCAGTTCATTAGGTAAACCAATCTAAATTTAATGCAGTCTAATACCACAATCCTGCAATAAATTGTACCTACATGAAGTTTGTGGTGCAGCTGAACTGTATTGCAATAAACAGAAAGGTGTTTCTGTTGTTTAGCCCACCCTCATTGATATACTAAAAGAAGTGGAAACACCTGTAAGTATAATGCAATACAAATAGACAACAGTACAAACTGCAGCAAAGTGACAATACAGATGAATCAACGCGTCAGCAAACAGTTTAGCCTTCATGAAGAGATTTCTTTGCATTTGTTTTATTAAACTGCATTAGTTTCAACCAGGTGTACCTAATAAAATAAGTGTGAGTGTATATTGTCATTAGAAAGCTGCACAGTTCAAATGTTAAATAATTTTACTGTGGTTTAACATTTTACTTTTCACATTTCACAAATTGTCAAATAATGATTGTATTTGAATCATTGTATTTAATCATTAAATAAAGCATTTTTAATGATTGAATTCAATGCAATATTGTAATATATATTATAGTTGTAATATACAATACAGTTCCTGACAAGTAAAACAAATGTGTGTTACAGATGGCCCTCCACTAAGCTGGTGGGTAGGAGGTCCAGGTGTTGGACAGATGCAGACTTATTGGGGCGGGGCTGCACCAGGCAGCCAGCAGTGTGTCTGTGGCCTGCAGGAGAATTGTGTGGATCCCAAACACCACTGCAACTGTGATGCTGACCGCACCGAATGGTACTGTATATATACTCATATCAACAAGAGATATGTTGCTTTGAAAAAATAAGAATACTGTAGGCTACTTAACCAAATGAACTGGTAATTCATTATGTCTGATCTCACTTTTCTCTGTTTCACTTTTTCACTTTATTGCTGGAGGAAATAGTGATGATGAATTTTCCTTTTTGCTCCCCCATCATCTCCCTTCTTCTTCCTGTTTTTTTCTTCTCCTGCTGCTGATAATGATTATCAAACTCCTTCTTATGCTCTGTCTTCTCTGTCTTATTTTTCTAGTGATGAAAGTTTATCTTTCTCCCCTCTAGTCTTAAATTCAGCTTCTTCCTCTTCTTCCGCTTCGTCCTCTACCTACCTTCCAGGGCAAATGACTCAGGCCTGCTGACCCATAAAGAAACCCTTCCTGTTAGATCTCTCGTGCTGGGTGATGTCCACAGGCCTGGCTCAGAAAGCGCCTTCAGGGTGGGGCATCTCCGTTGCCATGGAGACAGTAAGTCCAGAGCACTCAATGTAACCTTATATTTTTTGGTTTTGAAATGGTTTGTGTGTCATGTCAGTCTAAGCATTAGCAACATTTGAATGTGAATAACTCTAATGTTGTAAAAGCTGAATTCCAAACTCATTCCTCTGCTCTATAATTATAATTTCAAGGCCATGATTAATAGATGTTTATTTATTTGCAGAGAATGTCTGGAATGCTGCATTTTTTGACAAAGAGACATCGTACCTCCACTTTCCCACATTCCACGGAGAGCTGAGTGCAGATATCTCCTTCCTGTTTAAAACCACTTCATCCTCTGGGGTCTTCCTGGAAAACTTGGGCATCAAAGACTTCATTCGGATCGAACTCAGCTGTAAGTAAAACCTTTTAGGTTAGATGTCTAATCCGGACTTCACTGAGATGTACAAGACCTGAGCATGAAGAATCATCCTGGGAGTTAAAGTTTCATCTGGATTATACTCACCTGGAGGTGGCGGTCCTGCCTGGAACTCCACTTTAGTCTTTCTCAACCATAAAAAAAATATACTCTTCCAGCAACATCACCATTTATTTTTCCTCCTTGGGGAAATCACTGCAGTGGCATTGTTCCAGCCCGCTCCAATACATTTCCTATATAAGCACCGGAGTTTATAGTTCTCTGTATCATTGTAGTGTTACACTTTATAGTAGCTCACACAGTGTGTGCTGTTGTAGCTGTCCTTTATGACAACGTGAAGTTGATAAAGTGTTTTAAACTACAGCTTCTTTTATTGTAGCTGGTCTTGACAGAAACAGAAGTATAAGTAACAAGGCGCCCAGATGTCTCACCTGCTTAAGCTGGCGCCCCATATGGTCCTTGCGGCAGAGGCCATGGGGTCGGGACAGACCTGTGGCCCTTTGCTGTGTGTCATCCCCTCTCTCTACCCCCCTTTCCTGTCTATCTTCAGCTGTCCTATGTAATACAGGGAAAAAATATATATAAAGGAAGTACGAGTAACTCTTTATGTTTCCTGTACAATACTATAGAATATATTCACACATGAAACTAGGTTGTGCGAGAGCTTTACAGCTGGTGACAAACGTGTGTTTCATGACCCACAAATGACAAAAAAAAAACACATTTGCAATGACAATTTGTTCACAAATGCATTTCCAGTCAACAAATACTTTTCAAGTTCATGAATCTAAAAACATTTGTTTTTTAACGCTTGCTGTGCATATATATGTCTATTTTCAAAGATTTTTTTTTTTTTGCATTTGTTTAAATTTTATTTTGTTGAATGTTTGTGCATATATCATCTGACACATGTAGATTGGGTTACATTTATGTGTGGAGTTTTCACAGCCTCTTATCCACAAAGGCAGTGAGTTGTATTTATTTGTTAAATTGTTTACACTTGTTTCACAAATTGGTTGGTATTTGTTTGTAGATTGTAAATGCATTTGTGAACACCATAAATGACTCTATCATGAACATTTGTAAATCTTGTTTGTTGATTATGATTCACACATTTGTCACAGAACAAAGAATAATTTCTCTCTATATACCCAGCAGGAAACCGACAGTAATGTGGTTACCTCTAGCTTGTGCCCACACAGAATGTAGCTACTTATTATATCAAAGGGTTATGCATCTTTAAGTTGTGCTTTATCTTTGTAGCTGGTTGTCAGTTTAGCTGTCCAGGAGTCATTGTAACTGGTCCTTGTGAGCTGCTAGTGTCAGTTTGTGTTTGCTTCACTTTAGTGATACATTACTTTAATGTGAATATCAAAGTTTCAGTAGAGCTCATGTGTCACAAAAACACTTCTTATTCTTCCCTCCACAGGTGGTGTAACTGTCACAAGGAATAGGGGCTTCAGAGTGAGACTGGCCGTTGGTAAAAGGGTAACAAGACAAAAAAACAAGTGACGAGAGGGGTTTGAGGGGGAAGAAAGGCCCTTTATAGTCTTGCAATCAATGACTGAACCACACAGGTTCAGCATGTTTGAAACAGGGCAATGTGGTTTTGTTGGCAACAATTTTGTGCCAAAAATAGAACGTTGTTGGTGAGTTGACTCAGCTATGAAGAAGGTACTGCTGTTTTGTATTTTTTGTCCTTTTTCTTGAGCTTGTACATATTGTATTGTATGCCGGATCACAAATTTTTGAGTGTGTGTGTGTGTGTGTGTGTGTTGACAGCGGAGCACTGGCCAACATCTGGACTTTCTACAGGTGGAACAATTGAAGAACAGGCTGTAGGGAGATACAGAAGACAAGAGGAGTGAGACTTTATTGAATATGTACAGTAAGTCTTGATTTTCTTCCTTCCCTGACGCAGCCTCCACTGAGGTCCTCTTCTCCTTTGATGTGGGTAACGGTCCGTTGGAAGTTCGTGTGAAGGCTGGCGTCCCACTGGATGACAACAGGTGGCATCGCATTCGAGCCGAGCGCAACGTTAAAGAGGCATCCCTTCGCCTTGACGAGCTCCCTGCTGCCACGCAGGAGGCACCTGCTGATGGGCACATCCACCTGCAGCTCAACAGCCAGTTATTTATAGGTGTGTGTGTGTGTG
>NW_023339751.1:18988077-19019197 GCF_004916995.1 Morone saxatilis | reverse complement strand
GAGAGAGAGACAGGGCTGCTGCACAAATTACAATACAAAGCTGCCTTTTAAAGAGCTCAGCAAAGATTAAAAAAACAATACAAGATTCACACCATACGATTTCTGTTGGGAAGACACATTTTTGCGAACCTTTCTGCTGTGAGAACTATGTGGTATCTCACATTAATGTAGAGTGTTAGTGGCTTTTCTTTGTATGCCTGAGGAACTCTTGAATCATATCAATATGCTCTGCTTTCTGGCTTCCTTTCCCCTTTTACTTACTCTGTATCCTTCTCTTTCTCCCACATACCACACACACACACCAAAAAAACAAATTACGGTACTGTACGTTTTCTTTGACCCCAGGGAGGCTGGTGGTTTTACATCTTCGTTTCCTCCGCTCCTCCTGAAAAAAGCAGATAGTGACAGAGACTAAGCCCTTCAGCAAAACCCTGCACTAAAGCTCTGCTTCCCATCCAGTACAGGGAACATATTGCGTTGCTGTCTAGTTATTGATCCACATTGAAACTGACAGCTTAAAGCGATCAATCAGCCTATAACGATCTTTGTTTCTAAACCTTAACAATGTAAGGTATACAGGCTGAGTTTATGGACACAGTTCCTTTATATACACCTTATAGAACATCCGAAAAATCCTCAGAAATTGATAGAAATATCCCCTGGACGATGCAGTGGAAAGTTGCGTTTGTAGTGGTCATTTTCCTTGCGGTAACCTTGGTACAGTGTTTGAACCCATTAGTTAAGGTAGTCCTTTCCTGACAGCTTCTGATGAAACTCCGGGCCCTGATATAAACCTCATCAACTCTGCAGTCCTGGAAAGCTGTTTATCTCATCATAACAGTCTTGAGGTTGCCAGTTTGGCACTCTGAGACAATTATAATGTTGCAGAGCCTGAACTCTGAGGACAGTTGGAGGTGGTAATGCAAGAAGTCGAAAAAACAATAACTTTCAGGGTTTCAATTCTGTCCTAGAAAGAGGAAAGAAAATTTTATCCTGTCACATTCAGTCAACCAGGCAGGACAAGCAGGCTGTCACATAGATCGACAGGTTGCCAACTTCCCCGATATCAACAATACTCATGGTGCTCGGCTGGCACACAGCCAGTAAAAAGTCAACTCTTTGAATTTTTCACCTGCCAGTTTGTGTTTCACTGTGTTTCATCACCCCATCATTTTATAAATTCAGTAAGAGGGTTGTGACCAATTTTCTGCAGGTTCAGAGTATGTTCAGCTGTTAATATTAAAATCAGGTATCAGTCAGTCAGTCTCCAATTTGATCAGAGACATGATATGATTTCACCTCTTAGTTTCTCTCTGTATCTCTATTTTGATAAAGTTACCATTTATGAGGCACAGAGGGAAAAAGGTACAGTAGGAAAAATACATTAAAAAGCGTGAAACCCTACACTATGCTTTGATTTACTGGTCTGCAGTAATATAAAAAGCTAAAATGTAAAAACACAGGTGGTACTATAATGAGCTGCTATAATGTTTCTCCTGCCTAAAAAGAACATTGGTGTGGGTTTCACAATTATATTGTCCAAAAATTTAAATGTTTTAAACTCATTCCACCCACTCCTCCATTAGATTCTGGGAGGAACATAAAGTAAAATGTCCATGAATTGTCACAGTTACAGTAGATAGTAAATGGCCCTATTTAACAAAATATTGGCACTCGAAGCATCAGCGTTCGAAATCTGCACTTTTGTGCATGAGCAGCACAATATGTGTACTGCTAACGCGATCAGCAAGTAATCAATTAGTATATCAAGAGTTAAATTCATCTGAAACAGTAATATAATTGACACACTTGTGAAAGCCGAGTTACTGAACATGAGGAATGGAACCTAAAGGCTGAGTTCAGATGGTTTATTTGCAAAAAGGTGATGAAACATAAATTGACAAATCCATGAGAGAGCAGTCCAAATCATTCAAAGCAAAATATGCAGGCAAAATCCAATAAATCAAGAAGAAAGTCCAAAAAACTGAGCAAGTCCAACAAGGAGGAAACACGAAGAAGCAGGCAGAAAGAAAACAAAGAAAAGGACAAAATACACAAAACAATCAAAACTGTAGGAAAACAGACAAAGACAGAAAGTGAAGCAAAGTAAGACACAAGGAAAAATACAAAACAGGAAACAAGCAAACCAAACAAAAAATCATGACAATAATATTTATATTTAAGTCATATTTATGTGAGGAATTACCTCTTTCTGTGTTTTATATCATTATCATTGTTTTTCGAACAGTTGGTTGGACAAAACAAGCTACTTTAATATATCCCCTTACCTTTGGACTTCTGTGAAGTGCATTGTTAATAGACTAAATTATTAACTAGGTAGTGGAAATGGCATAGAGATTATATGTATAGCTTATATATAGCTTATACAGACATACTGTAGAAATGAAAAGAAAAAGAAAAGGAGAGCAGAGAAGATGTCTTCCAGCATGCTGAAGTTGATCCCTTGTGTGTGCCTTCAGGAGGCACAGCGTCCAGACAGAAGGGCTTCCGGGGCTGTATTCGCTCTCTGCAGCTGAATGGCGTCACCCTGGACCTGGAGGAGAGAGCGAAGATTACCCCCGGGGTTCAAGCGGGATGTCCAGGCCACTGCAGCAGCTATGGCTCTCTCTGCCAGAACAAGGGTCGCTGTGTGGAGAGACCCAACAGCTTTTCCTGCGACTGCGGTCCGTCTGCCTACACCGGAGCCTTTTGCGACAGAGGTACACAGGCTATGCCACCAATCTCCCAGCAACACCTGGTGCCATCATGTAGACACACTCCAGAATAAGCTACATGTATGTGCATATAATGACTTAATGACTAACAATACAACTAAAGAAACAGTTAACCTCAAAAGATTCAGGTTCTGATAAAGCAGATTAGTCTTCAGCTCCTTGGAAGGTCTAATGGAAAGCTACATGTTGAAATGTGAGAGCTCAGTGAACTCAACCATTTTTAGCTTTGTTAGTTAGTTATCCAAAAGCAATAATTTACCCTAGCTCCAGTTAGATTTGTATTATGCACCTAAATCTCCAAATCTGTAATAGTTTCAAACCTTGAGCAGTGAGCTGCTGGGAAATTTTGGGAATTTTGGGACCCTATCATAACGAAATTCAAGGTACCAATGTTTGATCCCTTAATATCAAAAGTAGGACAAACTATTTAAAGTTAGAAAAAACATCTTGTTCCACCCTGTCTGACAGTATCATATATACACTGTATCAACTCTTCCAACTCTTCAGCTGTGCATCATTTTATATATTTCCCCGAAAGACATATTGATATCTTTGGAAACTTCAGGTTCTTCACACGAATTCAAAATAAAGTTCTGTGGGTTTGAACCATGTTTCAATTCAACTGATTTATTATTTGTCCCAAGTAGACAATTTTTAGCAAGTATAAAAACATATAACAAAACAACATAGAAACAAACTGCTATTGGCATGAACATTTAGTCATTTCAGTCATTTGAGTGTCCAAAATAACCCCACATGGTCTATAATGGTATTATGAGCATTGAATATTGTGAACATCACTAAGTAATATAACTTTTCCTAATTTAATATACATCACCATCATCAACAGAAGATTAATCATTTCTGGACTTGGGCATCACCACCAGATCAACACAGCCCATGGGTTTGTACTGACAGGTGGAGGAGGGTCAGTAAGGTTTAGTTTAAGCTTATTTTATGTATTTTGGGGGGCAAATTAGAGATTTATTAGAGAGGACAGCTTAAGAGATGGAAGCATCAGGGGTTAAATAATCAGTTCCTAGTTAAATGCAGCACTGAACCATGAAGACTCAGTCCTCAGACCTCCAACATGGCTGTCTAAAAACATGCTACAGTGCAGCACCTGAAACTCTATAAATAAAACACACACACACTCTTAGAGATACAAGGAAGGACCATACACATTAAAGAGGTCACACACACACACACATTTATACACACCTATACTATATATATATATATATATATGAGCCCCACAGTCATTCGGTGCACACTGCACCACTGTGTACACAATACATCACATACACAGCTGCTAATCATCTTGATCCTGTGGGAAACTTCATATATAGTATATCTTGAGGCCAATTATAAAGTCTGGGGTTGGCTGATCATTAATCTTGTTTTGACCTTTCTTTCTTACAATATCAGCATGCCAAAATTTTTCACATCTTTTCTAATTCATATTGTAATTACAAAATATTAGTCTGTACATTTATTTTAAAATGATTCCCTATACTAATGGCGAACACTTGAGTTAATATACTGCAATAAAGCATTCTATTTCTTTTCCAAGGATTTCCTGATCACAATACATAACAATAAATACAATAAATTATATGATACTAAAATAAAAAGCAAGAGCCACCTGCAGACTTTTGACTAATAAATAACTCATTGGACTAAATGAAGTATTAACAATGTTTCTTGTCTTATTGTGTGTTAATTAACTGGTTGGTCATCCTGATTGAGACATCCTCGCAGATCGTTGTTGCTAATGCATCGCATAAAGGTGTTTTAAGACTGCACACTTAGACTTACTTAAACCTATTTATCTCAGGAACACTGAGTCATCATGTCAGCAAAGAAACACAGCCTCATACGCGTTCAATAATTAACAAGCCCAGCTGTGTTGTCTGTTGAAGCTCCACAGGTATAGCTGCAACGGAAATCACAGCTCTATACACGCCCGTGTTATAATTAGCAGATAAATTTTGTATTGTTCTTTTCACCTGTCAGCAGGTTTTCTGAGGCTTTTCTTCTTGAGCTCACTAATTAGCTGTTCAATGCTGCTGAGGCATGTACACTGTATATGAATCAGTGATAAGATGCAAGATTAGTTACTTAGATGCAGTATGAAGACATACAGTATATACTACTTATTAAAATTTAAATGCAAATCATGCTGTCATGCTGTCAATGTTGATGTGGCGAAGTGAATTGCTAAGTTCATGTATGCACTAAATAAATTCAAAGGGCAGCCTTATTACCAAGCAAACTGTAAACCAAACTTTCACTTGTGTTAAACTCATAAAAATTCAGAAATGCACATCCCACACATACAACATAACTGCTTACCATACAGCCACAAATTAAACAACTTTATAATTAAACTTTTGGACATTATCTCGCTCCCTGCAGAGGTTTCAGCCAGCTTCAAGTCGGGAACTTCAGTCAGCTACACCCTCAAGGAGCCGCTGTCGAACAAGCTGAACAGAAGCAGCAGCGCCCTGCCGTCCTCCATCTACTCTGACATGACTCTGAGAGGAGAGAACGTCTCCCTGAGCTTCAGGACGAACCAGAGTCCCGCTCTGCTCCTCTACGTCGACTCCTACCACAGAGAGTACCTGGCTCTGCTGCTCAACAAGCATGGTGAGTACTCTGTCGTGTCTGATCATTTGGCTTGACCTTTATCATCATCATGAGGGTAATCTTCTCTGTCTGTCCACTGACTGAAGGAGGCTTTTGTTTCTTTCTCTATTTTACCCTGTAAACAAGCTCCATAGCTTTTGGAACTTGCTTTGTTATTTTTGCTCTTGTCTGCTTTGCTGGATTTCACTGGATGGCCCTGTATGTTCCAGTATGGCATCAGCATTGACGGTGCATGGTTATCTCACAATTAGGGTTTTAGTTTCCACAATTTATGTGTTCATGGCTCTATAGATCCTTTGAATCAGCATGAAAGAAGAATATGGTGACGTATGAAAACTTTCCAATTTGTTTTGATCTGTGTTGCGTAGTTGTGATGCTTGGCAGAAAGGGGTAATGTAAAGCCTCTTAACTTTAGGATAATAAATTTACAATAACTCAAAAAATAGCAATGCATGTAACAAATTGTGCTAACGTAAAGAGACTAATGCCACATGAAAGGACTGATGTTTTCTATTATACTTGCTCTTGAGCCCATAAACTTTTTCTTTACCCAACGGCACTTTCTTGTGAGTGCCCCTTTTGCCCAAAGTGGACTTTCACCACCAACAAGCAGCAATCCTTGTTGCTGAGACCTGATTATGAATCAGCAATGACAATATATCCCTGTTGATCAACAATACACTGAAGGCACTGTTATGTGCCCAGAGTCAAGACATTGTGGCTATTTGAATACTCCATAAGTACCTCCTCTACTGCTAGAGTAAACTTCCTGCCATCCCTCTCCTCTTCTCCTGCAACTCCTCTGTTCTCTTTCTGCCCTTTTTGTGACTCTTTTTCTCTGGTCCACCTTTCCTCTGCTGCCATTCACTTCTCTGTTTAATCAACTTGTCGGTAGTACTGCCAGAAGAGCAGCAAGAGGGGTCATTTGAATTGGAAAGGACAAAGAAGGCTGATAAACCTTTTACATGCAGGATTCCACCTTCCTGTGAATAGTCTGTGAACATGCTGCTTTAATAAGCCAGACTGGAGGTAGATGATGACCAGCAGGTCATTAGAGTTACCAGGATAATCAGGTAGTCGCCAGAGAGCTACATTAAAACTGAAGCACCCCATCAAAACTTAGGAACAGGTTCGTTCTGGTGATACAATTTTGTAATAACACTGTCAGCAGCTCGGTTGATGTTGTGCTCTGCTGTTAGCAATAAAAGAACCTGTGACTGCACCTGTGTAGAAGTGTCACCTTAATGTTTCAAATGGCCAAGGTGTGTACTTTTTACTGGTTTATATTTTCTTTCATAACTGTAAAGGATAGGTCTGAAGAACGATAACTTCTTGTCCCTCTTATCCTTTTGTTGAAGTTACATTATTGTTGTGTTGTAATGCAGCTGTGAGCACAGTTTTTGATATTCTGCTTGTTAGTGCCTTCCTTTTACATCAGACTGCAAAGCTGAAACCAATCTAGTCAGAAGCTACAAAAGCCATATAAATCCACAATATGAATGGATATCATTAAATATATCCTTTTTATTACACTGTTTCTTTTATTAAAAAGTAGGATCAGAGGTTGTTTTTAGTAGCTGACTCAAATTTCAAGGACCTCATTTGTCTTAAACTATTAAACAAACATTCATTTTGGCATAGGTACATTTCTTTTGTGTGTATATTTAGAACCACTTCTGAACAGGCAGAACATAAAAACGTAGCATACTAATTCTCAAATTACAGATAAACTCCACTGTCTACTAATCTGTCTAATAATAGACTGTAAACTATCATTCCTGAAGATGCGCATTTCCGTTTTTATTTGGAAAACAAGGTAATCAATGTCTCTACTTCATCTTGTTTCTCTACTACTGCATCACTGAGCACACCTAATATAAGAGATCCAGAGGATCTGTTAATGACATTAAATTGTAATCAATCTGTCTCAATAATAAACTGTTATGTTTCAGTAGCAGTAAGTTCAATTGACAGGTGTATTTTATTTTATGCTTAAACTGTTAAAAAGTGCAACAATTAAAACGTATATAGAAACCAGTTCGTAATCTATGAATTAAATTGAGGTCATACTATGCTGTTCTGTGTTCTGCAAAACAATGTGCGTCAATTGAAACAGTTTAATGTGTTTGGGGTTTTTTGTTTGTTTGTTGTTACTTTTGTTTTTTTGTCTTTTTCGGCTGCTTCCTGTAGGGGTCACCACAGTGGATCATCTGTTTTCAATCCCCCCCCCCGCAAGCCTCCCTATTTGACTTGGGACTAGCAATTAGGAATGTCTTGAGAATCCCTAGTGGCAAGGGACCAGCTTGGCTTTATATAATGTAATTTATTACTGTGATGATCTCAGGTTCTCAAATTACACACTGTTAAGTGAAAAATGATGCCCTTTAAATTATTTTGATCATCATTATATATATTGTAACTTGAAAGCACAACAGAGAACCAACTGTGAACCTGAATTTCTATAAACACATTGTCCTATGCTTTAGACTCACCAGATCTAACTCCCATTCTTGTAGCTAAAATGCTTCATTTGAAAAACAATGACGTGAATTTCAGATGTTGAAAGGTGAAAAGTTCAGCCATCACCAGCTTTTCACCACCTACAAGCTTGCTGACAGTCTCTATGTCAGCTGTCAGCGCTGTGGTCACGTCCTGTGACTTGTTAATCGTGGTCATTACAGTGTGAACACACTGCAAGACTGCTTCTCGCTTTTCTACGTCGCTTCTCCTCTAATAAGTGTGGTACAAGAGGCAAGCGTTAAGTGTTAAAAATAATTAGCAGTGCTGAAGAATGAATGAATAATGCATGATTCAAGAACTTGGGAAAACTTTCTTCTTTTTTTATTCCGCACTTCTGCTCTCACTCTTTCTCTCTCTTTCTGCCTCTCCTGTAAAGTCTTAGATTCTAGTCATATTACACCGTGGCCTCACCAGGATTACATGCATTCAAAATTATTATCCAAGATATGCTCATGTGAAATGAGTCAAATTGCTTTAATATGCACTATATGCATTTGCACTGTAAAATGAAAAATACGCTTTTAAACCTTTTAATCATCCACACAGCCTGCAGATGAAGCCTTAAATGAAGGGAAAATCATATAAATTAACTTGATTCTGTATACCATTATTGGCAGTAATTGGCCCTAATTTTCTAAATATGGAATTCTTTTCAGCTTGTTATTCAGCTGCTGTTGCCCTGGAACATCCAGCTCTCTTAATACATATTAATACTAAAATACATTTTTATTGAAATAGACGATGGGTGCGACGACAGATTTAGCCAAGCAAATATCTGAAGAAAACTTTACCGGTTCTGTAATTGGATGGCTTTTAGCAATTTAAATCTGAAATGTTTCATAATTTTAGAAGTTAAAATCTTAAACATTGAAATGCATTGTATAAATTAGGAACCATAAATGGCTAATTATATTTGGTTCATCATTTGTTAATAATTAATTAATACTGCTGTGTGCCATAAAGCCAATGAATAACATTATGTAATATCTATATTATTTATTACGTATCACAGAAACATTGTTTCTTTTGGGCAACAGGATTTTCTTAAATGATAAAAGGCCTTTGTGTTAGACAGATTTAATTCAAAAGCTTTATTTGTTCATTGTGAAGTCCTGTCTTATTCTGTGTCTGAGTCACACAGTAAGATCCCCATGTGGGTTTTGTTTTTTGTTTTGTGTCTGTGCAGACAAGCTGGAGGTGAGATACAGACTAGACGGCAGTAAAGATGCCGAGATCCTGAGGAGCAAAGTGAGGAACCTCGCCAACGGACAGCTGCATGCTGTTACCATCAGCAGACTGGCAGATGCTGTCTCTGTGCAGGTAACGCATACACAACAGTCTGAAATATTCCTCTCAGTTAGCACTAAATCCTGAGTCTCCCTTGCTCAGCATCCTCTCTGTCAGTCCATATCAAGGACCAGTAGGAGAAACTAGAAGAAGACAGCAGGGACGAGCTGCAGGAAACGCTCACAGATAATAATGTCTTAGCTGCATTGAAACACGTTGGTGGCAGCTTGGGAACACCTCTCAGGGGTTTTTCTCACGCATTCTGCTAGCTTTGGGTCAGGTTTGCAGGTCCTGTTTAATACATTAACCTCGGGTCACATGACTAAAATACATAATCTTTGCTTGATGATGATGTTGCACTTGCTATACTATATTATACTGATTATATATTATTATATTATACTATACTGATGATACACAAGTGTAACTTCAACTGTGTTCCCACGCACTAATTATCACAGATGGATCCTTCACTGTTTTCTTTGAATTCAAATATCACAGCTCAGGGCAGAGTAACAGCTAACTTATTCCAACAACTTCTCAAAATCAAATGACAAGACATGTTGACATGATGGTTTGGGTTAAATAAGTACTAAGTGACCATTACCAAAGGTGACTGAGAGGATTGACTTCTTATCATAATTACTACAGTCACTCCACTCACTGTTGTGTGACACTGGCTGAAACTGCTGATGAGGTCAACAAGTCTCATTCAGTAATTCATTAATTTCAGGTCCTTAGATTAAAAATTCTACAACACAAACATGTTGTATGCTTGGTTTTTCAGTCTCAGATAAACATGTACCAAGTTGTGCAATAATGAAGATATCACAAAAACTAAAGCTATGTATGCTTTGAAGTATTTACTTTCCGTTGATGTCAAGGTACTTTTGAAGTGGAATCTTTCATTCTCTTTTAGGTTGACCAGAACACCAAAGAGGACTTCAACCTGACATCTGATGTAGAATTCAATGCCATCAGGTCGCTGGTCCTTGGCCGAGTGCATAGTAAGTGAGATGGACCCAGACAAGACCTTTTCAGACTGCAGAGCACTCAGACACACTAATTTCAAAGATGTTCTGCTTTATGACAATGAGGTTTTGGAAACTTTCATCATGATGGTTGTATCCTCTTAACAGTTGTTGTCCAGAGGATTAAGCAGGCAAAGAACAAACAAAGTAAAAAATATACATGTCTGGCACTCAGCACCAAGATGGGACATTATTTAGGTCTCTTGTTCTTGGCAGAGTGCACTCAAACTACTTGGGGTGACATATTTAAAGACTGCTAGAATTAGGCCGAGTATATTTATTTTTCAAATAGGCATTTCTCTGCTTGGTTGTGCTCTGCTGTGTTGGTTATTGTCAACTGTTTGGTAGCATGTTACATTACTGCTCGGTAACAGCAAGGTAAACGTGGGGTCTAGTTTAATAATAAAACTAATAACCAGCTAACAGCTTTGTATTAACCATGGGTAATATTAAATCTGGGTAATATTAGACTGAAATTCATGTAACAGGGTAATTAGGGCCAAAATAATGGAGCAATACTATTTAGTAATATAGTTATATCTTGGTAACAATATGGTAACCTGCTAACAATACAATTGTTATATCTCTGAAATATTTAAATTAAAATGGTAATATGGTGATATTAATGGATAATAAACTGATAAGAATGGGGTAATATAGGTTGATCTTTTCACAATGTTGTAGGCTACTATCAGCGTAATACCTTCAAGATCACATGAAAATTCTTCGAATTCAAAATTGGTAATCACCATATTATAATTATGAAATCCATCCTCCTTATTTTCCAAATTCCCTTCCCCTTTATTTTTAAGGTAACACTGTACAAATTATTATTATACATGTAATGTTGTGACTTGACCTGTTTCACTGCTTTTAACTAAACGCATTGGATACTGTTGATTCCTTTTTAAACTTCAAAGGAATGCCTTTTATGAATATGTATTTTTTATTGTCTACCTTACATAACGTGAATGAATGATCTGGATATAAACAAACAGCCAAATAACAGCAATTAAGGTAATTATTATGCCTCTTTACCATGAACTTGAATGCTGTCTATCTATCTGCAGCTTTGTGGCCTTCAAACAACATTTCACAAACAGAACTTCTTGCAGCTAATGCAGGATTTCATATAGTACATAATGAAAGTGCTCTTGTTACAAGTAGAGATAACAGACTTTCTTTATTGCCACAATGTATTGCCACAACATTGCTCTGGATATGCCATCATAATGCCACTTGTGCCGACCACAGAGCAATTTTAAGGCCAGTGCTCATTATGTGCTGTAGTGTATGCTCAACAACTTTTCAAACTTTCCAGACAGGGCACTCATACAGCTAGACATATGAAAGCCATAACACCTTGTTCTCTTGCAAGGTTATGGGTGCTTCGACAATGCAATGACTCTTTCACCTCATACATATTGCATCTTCTTTGTCCAATCTGGTACCTCTAGGTTGGCTGGGAACATTGCAGTATTATTTGTTCTAGAAAGCTGTATTGCTGAACAGTTGGACAATAAAGCTTTTGCCTTTTGATTCTCCCTGCTAAGACACGGACAAAAATACACATCAGGTTGCTCCAAAAAACAGTTTGAAGACTGTTTGGAGGAGTAAAAAGCAGATACTGATGATTTGGCGACTGGATTAAATGAAATCCAACTAGACCAGGGAGTGGGCCTGAACAGTTTAACCTTTCTCAGCATGAAAGACCATTTCATCAAAATAACTCTGCTCTTGTTTTCTTTCTACCTGATGTGTCTGTTAAACAGATAAGACAGCTAACAGAGACATAGCACCACTGTAATTTACTTTGTCATGACCTAGTTATGTTCTTTTTGAGCGGCGCCTTCAGAGACAGACTAAGAAATAGCTTGTTAATACGATGAGAGGCTGTGGGACTTCCCAGACCCAGGTGTAGCACTGCCACTGCAAACCCACTATAAAAAGTGATCCCTATCTTTATAAGCATAGTTTGATTAAGTCATTGATAAATGGGTTGTAAGTCAAACGAGTACAAAATGTTTCATGCGATAAATGTTATATCTAGGTATGGTCTGTGTGAATGTTCTGTGTGAATCCAAAGATTTTTAAAAATACTAATAAACTAAACTAAATTATCCTGTGTCTCTCTCTTTCTTTCCAGACTCTGGGGAGTTAGACCCGGAGTTGTCTCGGCTTGCCACTCTGGGTTTTACGGGATGTCTGTCTGCTGTTCTCTTTAACTCCATCAGTCCTCTGAAAGCTGCTCTGCTCCACCCAGGCACCAGTCCTATCACTGTTACCGGCCCACTGGTCCAGTCCATTTGTGGCTCCACTTCAGCCAATCCCTACGCAGCAGAAACCACACACCACCTATCAGGTCAGAAGAAACTACTTTCGTTTCCTTTACTGGTATTGATAGCACCTTAGTAGACTCATGACCCAATCTCTAAACACTCATGAGACTGTGGACTTTGATTGCTAAAACTGGTTGAATACAATTAAAGAGTTTAAAAAAACCTGCATTCCAGAAACAGTGTTTATGGTGGTGACCTCGCTGGAAGTCCATTTTCAACACATTAAAAAGCTCTCTCTTTGTTACAAAGGGCTTCACTATATCTCTAGTTTGTTCCACTACAGAGGAGAATGGG
Organism: Morone saxatilis; assembly: GCF_004916995.1. Lineage (NCBI taxonomy): Eukaryota > Metazoa > Chordata > Actinopteri > Moronidae > Morone > Morone saxatilis. The sequence continues at coordinate 19,006,342 of NW_023339751.1, read as the reverse complement.
GGGAGAACATTGTTTCAATCAAGGCGTGTCCTTGAAGTAAGGGGCATATGTTTGTTAGTAGCCGTTCTCGCCACCATCTAAACAACCACTTTGCATTTACAAATCCCAAAACAATTGGTTGGCACTGGTATCACTAGACAACCACCTTAGGCAAAATTTACACTTGTCATTTCAAGTGTCTTATATAGGCTACAGATCCGATTTATTACGCTGTCATTGATATTTGGCCACGTATCTGCATCTTCTTTGTTTTCCTAAGCTAAATGCAAATTAGGGAAAACCTGGAGAGTAGTGGTAATTCCCCTGAAGCTGTTTGGGAACTGCTCAAAACAGCAGAAGAATAGCTCATGTACTTTAGCAGTTAAGTTAGCAGCTGACTTTTTACACTTTCTGAGTGGAATACAATCTTAACTGTACAGTTTGACCTCCAGAATGTTGAATGCTCTTCTTGAATGGTACATAACCAATGCTATGTTTGCTTGTTAAGAAGAAAAAGTTGTAGGAAGTTGTAAGTGCTTCTGCTCTCAAATATCCGTCAGTTGCTGCTATAGGAAACGTAGACCCAGAGGCTTAAGACTTGGACTCTGTTTGCTCAGATATGCCCAGACAATGGGGATATGACCATACAATAGCTGCAGCAGCATCATAGTTTATTTTGACTTACACACAGGGTGAGGATAATTTAATATTGACTCAGCATTCTCTCAAGAAGTTCTTTTTCTTTTTTTTACAACAGGAAATCTGTCTTTTAATGTGTGTCTTGTGGAAAACTATCCAAACTCACTTTTTGAGTGCAGGCTATCAAGTATAAAAAAGCTGTGACATACCTTACACACACAAAAAAAACTAAGGAATGGATGAAGGAATAATAAACATGGAAATCATGGATAACAATAGATTGGAAATCAATCTAAAGCTGATCCTTTGGAGAACAATAATTTAATAAAATCATAAACTGCATAATAAAACAGATTTGTAGTTTAAGAAGGGGTGTTCTTGGAGGCATGTTTCCTGGACGGAGATCTCTCTTAGCTGAGGCTGGTGCAGCTTTTTGAAAAAAAATAGTATTTTCCGATTTAATAAGTGAGAAGATAGTGGCCAGAAAGTAGCAAACCTGAACTCACAATGTTTCTTCAAAACCTTATGGGTGTCCTCACAGACATTAGAGCCCCATATTGAAGGTGTATGCCTACAATCACAGCACCCTCTTTCTCAAGGGGCTCAAATTAATAAACACTATTAAAGTTATCATAGGTGGACTTTACAATAGGAACTTTGGATCTCTAATAATGTAATGGCACTGGATTAATAGCCCCTAGATGAGGCAATTAGTTCATACCAGGGAAAAGAGTTTCCATATCTTTCCCCTGTGGTCACTCATACAGAGAATTGTGTGAAGATGTTCTTTAGTATCCAATAAGCTTTATCTGCACTGATGGTAGGCCTATATATGATTCCTGTTTGCCTTCTCTGTGCATCCCTCTGCAGTACGTTTCTCAAATTCTTTTTTTTTCATGTAATGAATGACCTCCTTGCTCCTCTCTGTTTACTTTCATCTCTTCGTTTTCTTTCTCGTCACTCTTTTTATTCCCCTGTGATCCTTCCTCTGCATCTGTTCTCTCTTCTCTTTCATTCCTCCCTTCACTTCTGCGTCTCTTTCTCTGCTTTCTGTTTATTCGGTCTCTCTGTGCTGCAGGTCAGTCTGGATCAGTGGAAACAGGTCAACCTTTAGTGAATGCCATCAGGAGTGACTCAGCTCTAATTGGAGGTACTGTAGCAGCAATGTTTTTCACTGTCACTCTGCCATTATCATGAATCAGTATCAGTTACGATACAGTTTGAAACCTGTGCTCCTACCAGGTCCTTTTATACCAATAAATATTACAAATTTCAATGCGCATATTTTAGTTTTTTCGATTTGTGTAGACCTTTACTTTGTTTTTAAACATGGTTGTCAGGCAGGAGCATTATCATAAATTAGCATGCTGTTTAGCTGTTTAACTGAAAGCCCTGAGTTGTCCCTCAAACAGCATGACTTTGTCTGAGCACACAAAGGAAACACAATACAAATGACTTTATATTCCAAGTAAAACAACCATACAATTTTTTTATTTATTTATTTTTTATTTATTTATTATTAACATCAGTGCCGAGACCTTTTAATAGCTGAAATTGCCTGGGGAGCCTGGAGAAAATGAGCTGACTGCAACCGCTAATGATAGAGCAAAAGCAATCTAATGTTTTCTGTTTTGCCTGTTGGGCCACTGACCAATTGCTTTTGAGGAGTTTTGTTATGTAATGTTTCATCTCCAATTTGCTTTTGTTTGAAAACGGAGCATGCAATTGTTACACTGATTTTCTACCAGCCTGATTTTCTAGTGAAGTCATACAGTTCAGGATAACCAGGAATCTCAACATTTTACTCCATGAAGTCATGTGAATTTCCAGTTGAAATGTATTCAGTGGGTGAAATGAACACTTGGTGGTGCAGTGGTTAGCACTGTCGCATTACAGCAAGAAGATTCCAGGTTTGAACCTGCCCCCTGGGACCTTTCTGTAGTCCCTGTGTAAGCATGAGTTTCCTCCAGGTGCTCTGGCTTCCTCCCACAATCCAAAAGCATGCAGGTTAATTGTTGGCTAAATTGCCCATAGGTGTGAGTGTGAATGGTTGTTTGCCTCGGTGTGTCAGCCCTGATGAACTGGTGACCTATCCAGGGTGTACCTCGCCTCTCGCCAAATGTCAGCTGGGGATCAGCACCCTGCAATCCTGTAAAAGGATAAGCGGTTATAGAAGTGATGATAAAATGAATGCAGCAACATACAGAGAAATCCTTCAGGAAAACCTGTTGCGGTCTGTGTGAGAAAACAACAATCCCTAAACAAACAACAGCCAAAACAATATCTCAATCCAATCCAGAATTGACAGGACTTTAGAATTGCTGTTCACTCACAGTACTCAGGAAAGCTGCCAGACCTTGAGCAGTTTTGCAAAGAAGAATTGGGAAAAACTTACTGATGTGTAAAGCTGATACAGATCAATCCACACAGACCTACACAGGATGCCTCCACTAAATATTGACGTAAAGGGGTACATCCTTGCAGTCAGTTTTGTGTTTGTAATGTATCTATTTTAGGCAATTTTGTATATGTTTTGCAGTAATAAATTTGAGTCATGATGTTTGCTTTGTTTTACTGGCTCGTCCTCGCTCTTTAATGTCCCTAACATAGGTCTAAAGTGTGAGTAAAGAAGGTCCACATTCCCAATGCTGAACCGCTGTAACTTTTGCAATTTCTCTTCCTTGCAGGTGTGATAGCAGTGGTGATCTTTGTGACCGTGTCTGCGTCAGCCATAATGGCCCGAATCTTCTACAGGAGGAAAGGGACGTGCCAGAGCCAGGAACTAAAAACAGTAAAACCTGAAGACAACCCGGAGCTGGCCTTCAGTGGCTCACAGAACGGTCCGAGCGAAAACCAGAAAGAGTATTTTATTTAGGCGGAGGTTTGATCTCCTGCTAACCCGGGAGTGTTGGAGCTGAGGAGATGGACAGACAGAGATGCCTTGTCAAGCCTCAGTGCTTTACACTACAGACTGAGCCCGAGCAGTGGCTCTACAAGAAAGAAAGACACTAACAGAACTATTCACTCATGTTCTGTTTTCTTTGGTTTTGTTTTGTTTTTGCTTCTGTGGTTGTATTTTTGTAAAGTCTGTATAAAGATGCACAAGAAGAAAGTGTTGAATTTATAATATGTCAATACTCTCAGTAGAAGACTTGTAAATATTTAATGATGTAAATCTTACAATGATGACTTTATATCAACCAGTCCTTTCTCTGTCCTATTGAAATGTTTGAAATGATTAAACAAGGAACTGTATTTTTCATGGAACTGTTGGAATGAAAGTTACAACAGCTTTGTTGGGTTTGGGGTGATTTAAATACATTTTCTGACATGGATAAAGTCTGACAATAGATGTAATTGTGACATAATTAAGTGAGTGAGTCTAGTTAATTAAATTTACAGTTGTTTTCATGGTTTTTGTTGTTTTGATTGTTTGCTCCTACTGTATGACCTGTGGGTAAGCAAAACTTTCCATTTTCTCAGTCTTCTCTTAAAGTCTCTGCATTTTATTCGCCATGATTCTCTTTCATTACATTACAGCTTGAAGCAAAGCTTAGCTGATATATTATTTTTATATTTATTTTGAATTGATATCTTCTTTCTGTGCCTTTCCTGCCTCCAACTCTCAGTGTAGTTCTGAATAGTTAAGGTATTGAGACAGACACAGTTGCTGTTTTTATTGAGGACTACAAGATATTCCAGCCTTTCTGTACCCAACATCGTTCCAACTGAAACATTTTATTTGTCAAATTTTCCGAGAAGCAACACAAATACGAAAGTGTGAAAATAAAAATCATGTAGTTTAAGCTGAAGGAGAGCAAAGGATTTCATTGAAACTGACTGTACTCATTCAGGTGTTATTCAGATCTAATCAGTCGAGCAACCAAACAGACACAAAGTAAGAATCAACGTGTGTTTCTGCTAGATTTTAAGCAAAGGACTGGATGTCCTTTAAGTTTAAGTTTGAAAATGTTTTTATGAATTGTATTATTGATATAAGACACATCTTCATCACATGATTCATTGTAGGAACACTTTCATAGTGAGGTAAAAATCTTCATAAAATGCCCCCAAACAGCCAATAAACTGCCAACTGAACAAACCTGATGTCTAAAAGTTGAGAAATAAGTAACGTGATGAATAACTTAATCATACTAGCATGGTATGCTTGGAAGGGAAACAGGGAATGCTTAGCTTTCTACCAATCCACCATACAAACATGCTCTGAATATAAAAACCAGTAATATGATCAGCTTCAGCCTGGTGGTGCGGTACATTATGACAAAGCCCTATCATCTGTAAAACTAATACATACACAAAGTGAGGAGCTGCTTTATACAGTGTGAATGGTACTGTTACTGAATGTCACTTTACATTTCTGGTTTAGGTGGAAGAGGTTCTCTTCTGGCTGTACATCACTTTAAAACTATAACAACATAATGATCTTGACAGTATGATGGGTAATTACAATTAACTGACTTTCTGTAAGATTTTAACTTGTACAGATATTTTAGTAAGAAACACAATTCTGTTCAGTGAAAATAAAACATTTTATCTTTTTCTGAGGCAGGCCTCTCTTTCCTTTCAGTTGAATTACAATCCTGTACTTTTACTGCTCCATTAGGTTTTTTGTTCAGATTTTTTTCAATAGCATCTATTGTAAAAGCAGAGTCTTTGTCAAATGATACAAAGAGTTGAATCAATAAACATGAAATTTTCAGGTCGATCAATGAACACCTTTTAAACACCTGAATAAAAGCACAATCATTTGAGGTTTAGAAAAGCTAAATTAAATGAAGCTGAAACACAGAAAATGTGATTACCATAAATTTACATCTGTACGTTTGGCCCTTTAAAATTTGCTATTGGATTGTTATTTTTCTTCACCATGTGACATTTCTGATGGATAATAATATGCATCTGTCTGCTGAGAGGAGATAACTTCACCGTCTGCTGCTTTGTGAAGCATTCAGGTGCTATAGATGTCAGGCCAATTCTTGTCACAGGTCCACCTCGCCTCTCTCTGTGCTGAAATAATAACACACAGGACACAGAGCTTTGAGATGTGATGGGGCCTCCCACCACATGCTGTCCACCCCCTTTACACAAACACACACACACACACACACACACAAACAGGACTCTGATCATCCAGATGACTGTGTGGTTGTCTGCAGGTATTATTTACAGAGAGGGATGCATCCATGCCTCCAGTAACACCTCATTAGGGAGAACAACAAGAGGACGTGTTGTAATGACACATGCTGCAGCACCAAAAGGGGAAATAAATTCATATTATAAATCAAGATCATTACCTTGGTTACATGAAGAGAAAACAATAATATGAGTATTATGTCCTTCCAAAACCTGATTTATGTGAAAATGTGCTGCCATAAATTATTAAAATTAGATTACAATAGAAAAACTCCACACGTGAAACTGTCGTCATTATAAGACAATAAGATAGGCAGGGACAAATTCGCTGAGGAGCAGGGGGCAAAAAAATATTACTAGATATAGATTTAGGGTAAGAATTAGGTTTAAGTAGAGTCCTGCAAGAAATGTAAGCTCCGTTATAGACAATTTACGTTTCTATATTTCCATTCTGAGGCTAAAAGGTATAGTCTAAATATATTACACATTAAATGTTACCATTAAAATATCAATGATACATTGATTAGAATGAATACTAGCATTGCATCAGCACCATTCTACATACCCTGCACAAACCCAAAACCTACACATAAATATATGGATGTGTGTGTTTAATGGTTATTATAGATAGAATAGAATAGAGGGATAAATAGGTAAGAGAAGTTTAGACCTTCTACAATTTGTGATGTTGAGAAGTATGTGTTTTGGATTTAGTCTTTTGGCTTTAAGAATACTTTGAGAAGGTTTGTGAATCTGCTTTTTAGCTTCAGTAAACCAGCAGGCAACTGCTTCAGTAAAACAAAACTAGACACACTGCTGTGACAGAGGTTTAAAGTAAACCAGAGGTGCAGTTGGGGAACACTTAGACTGTGACTTTAGTGCAAAAATTAACAATGGAAGTGTCTCATCAGGCCACAGTCATATCCTGGTTAAATGAAGAATTAAAACTGGACACTAAAGCAACTTAAAGCTCATACTTGACTTTAAAGAGTTTGTGGACATATGCATTACACAGCCATCAATCAAATCACAACTGAATTTTACCTTCTGCTCTGTCGATGGAGCTGAAAAAACTTTAATACAGAAGTGATGAACAGAGAAGAAGAGCTTTTATGATGTCAGTTTCTCTGACAAACATGCAGTTTGGATAATTAACAGCCGCCTGCGATCTGATTAGAGATCCCATGGGACTGCAGGTCCACAAACAGAAACAGCTCCAAAAACCACCTGATTATAAACGACAGCACAGACCTCTGGCTCTGTATCGCCTGTGCATCCATCATAATCATGGAGGGAAATGTGTCCAGAATATGAATTTGACATTTATTGATGTTAAAAGACTTCTCAGCTGTGGGCTGATGCTGGTTGCATCACAGTCAAGGTCCTGCTGTCCCTCATGTCACCTGGCCAGTGCTGTTAAAAAGCCCTGCCGACAGCATGTGGACCGCCTCTGTGTGCACACTGACAGTGCCATCGTCAGGGGTCAGCAGCACAGGTTGGACTGCTCAAGTGAAACTCAACTTTTTTTTTTTGCTGCAGATGTCAGTTGGTCAGTTGGGAAAGAGACAATGCGACTGGACATATGACACCACAACCACAGGAACAGTTGCTCCTTTGTTTTTCATAAAACTTAATTCAAAGAGTTGATAGTTATCCACCTACACCACACCAGAGCACACAGCATGGCTTTCAGCCCTCTCTTCTCTCCCCTCCTCTTTCTTCTCATCTCACTTTTGGCGTGATCACAGCACAGCAGCAGTGGGAGAATCATATTTGGCGCATATATTAACCTCACATTAAAAAAAAGTATGAAAAAAAATAATAAATAACACTATAAAAAGTGCTTTGCATGTTGATGAATACCTGATCTGGCGTATGTTGTGGGCTAGTTAGCAGCATGGATACAATAGTCAAAATAAAATGTAAGAACAGCGCAGAGAGTAACAATCTAAATATGATTGTATTTATTTTCCACTGTTCAGTCTAGCTTTTGTCACTTTTGGCCGATACCCAGGATGATGCTCACTTGCACCTACAGAGAGTGTATGGAATGCAAGCAACAGGACACTGACTGCAGTTCACTTAATGGCCACTGGTGTCATTATTAACAGCAGTTTTGTGAGAGTTACTTATAGAACCTTTGAATCAATAAATCACCAAATTATAAAGTGTGTTTGGATCATCCCGAAAAAAGCTTATTTATTATATACTTTATTAAATTACTTTCCAAATTCGTGTAGGTGTGGTGTATTTAGAAAGAAATCAATTGTGCAATTGCAACCAAATTAAGAGAATACGATACATGGTGATGAATTTAAATTACAATACCTGACGACAGGCTGACATTTTGCATGATTGATGATGCTTTAAAATACCCCCTGAAAAAGGATGAAATCTGTATTTTTATGAAAATCTAGATGCAGATTAAAAACTTTAAAACCCATATAATTCTTGCCAGTATTCAGCAGATTATGTATGTTCACAAAACTCTTACCGATATATCTTGCAAGTTTAACATGTAAATTATAAAATGTCAAACATGGATAAGCAGCTATGAAGAAGAAAAGAAAAGTGCAGCTGTACAACTCATTACCTGCAGGTGGTGTAAAACTCGCAGAGGCTTTTACTTTCGTCCCCTGTACATCTACAGCCCAGCATCTGTTTCTTTTCTCACTAAAAGTTGGTGCAGATCAAAATAGAACTGCAGCTCCTGCATTTAAATGTTGTTTGTTAGCACTCTGTCCTGTCTCAATTTGCTTCCTCACAATTTTTCTCACACCATTAAGATTTTAAAATGTGAGCCATAGGGTTAATTTAACTGGCCCCTCTGAAAGAAAAGCTATATACTGTGGATTAAATGGTCCCAAACGGCCCCTTGTCTGTTGGGAATATTTATAAGATTAATTCAGTTTCATTCACAACATCGGGCGCTTAGTTGCCTACAACTCCTAAACTGAGATAATACAGAGAATGATGAGGAAGAATGAACGCACCCAGAGGATATTGGTCTAATCTAAAATTCCATAATAACAATTTTAGAGGACAGTTTTTAATCACAGACTCTCTGAAGATGAGATGGAATTCATCTGTTTGTGTTTAAAAAGCCTCTTTTCTGTTTTCATCAAAAAAGTGGATTTAATGTCTGTAATCAGTAGCAACATAGAAATATTAGTTTCTTACATTCAGTTTCACATTATTTTTCTTTTCTCTGCAGTAGATTGGAGTATTTTGGGGGGCCTTATTATCATTTTATGATAATATGGCTCCCTTCGTGTCATACAAGTGTCATACCTGCCAGAGCACTCATTGCTGTTCAGCTTAATTAAAAGTCAAGAGGTGGATTTTATTATAAACCCTAATCTAGCTGAGCCTTACAAACCATAGTTAAGTTCTTCAATCAAGGAAGGAGTCGCCTCACCTGCCTCACCTGATTTCTATCACCTAATTATCTTAATCCTATAAATATACCCCTTTTTTAGCATGGCCCTTCTTTCACAAGATCTCACTGCTGACTGTATTTAACACCTCATCTGACACAGCTTCACTGTCACGGGTAAAGATAGGGAAAGGGCAATTTTTGATTTAAAAAATAGAAATGCTTAAAGCAGTCCTGATGCCATGGGCTTTTAGTTGTTTAGCAAAGCAGTGTGAACATTAGTTTTTGGTGGGGAATGAATTCCTTCTCCTGTAGACATATTTACTGTCATTGCAGTTTGTTGCTGTTTGTTGATCCTCCACTTTGTGGCATCAATCCAAGGAACCATGTGTTTACACAGGTCTTTTCCAAGTGAACTAGTCCTATAGCTCTCTGAGTAACATGCCCAAGATAACTAGTCCGTCCCTCACAAATCATGAAAATAAAAGGTGGTGATGAGTGCATTAAAGTCGAGGTCATCTGTTGTCTTTGCATTTCTATTTTGATAAAACCAATAAAAAAATGCCATTGATCAGATCTGACCATCAAATGACACTCTATTTGACTGGGTACATCAAAGGGTATTGTATATCACCATGGCTGCTGCAGCAAGAACTCAGCCTTGGTAGATAGGGCACCTCTACCAGGTTAGCTACCAGGATGCCCCATGCTCGACCTATAATACTCCATAACACTAAATACTACTGTTTCTGTATCTAACAGGGTTGGTTGTTGCCAATTAAATGTACTTAATACAGTTCTTTGCAAGGTTTTTTTTTTACCAGAGGCAGTGTGGTGAGGGGTTCTCACAATGTTGTTGTAAAACTCCTTGTAGAAGTCATATATGTTTAACTCAAAACTCAAGGTGGTGTTTTGGCAAAGATCAAGAATATTAAGCTAGCAAGATATATTGCATTATGTGCCTGTTTTTTTTTTTTTTTTTTTTGGTGGGATGATTTATACAGCAGCATCAGACTGACATTTACCAGGGAATTTAACATGTGCACTATCACTTTTTTTTAAAAGAGCAATATATTAATAAGTTAATTACTGAGCACTCTGCAAAAGGAGAATGTACGTACCCAGTAAGTAATGAATTAAAGATCGAGAGATGGCTACTTGGGGAATATGAATACAGTATTTGAGTTTTCTACATTAATTTTTCAGACAGCTCGTTGCAGCTGTCCCACCAGGCAGATTTTGTCCATTTGAAAATGTTGTCATCTGTCCCTGCAAGATGTAATCATACTGTATATAGTTGTTTAAACCAACAAAATCTAAGTATCATTTCCATAACTTTAATCAAACGTCATGCACCTTTTGTGAGATGTGACTTTGTTTATACTATTATGGCATGTATCACATGAAAGAGATAAATATTATACCTAAATGATGTTAAATTACAGTAGCCAGGACACTCCCATGTTTCTGTGTTGAAAATGTTAAAAGAACTGACTTTATTGAAAAACACAAAAGAAATCTAGCTTTTAATTAATAATCACACTAAATGTGTCCTTTGTAATAGCCCTTTAGAATAATACATATAAGCCTTTTCTGATCTGATATTTTAGGGAAACATTTTAGATGAGTTAAAATTACTATTTGTAAGGATTAGGGGGAACTTGGTCCTCATAGTTACAATAACCGTGTGTTTATGGTCAGGAAGAAATCTTTATAATTAAACAAAATCAACACTGACTGTTCAGCAAACAGCTACCCCTCAATGTTTTGTTGACCCATCCATCCACCCTGACTTCCTCCTTCTGTGGACCATAACAACGTCACCTTACTTCCCCCTTTGATCCTGAACGGGCAAGAAAGAGTCTACAATAATAACCTATAATGTTTTGTGGAACTATCTGAAATGACTGATGTTGTTTTTCTTGGAAGGATATTCTCACTTGTAGGCATGAAAGCTGGATCTTTAAAGGTTGTATTTTCTGCTTTCTATGAATGGACAAAAAATAACTTTCTTTTGCTGCCTGTATTACTGCAACATCCCTCTGCTGCAGATTCATTCTCCACAAAATCAGGAGGATACGTCTGTCACCCAGAAAGTGACACCTACTAATGCAACTCACTCCTGGCTGGTGTGCCTGAATGCAACATCTGTAGCTCATCCAAGATCAATCCAGCAACTTCCCTGTTGGTCTTAAACCTACCCATGTTCTCCCACACTACATCTGTTCTGACCATTTAAAAAAAAAAAGAATAACGTTGATTTGTATGATTCTCGCAATTTTGGGGTATCCACATGGTTAACTTTATAAGTCACATCAGAAAAATAACTGTACTGTAAGAAATAAACTAACAAACCAGTCTTGTAACAGAATCCACTTTTACAACATTAATCCAACATTTCCTAAGTTTTGCTAGAAGAAGTTTATTTAGCAATTTATTGGCAAATGAAGGATTGCTAGTGGAAAAGGAAGCTTTTCAGTGGAGTATTCCTTTAACGCACATATTTCTTTCCCTAACCTGTCATTGTGCCATTATTGCACGATCACCCTGTAGTCGTCATTCCTAGTGTGTTTTAGATCTCACATTTGCAGCCATGTACATATTCATTAAGCACAGATGGGGGGTTCAGAGTGACAACACTGCATGGAAGCCACCCGAGTTGGTGTTCCAGCTCAATCACAATCACCACCCACGCAGTGTTTTTCACTCCGCATATACATATGTTATGCAGTGTTCAAATCACAACTCTCTATCCATATTTATAGCCATCTATGAGCGAGCCAGGCCATGTGCTAAAGGTCCTCTCCTCTCCTGTGTAATTATTGTCTCAGTTGCTATAATACATCAGTAATGCTGTTTATGGCTCAAGGTCAGAGCTAAGTGTCCAGAGAACTAAGGCAGTGATGGATTACTGTTTTCCAGATCCTTGAACTCTGCAGGACAGTGACAGATTTCAGCAAATCAAGAAAAAGACCTGTTTTTTTTCTCTGTCTTTATTGACAACTCAGAGCACCTGAAGGATAAACAGCCTCAGCTTTCCTGCGTGTCTATTCTCTGATGTGGACCCTCATCATCCTGTGGGATAAATGGAGTGTCTCCCTCTGAGGAAAATGTAATGTCAACCTCCCTCATCTTCCTCCTCCGCTTCATCTAATGGGTTGTTTCTTTGCGGTAAACACATCTGCCTGTGCATAGCACTAGTGTCTTTTCCCCAACTTCCCTATAGTGCTTCTCTATTCTCTCTATATATCTTAACATAGAGAAGCACTATATACATATATCTATAATGCACACACTTAGTTACAGTCGGGTATACATTTTTTAAGTCGTCAGCACAATTCTAGTTCCCATCCCTTACTATGCACATACTTAAGTTGGTGTAGAGCATGGACTTTTCATGCTATTAACAAAATCGATGATTACACTTTGAGGGTCACACATAATCATAGGAAATCATGAGTATGTATAATATTAAACATGTCACTACTTGTGATGAACCAAGAGAGATTTAAAACCAAATACACAGCTTTCATAGATCCACAGATTGCTTCAAACACAGAATTGATAAAAGTCGGTGGCGGCGGCGGCAGCGGCTCAGTCCACCATTGTTACATAGACGCTGTGTAGTTGACCTTCGTTAATGTATCGTTACCTTATAGAGGCACTTGTTTAGCAGTTTTGGGTCTGGGCAGGGATAAGTTTGATTTAATGCAGTTACCTGTTGTTTAGCTCACCAGGTAAAGGGGTGGCTGCCACTGTATTCTGGTTTTACAGATGTGAATTTAAGTAAGTAGAAAAGAGAGATTTCAGTTGTCCCAGTAGTTTTGTTTCCACTTTCAAGTTTGTATTCATGGGATGTAATGTAGCTGGTGAAGAAAACTGAACATTTAGCAGCTGAAGACCACATGTTTTTATTAGGAGTTCGTGGAGAGAAAAGCAAAGCTAAAAAACAAATTAATATTGGATAGTTTATTAATAATAAAAAGGCCAAATGAATGAATATGTTGTTGTGTATAGCAACAATATGTTAGACTTAGTGTTTCAGGTTGTTCTGGTCTTCCTTTGCCCCCAAGTGGCCAAAAAACTATGAATTCAGCTTTAAAATAGGGTTTGTCAGTGAATAGAGCACACTGAATGTGTTACTTTAACAACCGCCATCCCACACAATTTCCCAGCCGTGCTGTGACTTGATTTTATTTATTTATTCCAATCTCCAGGGTTTTTACCAAGCACAACTCAGAACTCCTTAGGGCTTCCATAACATCAAGATAGCTTGATATGAACATAAAAGTGCCACAGATCAGAGGCTGAGGGCTGGTGGGCTTCCATAGAGGGATATTTATCAGCGAGCAGGTTAGACTCAGAGATACAATGCAGAAAAATTGCATTCAGCAAGGATTATTTTGCTGCATCAGAAGAATTTGTCAGTCTTTTTGGCTTATTTGGAATCGTTTTTGCATGATGACAAAGACAAATATTGTGCAACCATACTAGCCCATATATGCATACAATCCATCATATGAAATGGGCCTATCTTCACTTTGTCCTATTTTCTTATACTGTATGGACACATTTCATATTCAGCAATAACAAAAATTCTCACCAAACAATGAACCCTGCCCAAATTAATGTGTTTCACACTGAAATCACACCCAATCCTAATTAGTGGGAATAAATTCACTCTGCTGAAAGACGGCACCTGCAGCTACAACTAGATCTGAATCAATTCATCTGTGCATCATTTTGTTGTTTATTCTCATCCATCCCAGTCAGTGACTGTTGGGGCTTTTCATTATGGTGAAAAGTTATTTCATTACTTTCCTGCATTGGAAAGAAAAGGCACCAGTTTCATTTTCAGTCAGAAATGAGTTTTGCCATGTTTGTTAATCAGTGTGTTAGGACACAGGAGGATAAGGGATAAACAATAACCTTGGCTCAGTCAGCAAATCAACACATTTTCACATATCCTCTGCTTTTGTCTAGAAATTCAAAAAGAAGAAAAAAAAATCCCATAAAGCCATTTTCTCAATTTCACACTGAACATTTATTACTTCCTCCACTTTTTTCTGTTCCAAGCTCAGTCCCAATTGTTTCTGTTTGTCTGTTTGTTGGTTAGCAAGATATCTCAAAAGTGTGAACAGATTTTAATTAGATTTGTTGAAAAGTTCAGCTTTGGGTCAAGAAAGAAGTGTTTCTTTGTTGTTAGGGTTTTTTTTGGGGGGGGGGGTAATTTAAAAGGATTTCTTGGGGGGGGAGGAACTAACCATCTTGTCCATCATCATTGTGTATGTTAATACAGATATTGATGCATGCTAACAAATATGGGTTATCCCTCCCTGCAAGATGCACTGAGTACTTTCTAGTTTTCTTTTGCCTTTTGTTAGGCACATCAGCATGGAGGCGAATTGTCATCCCCACCAGTCACTAATTCCCAAAATTAAAATGTGCTTTTTAATGTATGTGCTAACCATTCAGTCGCTTTTAGATCTGTTTGTGTACAGATGAAAAAAAACAAGATATTGTGTTAATTTATGAGTTTTAGAGGTGCTGGTGCATTTTTTACATTTTGGAAAGGTAACCTCCTGGGTCCAGTTCCATACTTATCACAAGACAAGCCAGACAAAAAGTTGTAAAGTTTGAGTGAAGTGTGCCTTTAAATGCCCATGTCCATTAAGTATGTCTGATTCTCTCTATATCCAGTTTACATTTGTTATTCCTGCTGTATTTCCTCCTCATATTTTCTCACAAATGTAATATAAACTGCTGTAATTAAGAAAGATACAAAGTACAAAAACAGTGTGACAGAGTCTGTAGGGTGATATGAGGTTAATTTCAGAGACTCCTGTTGGTGTCAGTGACTGACAGTAAGCAGAGTGTAACATATTGTACTTACTGATTTAAAAAAATAACCAATTATTGCTTCATGTTTTCTGTGATGAATCAGCTTGCTCTGTGGATGTTGTTTTTCCCACTAAACCAAAATAAATGGCATGAAACAAGTGGTTTCTTCTGTAGGGAGGAAAACAAGCCATTATATCTCTTTTACATACTGATTTGATGCAGACACCAGCTGCAGGAGAGGCAAAGAGAGGCAAATTAGATGATTAGCACAAATGTAAAGAAATACCAGAATAAACCTTAAGTGCACAGTTTCTATTCAGTTTCAAAGGCCTTTTGGTTCATATACACAGCACAAAGTTAAGTATGGGTAAACAGTCATTTCTGTAGTTTTGTTTTCAGCAGCTGTTCAGCCATCAGTGTTTGAAGCATTGAGGTGTCTCTGAAACCCACTCAGCATTCAGTCCGTTGCCGTGTCCTGCTCCCTGCAGGCTGCCGAATGAGAGCTTCCTACTTTGTCAAATCCACAGACAGTCTGCATGCCTTGGCCCAGTCCCAGAGTCTCATGGGCAATCTTCCATCCATTGACTCCATGCAAACAGAAGTGTCATGACCTGACTTTTCATTCGTCAGCCTCAGCAGCCAGCATCCAAACTTTGTTCCTCGTCTGTCCCTGTGTTACACACCACCTTCCCTTTCCTCATCATTAATGAAAATGTCTCCAATCAAAGTATATGATGACTACTAATATGTTGTAACTATCAAGAACAACAGGTTGAAAGCATACTAGGAATTTTTCTGGCCAGAAATAATTTCATCTTAACTGCCGAATAAATGGTAAAGGTGGCTAATTTACCTTTGTGCAAGGTAAATGGATACCTTCCAAATGACAGGAATACACTGAAATATCTGTTGTGAGTCTTAAATACTTATCCGTGTTTGAAAGATGGCTCTGAAAAGTTTGTAGCTTGTTCCTTAATTAAGGATGGCATCATTTTTCCAAAACAGGACTACAAACGCCACTTCTATTTTGTACCTCCTGATTCTGCTGCAAGTGGCGTATTTGGGGAGTTTGTCACTTTTTGCTTGCTTTCAATTTGCAACTACACTGCTAGATGCCACTCCTGCCAATCCTACACACTGGTCCTGTAATGAGTATTTTTTTAAAGTGCCAACCATAAATAGTATCAAAAACCAGGGTTTGATCAAATGAAAATCTTACAGATTGTATTGTTTAACCAGCTGTGAAACATATTTAAAGTTCTGATTTCTGACTGAACAGAAAGAGCTGAAGAGTCCAAAAGGGAAGACGTTCTTGCATTTGCTGTGTGGCACCATCCATATTTTACCTAACCCTGCTCTGCTGAATGGGAAACAACAATGATTGAACTTTCCTCTTTGTGTCTATCGTCACAAATGAAAGCTAGCCACAACCAACGGTAGCAACTACTTGACACGCAACAAGTCACTATGTTGCCAAGCTTCCAGCACCACATATTTCACAGGGATTAGGTGCCACTTTATGGTGAGACCAAGCACAGACTGTTGTTATATTTGGCATCCCCTGAGTATTAATGTGTGAAGTGAATCTGTGTGAAGTACTTCTTCACTGAAAAGAAGCACATGGCCCCAATTAGACGACCTCAGAGGCTGGGACAGGACAACCACAAAGCATATGGAACTATAAAGGCCACGCTTTTGTTTTGTCAATCTCTGTCAGCATCTCTCAAATATTAAAACCCATATTCACAATTAGCGGGAGGATCGAATCAGCGCTTTCCATTTTCCCGAGCATGACTACGCCAGCTGCAGGAGCAGGGACTGTGTCACTTTGCTGCTCTGACTGCAAATGAATCTGAGCAGCCTGATTTGAGCTAGACAAGTAAAGTTTAAGCCGATTCATACAGAATGCTGTAATTAGCAACTATTTAAAGCAGGTATGAGAAGGAATAAGCATAGTTATCTCCCTGAGTCAATGGCAATTAACTTGACAACACTAAATTGGAGTTTTAAAAACCCAGAGGAAATATGGCTAGAGTCACGGCTGTTATGTTTGATAGTTTCAACAAAAAGTTCCAGTGAGAGCCAATTAGTTGTTTTAACATGAAGGTAGTCGAGTTTCACAACAAGACATGTTCAGAAGGATCCTCTAAAGGCTGCTGTTAGAGATGTTGGAAAGCCTGTGTGGCTCAGATCCGGCTCTCAGAACTGATACATCGATTTGATCAATAGATTTGGCAGCTGAGGCCGTCCGCTGAAAGCAGCCGATGTTTGAGCTGGCTGCAGTGCTTCCTTGCATCTTTTATCCTTTACACACGCCTCGCTTCCCTCTGAGAGAACAGGGATCAAACACGTCACAAATCCCCGACGGAAACACAAGCTTAGATCCACACTCAGCAGCTCACATACAGAGACACACACTTCTGAATGGTTCAGGTTCTCTCACACACACATCCAGTGTACAAACAGATGAATCAAATGTGGGTTCATGTACACACACAGAGAAGCTCCTAATTCTCCACAGCTGTTGTCACTTTATTTTGATGTTTTTGCAGTTCTGTGCTGGTGTGAACGGATGGTGTGTGTGTGTGTGAGAGAGAGAGAGAACCATTTTTTCCCAGGGTACAACAGTTTTTCCTTCAAAGATTACAAGATATCTTGTTTCATCCCATCTGAAACACCAGCCAGACACACTTTTCCCTCCTTTAGTGTCCTCATCTCTCCTCTCTCATGCTGAGCTCCTGAAATAAATATATAGAGGTATGTTAATTTCGATTAATGCTTGGCCATGAAGAAACTAATATAAATGCTGGATTCCCCATAGATGTGTTACATGGCTGATTGCTCTGATCCCCTTTTTAATTGCCTTTTAATTAACATGGTAAACTTCACTAAACAGTAAAATTAACTTTAAGCAGGTGCATACTATCTTGGTGTGTGTGTGTGTGTGTGTGTGTGTGCGCGTGTGTGCGTGCGTGCGTGCACACAAGAGGAATTTAATTGCACATTTGGATGCAGCTGTGGTGAGTGAAATGATAAACCATGTTTCTACTGATAACATCAGTCTAGTGGCTCATGAAGTCGTTGTTTAAATTACAGGTGGAGATTTTAACAAGAATGTGACTGATTAGCACTGAAAGCCGGGGAACATACTTCAGGTTTGTCAGTCCCACCAACTCTAGTTATGCTCCGAGCCATCCTCTATCCGGTGTCCCTCAATTGCTGATAAGGCTATCACTTGCAATTGTTAGCCACGGCAGGCAGCGTCATTTCCTTGGT
>NW_023339751.1:18979280-18988052 GCF_004916995.1 Morone saxatilis | reverse complement strand
TTTGACTCCAAACTATTGGATGGATTGACATGGCAATGAATGAACTTACCCTTAACCTTCCACCTGGTGCCATCATGAGGTCAAAATAAGATGCATATCTTATTACATGGTACACTTGCTAAACGGTAGCATAATAGTATTGTCATTGTGAGCATGACAGTATGCTGATTTGAGCATTTAGCAGAGCATGGCTGTAGACTTAGTTACCTAAGATGAATGCACTATGGCAATTATCATTGCTAAAGTGAGGTTTATAGTTATGTGTAAGGGGCCAGCCCATTGTGGAGACTTTTTAAGACAACCTTAAGCAATGCCATTTCCACAAACCTTCTCTTTGCTGTCACAATCAATAAAAAATAAACAGTAATTGCAGGACAGGAGTCTCTGTGACAAAGTGGGTGACAGCCCACCATTTGTCCCATTCACTCTTTATTTATTTCTAACCATGCTCTTTTGTTTCTTTAGCCGGCATCTTCTATTTTTAGCTTTACTTACTATCCCATAGTTGTTTGTGTTTAGCATTATAACATATTACATTTACTGTCAACATTTTCTGAAACTCAGAAAAACAGTGTTGATTAGGTCGGGTTATTGTTTACCCCCCACTTAAAAGGAGAATGTGGGGATCATTTTTGGTTGAATGTTAATCTCGATTAGAATTTGTGTATGAATATAGAGGTATTTTTGGTAATGTGGAGAGGAATGTTAATGTCTTGTTTATACTGATGATGTTTACTGATACAAAGAACATTTTGTCATTTACCTGCTTTAGGTGAGAAAGACAGAGACAACCCTGAATGAAAACCGTTGTTAGTACCAACACCAGCAGCCGTTAAGTGAACTGCAGTCACATGGACCGCAAAACGCATTTCAAACTGGTCTGGCCCATCAGCACCGCACTATCATTGTTAAAAACCTGTTTTTATTATTTTAAACTTGCTATTTGTCTGGGTTTCATTTTCAGTAAATCTTTAAAGCTAAAGTAGTGGCGGAGAAGGCCACCAGCTTTTGGATGGGGAAAGTTTGATTTATATCACATGACACAATTAGCCAACATAGTTTTTGATAGTAGAATTTATTGCTTTCTCGTAGGCTGTGGTCACAGAGTATAGGTGGCTACTATAGACTGTATACTTAACAAAGCAGCTAGTGAAGAATTTTTTTTTTATTTTTTTGTTTTTACATGATTGATGTTCAAAAGTAGCTCTGGCCTTACTGGGCCGTGCACATTCCATACAGTCTGTAAGCAAGAGTGAGAATATTCCAGGGCATTGGCCAAACAAGATACATTAGACTGAATGCTGGAAAATAAATTATAATCATATTAAGAATATTAGCATGTCTTATGTTCCTTTATTTCATTTAGACTATTGACTCAATGCTACTAACTAGCTTGCCGTCACTCCATCAGCCAACAACACGAAGCAACCAAGGCTAGACCGACACAGCCAGCCAGCCAACCCCAGCTGGGTTTATAACAAGACAGAAACAGAGAAAGTTTAGGTACGTAAAGCCAGACACTGGAATCAATCACCATTTTCCTTCAGATATATGCACAAACCAACCACACAACAAGAGCTTGAATCTTAACAACAACACACACAGCCTCAACGCTGGCACCAACTGCATGTCTCCTCTCGTATTCATACTCCAGGCCCTAACCAGTCCCTTCAGGTGTGAACCACCGCTCAAACGTATAAGAGGGGAGGAGGGGGAGAAAACAACACACACAAACGCATACTTATTACATAATAATGATGGCTCACCTTAGCTGATGAGGTAATTTGGCAAGCTAACATACTCAAATAATATGTCGCTAGCAATAATGTTAGCGAGCTAACATTAGTCAGCAGCTGCAACCCAGCCACGCTGAATAACATTATCTGGCGCTAGCCGCAACAATCAACAGTATTTTGCTATATTGGCAAATTAGCAATTTCTCTGTGTTAGCAAGCAAGTTAATTTTAGCCAAATAAAACAACTACATTACAATATATTTCACAAGCAATGGAGTAATGTTAGCTTTGAGTTTGGACTTTGCGTTGGACTCTGTATTGCGGTGGGCGCAGGTTGTTACTGATGTTTGTTGTGAAGATGTCAGCAGACCCCAATTATAAGCTAACGTTAGCTGGTGTTGCACACTATTGATACTGTATTGAAGTGGAGAGAGCGTGCATATACGTCTCATCCAAATCCAGCCCTCATCCCTACATACTGTAGAAACACATATAAATCAGTCCACAGGCAACTGAGAAAGTTGGAAAAGGTCAAATTTTTTGAGTAAGGTTATAACCCGTTCACACATACAAGTTATTAATACATACAAAATGATATGTCAAATCAAATCTTACATATGGAACCTTTTTAGTAGTTGGTCAAGGTAGGATAATATCCATGTAGCACGTGAGTTTCACAAGCTGGATGTTCTGCTGCCAGGGATCAAATCCACGTCTTTAATACATGTACAAATGTACTTTTGTACGTACCGTCCTCTTCCCAAACTTGTAATATTACAGAGATCTAATACTTTCACTAATCCTTGAAGTTTGTTTGATGTTTAAAATTCCCATCCACCTCAGCTGAAGCTGAGCTGCTGATCTCTCCACTATAAATACTTCTTAACCTTCCCTCTATTATAAATTCTTGGCACTGTATTTGTTGGATCCCGTCAGTATGTTATCGTTTTGATGCACTGCTTCTATTTGGAGAGAAAGAGAGAGAGCGGTTTTACTGCCAAAGGAAGGAGAAAGAACGCTGGCTGTGTCAAAGGTTCATATAAAACAGCTGCCTTCCTCCTCCTCACTTTGTTTATCATGAGGCTGGTGTCACTGTGTCTTGATTGTTGCCTGTTTTTTTTCTATTTCAGTGTGAATCCTGTTTCTATCTACCTTTTCATATTCTGCTACCATTTAGATTATATAGCTCGGCTTGTGGTCAGCTAAAGTTATCTAAAAACCCTGTATGCATTGTATAGAGCCATGGGAAATGGAGAAACAAAGAAGAAAGAATTTTCAAGGCAGCCAATTGTCTGCTTTTGTTCAGTATCTTGCTTAATTGCATTTCTTTTGTATGTTAATGCATTTTAAAGTATGCACATTTTGCTCCAATTGTTTATAGCAGTGGTAATGAACTAAACACAGGCAGGTATGAAAGGCTAATCGAAAATAAATCAGTGTAATTGATGGTGGTAAATCGATAGCTGATCCTCTTTCTCCTCGACTGATTTCCATCTGTTTCCATCTTGTCTTTTGTAAAGACATCACCAATTTAAAACAGCAGCCTCCCATTAATCCCATTAACAAGTTGAGAGCTGTTCCTCCAGTGGGGATATTAGTAAATGAATGGCTGATTACTTTGGAGTAATGTAGGGAGGACTCTGGGGAAACAGATTTGTTCCTCTCTGTGCGAAGCTTGTCTATAGTATAAGCCATTGTTGAAGCAAATACAGAGCTGTTTATGGTCTTTGCAAGCTATTAATAATGTTTATGTCAGCTCGCACTGCACACATTGATGTACACAAACTCAAATACAGTAAACACATTTCAATGTATCCTATTTTAGGGTGTCTATTCTATGTTTAGGGTCATTATTTGGACATGGACAGTGGATAAAAATACTGTTCTAGCATATTCCATGTTATTTTTTATAAAAACATATAAAAATACTGTTCACACACATGCCTATACAGAGACACTGCTTGTCCGCTCTGTATCGTAATGTTGGTAGTGCAAGAGGAAGACATTTGAGATAATAAAGTTTGATTGTTTTTTGGCCTTTTATTGCCTTTATTTGATAGAGACAGCGGAAGATTGACAGGAAAGGGGGGTAGTTTGATTGTTTTTGGCCTTTTTATTGACTTTATTTGATAGAGGACAGCGAAGATTGAACAGGAAAAGGGGGTAGAGAGGAGAGGGGATGACAAGCAGGCAAAGCGTCGGTCAGATTCGAACCAGGCCGCTGCAGCAAACTCCGTATATGGGTCGCCAGCTCGGTACTGACTGAGGCCTAACCAGACGGCCCATTTTGAGATAATAAGATCAACTATCCTCTTAAACAAAATAGCTACAGTATTCGCTAGAGGAGCACATCGCCAATGTAGACCTGGCAGACACCAAAAATACTGTCCAATTTAATTGGTTTAAAATGGGTAAAATACCTTATTGTAATTGTAAGAGCAGAGTTTAAATTTTGACACACATAATTAAAGTACTGAGGTGGTGCAGTATAATGCAGACATTATGTAACATGCCAACTATAATTCGCTTTATAGAGTCATAAGAGGGTCGGTAGTTCACTGGCTGAAGGAGGTGGCAGAGTTGTTTTGTATCTGGTTTAGCATCTAGCAAGGCTGGTGCTGTTTTAATTATACCTGGATGCTCAAGGGGCAGGACAGCTATCAGTCCAGCAGGAACGTGTAAAGACAGACAGAGCTGCCAAGAGAGATGGAGAAATGTGCTCACCACTAACAGTTTTTTAACAAATGAATCAGGAAACAGTGGAAAGAGAATTGATCGCCCAACATCAGAACGTTTCATAGGATGACCTTAGATCTTTAGACGTCAGACCGCTAATGGAAGAGCTCGGGTTGGAACATTGTAGAGTCGTTGAATACATTCTGGCACCTTGAAAGCACAGCGTTGGCCGTTCTGCTTTTTTTCATTGATGTCAGAAGAGGGCGCGGTGTGATGAAAGGGACAGAGACAGACGAGTAAAAGTTGAAAAGAAGAAAAGTTTTTGGTCTTCCCTCCCTTTGTCTGCCTGTGACAAGCTCTGATGCCACTCCCTGTCTCTCTCTCTCTCTCTTTCTCTCTTATCGTTGTCAGTCTGCCTTCTTTCTTTCTTGCTTTCTCTTTGTTTTTCACTGCAGAGAGGTTCGCCTGGGTCGGTGATTTCAAGGTCCTGATTTTCTTTAGTATTACTGCCTTCTGTTTCACATAGTCAGGCACTGTCTGTTCCATTTTTATTTGCTTGTTCTTATGTGTTGTTTTAGTCATGGTTCCTTCCTCATCATCTGCTTTTCTTTCTACTGTGTCCTGATTTGTTTTGATTCAAGCTCCAAGTATGACTATAACTGTCTTTGGTAAGTGCAAGAAAATGAATATCCAACGATGCAACCAGGAAACGCATTAGTATCAAACAGGAACCCAGACAGCCAATGTTAGAACACTTAAGCATATTTATCAGTTGGATTGTGCTACCTTGTGTTTTTATTGCAAATGATTTTAAATAACAGCTACCACAAATACTGTGTTGAATCAGCTGACTGCCTTTTTAACAGACAATCTCTGGATGTCTTTTCCTGTAAAAATGTTGCTACACTGAGGTCTGATTTGGAAACAGGCGGCTTATAGGTTAATTTTAACTAACACATATTGTTAAGGTGGGATGCATTAGCAGTGCGTTATTAGTTGAGGTCTAAAGTCTAGGGGTTTAATGAGGTGATGGTGCTCATTTTAAAAGTTTCTGTTTCATTGCAGTTTGGTCAGTTTTAGGTTTCCCCCCCCCCCCTGTGTAAAGCATCCCAGTGTGTCTTTTCTAGTGGTTTTTTTTGGGGGAAGGGGTTGGTCATGGTAAAATCCCGCCCTTCTTTTGCCCCTCTGATCTGCTGTAGGTGATCTTCTCAACTCACGATTCCTAAAACATCTCGAAGACTTGTCATCTTGAATTAGAATTAGCTGTATGCCAAGAAAACCATAGTTACTCAACTGAAAGTACAGAGCTAAGCGTATTGTACTTGTATCAGACGCATGGCAAAACCTATGAAAAGCGTCACATCAAAGGAGGACAATTCTGATCCCATGTTCATGGAACAATCCCGGCTCCGTTTCCCTCGAGTTCATTAAGACGAGCTGATTCCTCTACACACCAGGTCTGCTACCATCAGCGCCTCAGCCACTCAGATCTTCTTCGAACCCGCATTATTATAACTCAAACTGACAACAACGCACGACGTAGACGTGCATGCCCGACCCAGCCACGTGTCGATGACCATGGTCACGCCCGCCCATTTTTCACTCACTTTCCCCTTTTTTTGTTGTTGTTATGTTTTTTCTTTGGTCTCCTGCCTTTCTTTTTTTCTTTCTTTGTTTGTGATTTGGTATCGAGATAGTCCGCAAGCTGTTCGGCCCATATTCGCCCTGTTTGGTGTGGTTTTTTAATATGAAATTTATGTTCGGTTTTGTCAAGATACTTGTGTGCTATTCCCATCGTTTGGTGTTAAATAATAATAAAGTAAAAAAAAGATGAAACACATCTTCTAAGACACGAGGGTGGCCATCAGTAATTTAATTTAAAAGAACCAGTCAAACTTCCCTGTTTGTACACGTCACAATCTGTTGTGAAATCAAGCGCGTGGTGTAGGGAGGAATGAACAGACCTAGACGCATTGAGAAGCTGACGGTGGACTAATGTATGTGACGTGTGGACGCAGTTGTGAAAAACAAATCCTTGGTTGTTCAAGTGTACAAGGAGTGTTTCTCGAACCATGGGTGAAATGACCAAAACAGTATCCTGCCTGGACAAACAAGTAAGATTGGTGATAGTGAGACTACTGGCCAAGTGGTAGGAACGACCATATTTCTGTGGACAGCTGGCGAACAATTGTGTGGTGTAGTTGTTAAGGATTATATTTTTCCCTTTTGGCAAAGTTACACAGAGCATCTTTCAATCAGCCTGATTAACCACAAAGAAGTCGTTGAACTGCGCTGTGTTCGCTTTTGCAGCTCTTTTCATGCTCCATTGTGCTGCGCAAGTCTTACATTCAGAGATTAACTCATAACTTGATTAGATGAAGGCTTCCCTCGATCTTTAAAATTAGATTCAAAATCCGTTAAAACAGCTGTTAGGTTCCTGTACTTCTGTAGTGAGGAAACAAAGAAGGAAGTCGTCAGTATTTTGAATGGGCACAGGTTGTTGAGTTGCGATTGTTGTGGAGCTGAAAGAGTCATTCTATTGGTGTTAATCTGTTCCGCCAAGCGATGCGTCCAACGCTTCCACTTTAACGTTTACTCAGGTATGTTTGTTGTTGTAACCGCTCGTTACTGTAACGTCAAAGTGTGTATTCTTGTGTCTTTGCTATCTTGGTTTCTCATGATTTATTTTGAAAACAGTGCGAATCGCTATTTGATGTGGACTAAAGCAGCAGAAACAAAGGAAATGACCAATGGTTGATCTATATAATAAATTCATCACAAGTACATAAACCACCGGCCCCGCCCAAATGTTAAAACATGCACTGTGGAAAGAGGATAAAAAAAACTATAAAGTAGGGAGATGATTGCCTGCCTCCTATTTCAGTTATGTACAGTGTTTACAAGAATGCCGACCGCAACACTGTGATTGCAATGCAGATCGGGGAGTGCTCACAGCAGCTATTGCGATGTGAGCCTGGTCGCGTCATTCTCCTCCATAGGAAAAAAGTGAATGTGAACTGTCCAGTATTTTTCTTTTTCTGGATTATCCTGTCAAGCGCTACGTTTGTCAAGCTATGTCGTGCGGTAAAGCACGGCTTGTGTACCAAGCGCCTGACCTTCAGCTCCCGCACTTATCACGTATGTATCGACAAACTAAAGACCATGAACTGCTTCCTTACGGACCTGCCGATGAACCACCAGAGCTGGTCAAGTGAATTCGATAATAGTCAGCACCGTTGGTGCTAAGCTGGATATCGTCTTATTTCCAGAGACACTCTTGAATAACCTCGCAGCCTCTTATGCTCACCAGCGAATGACGCATCTATCTTCTCCTGAAGCTGCTCCAGCGTGCGGCCTGTTAGTCAGAAAGCGACCCAGGAGGGAGGAAAAAAGTTTGATAGAAAGGAAAAACGCTGATTGCAAATGAACAGAAACAGCTCAGCCTTTTTGAGATATTAAATGTTGCCACTAAGCACGGTGATAAATTGGTCTTATTACCTGCGTCTCCAACACTGATAAAACAAAGTACTTTTGACTGAAGATGTCAGACGCAGAAGCTAGTGGAGGAGTTGAGTGTTGTTCTTTTGGTTCCTGTGCTGGTTGCGTGTCCAGTGCAATGGAGCAATCATACATAATCTTTGTACCAAATGCAAAGAACCGAACACGCAAGTGATGCAGTTCGAGGAAACAGATGAAGCACAGTGCTGAGAGACGCAAAGTAAAATGACAATTGAAAGCAAGATAGACAGATTCATTAAGGGCCCAGTGTTATGTGTGTTTTGGCATGCTCTATTTAAGTAGGAGCGTGAAAAAAAAAAAGTAATGTGAATCTGTCCGATGGCGTGAAAAATGTATCAGTTGAATATAACAAGTGACCTCGAATTGTTAAGTTGCACAGATAGGATACAAGCAGAGTTTTAAAAGACAGAAGACGCGTGTTTACTTTTCAGTGTTCTGCAAACAGTGAACCAGCAAACATTATGTATGGCGCAGGAAATCTCTCCGCTTGACTGAGACGCTGGTCAAGCGGGGTGGAGATTGTTGTGTCACAAGAAAGGGAAATAAAAACAAGCTGAGAGTTTAGGGAGCACGGTTCTGCGTTTACTATCAGAACTAATTGTTTGCTGCCTGCGCAAGTGATGTAAGCTTACGTAGGGTCGAGGGCCAGACTACACCGTGGGGGACTGAAGGAATCAGGGAGAGGATGGTGCAATGGGAAGAAGTCGTTTTGGTGTCTTGCAGGACGCTGGTGTTCCAGATAAGCTGAGGTGCTCTGTTGAAAGACCCGTAAAAACATGTATTCCACCGGGAAGATGTGTAAGATAAATATACCCGAAGATTAGTTCCTCCAGTTCGAGCA
>NW_023339751.1:18971617-18979255 GCF_004916995.1 Morone saxatilis | reverse complement strand
TTTTAAGCATTGGTTAATTGTTTTGTTGTTTTGGTACAACTGCAGTTATTATTATTTCTGTCATTTTCATGCCATCATTTAACAACCTAAATCCTAATGGATTTTACATTTGACAAGCTGGTGTAGTATCATAGATGGGTCTTAAACCATTTCAGTTTTGTGGTATCAACAAAAACATTATCTATTATGTTTCTAGATTGGTATGTATAGTCATAAACAAACACTAATGATTCATTGGGTGTGTCTGTCAGAAGAGAAAATAATCCTCCTTATTAATTATTGTGCTTGCTTATCACTATACTGTACTGGTTGCTTGCTTTTAAAGAGTTTAATGTGGTTAAGATGCAGTATTGCAGTTTTAGTGTTGAGCACTGGGTATGGAATTACAACTTTATTATTATTTTTGGCCTTTTCATGCCTTTATTTGATAAACACAGCTGAAAATTGACAGGAAAGGGGGGTAGAGAGAGAGGGGATGACAAGCAGCAAAGGGCCGTCGGTCAGATTCGAACCAGGGCCGCTGCAGCAACTCCGTATATGGGTCGCCAGCTCTACCGACTGAGGTAACCAGACGCCCCATTTGAGATAATAAGATTCAACTAATCCTCTTAAACAAATAGTACAGTATTTCCTAAGCAGCACATAGCAATGTAGACCTGGCACGACACAAAATACTGTCCAATTTAATGGTTTAAAAGGTAAAATACCTTATTGTATATTGTAAGAGCAGAGTTACATTTACACACATAATTAAAGTACTGAGTGGTGAGTATAATGCAACATATGTAACATGCAATATAATTCCTTTTATAGAGTCATAGAGGTCGTAGTTACTGCTGAAGGAGTGGCAGAGTTGTTTTGTATCTGGTTTAGCATTAAAGCTGGTGCTGTTTTTAATTATAACCTTGATGCTCAAGGGTCAGGACAGCTATCATCCAGCAGGAACGTGTAAAGACAGACAGAGCTGCCAGAGAGAGGAGAAAAGTGCTCACACTAACACGTTTTACAAATGAATCAAAACATGGAAAAGAATGATCCCACATCAGAACGTTTCATAGTATGACCTTAAGATCTTTAGACGTCAGACGCCTAATGAAGAGCTCGGGTTGGAACATTGTAGAGTCGTTGAATACATTTCTGGCACCTTTGAAAGCAGCGTTGCCGTTCTCTTTTTTCATGATGTCAGAAGAAAGGGCGCTGTGATGAGAAGGACAGAGACAGACAGTAAAGGTGAAAGAAGAAAAGTTTGTTTGGTCTTCCCTCCCTTTGTCTGCCTTGACAACTCTGATCTCACTCCCTGTCTCTCTCTCTCTCTCTTTCTCTCTATCGTTGTCAGTCTGCCTCTTTCTTTCGTTGCTTTCTCTTTGTTTTTCACTGCAGAGAGGTTCCCTGGTGGTGATTCAGTGTCCTGATTTTCTTTATATTACCTGCCTTCTGTTTCACATAGGCAGGCACTGTCTGTTCCATTTTTATTTGTTTATGTGTTGTTTTTAGTCATGGTTCCTTCTCATCATCTCTTTTCTTTCTACTGTGTCCTGATTTGTTTGATTCAACTCCAGTATGACTATAACTGTCTTTGTAAGTGCAGAAAATGAATATCCAAGATGCAACAGGACAACATTAGTATCAAACAGGAACCCAGACAGCCAATGTAGAAACTAAACATATTTATCAGTTGGATTGTGCTCCTTGGTTCATGCAAATGATATAACAGCTACCAAAATACTGTTTGAATCAGGCTGACTGCCTTTTTAACAGACAATCTCTGGATGTCTGTTTCTGTAAAAATGTTCTTACACTGAGGCTATTGGAAAAGGCGCTTATTAGCTTAATTTTAACTAAGCACATATGTTAATGGGAATATTACAGTGCTTATATTAGGTCTAAAGGGTCTAGGGTTTAATGAGGTGAGGGGTTCATTTTAAAAGTTTCCTTGTTTCATTGACAGTTTGTCCAGTTAGTCCCTGTGTAAAGCATCCCAGTGTGTTTTCCTATTGTTTTTGGGGGAAGGGTTTGGTCATGGGAAAGATCCCCCTCTTTCCCTCCATCTGTCTCTTAGGTGATCTCTCCTCACTCACAGTCCTAAAACATCTCAAGACTTTCATCTTAATAGAATTAACTGTATCCAAGAAAACCATATTACTCAACTGGAAATACAGAGCTAAGCTATGTACTTGTTATCAGACCATGCAAACCTAGAAAAGCTCACATCAAAGAGACAATCTGATCCCATTTCATGACACCCGGTCTCCTTTCCCTCAGTTCATAAAGAGCTGATTCCTCTACACACCATCTCTACATCACCTCACCCACTCAGATCTTCTCAACCCCATTATTATAACTCAAACTGACAACAACCCACACGTAACGTGCATGCCCGACACTACGTGTCATGACATGTACCCCCATCCACTCACTCCCCTTTTTTTGTTTTGTTATGTTTTTCTTTGTCTTCCTGCTTTCTTTTTTCTTTTTTGTTTGTGCATTTTATCCATGTCCCAATGTCCCCATATTCCTGTTGTTGTTTTTTTAATAAATTATTTGGTTTTGTAAATACTTGTGTTATCCACTTTGTGTTAAATAATAATAAAATAAAAAAAATAAACACATCTTCTAGACACAGGGTGGCGCCATCAGCTAATTTAATTTAAAAACCAGTCCAAACTTCCCTTTTGTACAGTCACAATCTGTAAATCAGGCCTGGTAGGGAGGAATAACAGACCTTAGAGCGCATTGAGAACTGACTGGGGACTAATTATGTGATGTGACAGTTTAAAACAAATCCTGTTCAAGTGTAAAATGTTTCTAGAACCATGGTAAATGCAGACAAACAGTGATCCTCTGACAAACAATAAGATTGTGATAGTGAGACTACTGGCAAGTGTAGAACGACCATATTTCTGGAACCAGCTGGCGAACCAAACTTGGTCTGTGTATTGTTAAGGATTATATTTCCTTTGGCAGTTACACAGACATCTTTCAATCAGCCTGATTAACACAAAGGAATCAGTTGAAACTGCCTGTGTTTGCATTTGCACTCTTTTCATGCTCCATTGGCTGCCAGTCATTTCACATTCAGAGATAACTCATAGACTGTGAATTAGATGAAGGCTTCCCTCATCCTTTAATTATTCAAATCCTAAAACACTGTTAGGTTCCTGTACTGTTCTATGAAGGGAAACAAAAAGAAGTCGTCATATTTTAAGGCGCACAGGTTTTGAGTTGCATTTGTGGAGCTGAAAGAGTCATTTATTGTGTTAATCTTTCCGCCACATGCGTAACTTCCACTGTTAATTTATCAGGCTATTTTTGTTGGTAACCGCGGTTACTGTAACTCAAATGTGTATCTTGTTTTGCCTATCTTGGTTCTCATGATTATTGAAACAGTGCAATCGTATTTATGTGATAAGCAGCAAAAACAAAGGAAATGACAATGGTTGATTATTATAGAATAATTCAATCACAAGTATAAACCATATTTAAACATTTTACTGTGGGAAAGAATAAAAAAAATATAAATAAATATTGCCTGCCTCCTATTTGCAGTTATTACAGTTTTACAAAATCCAACACATCTGTGATCCAATGCCAATGCTCGGAAGCACTATTCATTACTGTCCATCATTCTCCCTCCATAGGAATGAATGACTTCCAGTAATTTTTCTATTTCTGATTTATCCTTCAACCTATTGTCAGGAGCCTGATGTTCGTAAACCACTGCTTTGTACCAAGCCTGACCTCTCACCTCCCCCACTTATCACATAATTATCACAAACTAAAACCATGAACTCTTCCTTACCACTCATAACCACAGAGCTGTCAAAATAATATAGATATCACACTTTGTCTAAGCTGATATCATTTATTTCCAGACACTCTGAATAACCTCCAGGCCTCCTTATCTCACAGCAATGACCATCTATCTTCTCCTGAAGCTGCTCAGCTGTGCGGCCTGTTAGTCAGAAAGCGACCCAGAGGGAGAAAAAAGTTATAAAAAAGAAACTGATGCAAATGAACAAAACTCAGCCTTTTGAAATATAAATGTTCCCACTAAGCACGGAGATAAATTGGTCTTAATTACCTGCTTCTCCAACACTGAGAAAACCAAATACTTTTGATGAGATGATTCAGACAGAGACATTAGAGGATGATGTTTTCTTTTGTTCCTGTGCTGGGTTCTGTCCAGTGCATGGAAGCAATCATAGCAGCTAATCTTGTTCTGTAAGCCAAATGCAAAACCACACAGTGACTCATCAGGAAACAATGAAGCACATTCTGAACGCAAATAAATGACAATAAAGCAAATAAACAGATTCATAAGGGTCATTATTATTTGGTTTCATCTCTATTTATAGAGGGCTGGAAAAAAAAAGTAAGTGAATCTGTCCATGCCTGAAAAATGTAGTCAGTAAATATCAAAATACCTCAATGTTAATTGCACATAGGAGTACAAGCAGACTTTTAAAAACAAAGACAGGCAGTTTACTTTTCATTTTCTACAAACAGTGAAGCACAAAAACATTATTGTATCTCAGGAAATCTCTCCGCTTGACCTGAGACGCTGGGGGTCAACGGTGGAGATTGTTTTGTGGTCACAGAGAAAGGGAAATAAAAACAGAGCTGAGGAGTTTAGGGAGCACGGTTTCTGCTTTACTATCAGACACTAATTGGTTTTGCTGCCTGCGGCAAGGTGATGGGTAAGCTTACATGGTCGAGGGCCAGACTACCGAGGCTGGGGGTGACTGACAGGAATCAGGGAGGAGATGGTGCAATGGGAGAGAGGTCTGCAGGACGGGTCTGTGTCCAGATGAAAGCTGAGTGCTGCTTTAAAGACGTACAGAACATATTCCACAGTACAGTACATTATGTTCATGTCATCTTCAGTTACTGTAAAGTAATTGTTTCTGATACTGTTCTGATACTGAGTATATTGACAATAAACACATTGGTTTGTTTTCCCCATTGCATTTGAGTTCATAGTCTATATTTACAGCATGCTACAAATGCTAATTCTCCAGATGATAGTGTTTTATAATTTGTAAATCAGTGTGCAGTTGGCATGTGGAAAGAGCTATTTATTTGGTGCTGCAAAGAGTTTATATCGTTTTGAATGTTGCTTTTACCAGAGTTGTAAGATATTTTGTATTTTTGTGTATATCTTTTTGGTTTTTGTTTGTGGAGTTTTCAACAAAGAGGGCCCTTTCGTTTCAGAAATGGTGTTTTCGTATTGTTCAGTCACATTTCTCCAACAAGTTCCCATTTTTTTTAAAAACTCTCCACACAGTCAACACAGAAGCACTCAGTGTGGACCAAACCACATTAGTGCATTTTGGATGTGAGATTAACTGTTGTGCTGAGCTGCAAAAGAGAACTGTGTAAAGAGATTTGAAAGAATGCGCTCGGTACAAAAAGGAAGAAAGAAATGTGAGTTAGCAACTTAAAAAAAAAAAAACCCTGCAAACAAATTATGCTGCGTAGTTCTGCTCTTGGAAAACCCCAACATCAAATCCTGCCCTGTGTACTTTCCTTGTTGTAAACGTTTGTGTGTGATTTTGTATGTTGTGTGTTCTATATTTATATTTTCCTATCACTTTCAGTTTTAAAGTTAGTCAGGGCCACTTTATTTCTATTATTAAATGTATTTTTATGCATTTGTTGTATTTCTATTGTGGGGCTTTTGGAAAGTTATTTGTCTAAGGTTTATGTTTATGCTTGGCTGTTGTGTTTTGCTGGTAGATGGCGGATTGTTAACATGCAGGAATGTTTGTTTTGTTGTTAGTTAAAGTGTCTGAATAGTCACAGGAGGGATGGGACTTGAAAATGACTGGACAGAAAAATTGAATATTCATTCATTTATTCATTCATATATATAGTTCAAGCATGCTTACTACCTACTTCTTAAAATGAGCAAGGACCAGAACTTATTATTTTCTTTATGTTGATTCAGCTATTGGCCAGCTGCTTCTGATTTAAAACCAGTTTCTCTCTGCCTCTCTTCCCTGTATTTAGAGGGATAATTAACTGTAACCATTGGGCAACTATTAAGATTCAGTTTTATTTATGAAACTACATTAGAGCTACAGTCACATTTTCCCACATTTGACAGTTTTTTCTCAATTGTTTACAGTTAATTAGTTAAAGTCAATTGTTTTTCTAAAAGCATACCTCATTCTCAGAACTCTACACACAAATCCAGAACTCCACATATCACCTGCAAAATGAAACTCTGCATTCAAAGCAATGATATGGTATTTTGTGTTCAAATGACATACACACACCATCAAATGAACTGGTATTTTAAAGAACTAATTTTTGCTCAAATGGGAAACACTAGTAAGAATGCTTTATCAGGAGACCTTTTAGCATGTTCAGTGTTACTGTATGTGCAGTAGTCTGGATTTGTTTGTATGCTGTATATATATATATATGTATATATATATATATATATATATATATAAAGAAGAACGTTTCTCTGAATCCTTTTGCATCTGACGTTGAAATGTGGATGTAAGAGCATGTTTTTGTCACATTACAACTATGGAAGTTATCTGTGGTCTGCAACTTACATTTGTGATCTTGAAACCCAAACATACACTCGAGGACTTTCCAAAGATGCCTGACCTTTTCAAATGAGCAATATTTGAAAAAACAGTTGGGCGTTATTAGGTGACGCCCAAAGTAAGGGGCATTCTTTTAAGGTGGTTGATTCGTATTATGTAGTAGTAGGGGATTCGGTAACAACCTGCTTTATGTGGTCCACTAGTGTGTGAGGTGCATTAATTTCTTAATACTGCCACAAAGAAGCAGAATGCCTCACCACATGGGTCACTGTGAAGAAACGTGAAGCTTTGCTGACATCTTATGGTCATCAGAGTTCCTGCTCTGTTCTTCTTGTGTGCTTTCAGTTGTTCTCATGTCAGTTAAAATTTGTCTATATTATGGTAGTTATCTGGTATAAAATGTACCAGTTAACTACCATTATAGTTTAGGCATTTTTGAGTTGCTGTGAACTGTAAAGGAACATGAGGAGACATAGTGTCAGTTGCTATAGATTTCTCAAACTATCCTTTTGCAGCACACCAATTGTTATTTGCCTTATTTATTCAGTGGGCCTGCAGTGCAGAGCACAGGAACTTCAAACCTTCACGCCCTCAGTTAATAAATGAACACAATCAGTGTGAAATACAGCACCAGAGATATCAGAATATTTTATTTATCCACAAGGAGGTAATATGAGAGAAAATGTTAGGATAAAAAATAAAATAAACTAAGTTTTTTAAGTTGTTTGGGGTTTGTTGCCTGTAGGCAACATTGTACCATAATGGTGCTAAAGTGAAAAAGAGTTTTTTTTTCAATTTGAACATCATTTATTTCATAAACATGTGTAAAAGATTCAATAGCTTCAACAGGTTACAATACATGCCATTTTAAATTGAAAAATATTATAAAAGGAACTATTTTACAGGGTGTGTTGTCTGAACGTTGCCTGTAGGTAACATTGGAACAACCCACTGAAATGAATGTCTTGAAGAGTCTAAGCGTAATTCTTCAAATTTTAAATGAACTACTTATCAAAACAAAGATCATAACCATTTGCAAAACAAGAAACTGGTGTCAAATTCCAGTGTTTGATCATCA
>NW_023339751.1:18955443-18971592 GCF_004916995.1 Morone saxatilis | reverse complement strand
GCGCCGTCCTTTAGGGAGAAAAAATGGAATTTTAAGGAGGAGAGGGCGAGTTGGAAAAGGAGCGACAGAAGGGACAGAACAGAAAATACAGGACGTCGTATCATATAGGATATAACTGGGTTGGGAGTGGGCTGGGCGGGAGAACGTCGACTACGGTGAATAAAGAAATAACAAGGCCAGAGTGCTTGAGGAGAGGAACCCGGGCAGGAGAGTCAGCGGTGGGAGAGGGTTTAGGGAACAGCCGCTCCCATACTCAATTAAGGCCAGATCGTTTCTATCTACAACGCGAAGCGGCCTACTTGCGGTTGAGCTGGCCCCTTAACTCACAGGAGTGGTGGGCTCCACGGCTGGCGCGGGTCTCTATCTCTGCAACCCTCTTTCGCTTTGTTCTTCCACTCCCTGCCTCCCGGTCGTTCCACAGCTGCTGACGGGGGGTTTCAGCGGAATAAGTGTATTCTCCAGGGGGGAAGGTTGAGTTCTTTTCACCTTCTGCTGCCTCTGGTGCAGGTGTTCATTCTCACCTGAACGACACACTGTATACATGATGGAATCATACATTGTGCTGTTATATAATACGCTTTTATTTACAGGGCATAGAAAAAGCTGGCGGGGGGCAGGAAGGAGGGGTCTTTATTTTGCCACAGAATCATCATACAATTAAATCACCATATTCATATGTTGGATCATTAATGACAGCCGGAATGTTCAATTTATGCCTAATTCATTCGGGACATGCTACAAATTTTTTAGCAGATATCAGTCCTCGATCATTTCGCTCCAGGCACAAATGTACATTTAAGGCGAGCCACATGTGCCTATTGGGCTGCAATTGTACATTTTCGGCCCGCGGTCCACGAGCACATACTGACGGGGTTCTGCCCATGCATAACATTGGGTGGGCTGGAACACTGCCACAGGATTAATCTTAAATAATTCCACTGGTTTAGCACACTTGCCATTTGCTTAGCTGGACTTAATTATTTTCCTTCTTTGCCATTTTAATGAAAAGGCTTTGTGGGACCTGCTGCTCTTCTTTGTAACCAATGCTTGCATCAACAATTTCTTTATTAACATTTTTTATTTCTACTGCGAGGGATTGGATAAACACAGAAGCACTCAGTGTGTTTGGGGGACCAACCACAATTAGTGCAACTTTTGGATTGTAGGATCTTAAACGCCTTGGCTTGGCTGAGCCATGCCAAAGAGAACTGGGTGTAAAGAGGGATTTACAAGGGAATGCCGCCTCAGGTACAAAAAGGGAAGAAAGAAATGTGAGTTAGCAAACTTTAAAAAAAAAAAAAAACCCTGCAAACAAATTATTTTGCCTGGCCGTTTTAGTTCTGCTCTTGGAAAACCCCAACATCAAATCCTGCCCCCCTGCTGCTACTTTTCACTTGGGTTGTAATACGATTGGGTGGTGGTGCATTTTGGTATGCTTGGGTTCTATATTATATATATATTCTATCACTTTCAGTTTTAAATTAGTCAGGGGCCACTTTATTTCCTACCATTATTTAAATGCTATTTTTAATGTCAATTGTTGTAATTATCTAATTGTGCGGCATTTTGGAAAGCTTATTTTGTCTAAGGTTATAGTGTTTATGCTGAGCCTGGTTGGGTGTTTTGGCTTGGTTATGGATGGCGGATTGTTAACATGCAGGACCAACCATGTCGGCAGTAGTCTTAGTAAAGTGTCTGAATAGTCACAGGAGGGGGGATGGGGATCTTGACAACTGACTGCGACAGAAAATTGAATAATCTCATTCATTTATTCATTCATAAGTATATAGGTTCAAGCATGCTTACTACCCTACTTCTATAAAATGGGGGCCAACGACCAGACTTATTATTTTCTCTTATGTTGATTTCAGCTATTTGGCCAAGCTGCCTTTCTGATTTAAAACCAGCTTTCTCTCTGCCCTCTTTCATTCCCTGCTATTTTAGAGCGGGCATAATTAACTGCCTAACCCCATTGGGCACAAACTATTAAGATTCAGTTTTATTTATGAAACTAACATTAGACGCCTACAGTCACATTTTCCCACATTTGGACCCAGTATAACTTTTCCTCAATTTTTACAGGTCTAATTAGTTAAAGTTCAATCGTTTTTCTAAATAGCATACCTCAATTCTCAGAACTCTAACACACAAATCAGCAACTCCACCATATCCACCTTGCAAAATGAAACTCTGCATTCAAAGCCCAAATGATTATGGCATTATTTTGTGTTTTCAAATGACATACACAAAACACATCAAACTGAATCTGTAATTTTTAAAAGAAAACTAATTTTTGCTCAAATGAGGAAGACACTCAGTAAGACATGCTTTACAGGGAGGACCTTTTAGATGCTTCAGTGTATACTGGGTATGCTGCAGCTAGGTCTGCGATTTGTTGTATTGGCTGCCATATATTATAATATGCCTATCGCCATAAATACTACCATCAATAAAACAAAAGACTCAACAAACCATAATACAATCACACCATAAAATAAAAAAAATCATATATAAAGGGGAAGCAACGATTTCTCTAAATCCTTTTGCATCTGACGGCTTGAAATGTGATTTAAGGAGCCCATGTTTTTGTCACATATACAACTAATGCGAGTTATCTGGTGGCTCTGGGCAACTACATTTGGTGATCTGAAACCAAAATCATACACTCGGAGCACTTTTCCCAAAGCATGCCATACCTTGTTCAAACAATGGACGCTCCAAAATATATTGCAAACAAACAGCTTTGGCGCGTACATTAAATAAGGGCGCACCAAAGTAAGGCAATTCTATTTAACGGTGAGTTCGAAACTCTCCAAGACAATAATCAGTAATGTACACGGTTAGTAAGGGGATATCCGCTAACAACCTGCTGTTATGTGGCCGTCCACTTTTAGCTGTGTGGAGGGCCACAAATTAATTTCTTAACCATTACTGCCACAAGAAGGCAGATGGGGCCTCAACCACAATGGGAAGCTTCACTGTGAAAGAAACCGTGAAGCTTTTGCTGACCTTCCTTTAAATTGAGTCAATCAGAGTTCCTTCGCTCTGTTAAACCTATCTTTGGTGTGACTTTAGATTGATATCATCATAGTTACAGGTCTATCTGCCGGCCATATACAAATAGTAACCAGTTAACTTACCCAACACCAAAATTATAGTTTTTTGGACTTTGGAGGTTGCTGTGAACTGCTTAAAGAGGAACATGCAGAAGAAAAAAATACCATAGCGGTCAGTTTCATAATAGATTTCAATCAACTAATACCTTTGCAGCACACCAATTGTTATTTGACTCTTAATATACACTCAGTTGGGCCTGCAGTGCCAGAGAACCACCAGCGACCAACTTGCAACCTTCACGCCCTCAGTTATAATGAAACACAATCATGCTGTAAGAAAATTACAGCACCAGAGATGATCAGAATTATTTTAATGGATTTCTATCCACAAGGAGTAATATTGAGAGAACGCAACAATGTTGGATAAAAAATAAAAATAAATACAGTATAATTTTTAAGTTGTTTTGGGGGTTTGGTTGCCTGGCTAGGCAACATAAACATATATGTAAACCATTTAATGGTGCTAAAGTGAAAAAAGTTTTTTTTTCATTTGAACATCATTTTATATTTCATAAAACATGTGTTAAAGATTCAAATAACTTCAACAGGTTACAAATACATTGCCATTTTAAATTGAAAAAAATTAATAAAAGGAACATATCCATTACAGGGGTGGTCGTTGTCCATAGACAGTTGGCCTGGTTAGATAAAACAATTTGCGGGGAACAAACCCACTGAACATGAAAAAAAAATAGGTTTCTTCGAAGAGTCATAAGACAGGTAATTCTTCAAATTACAATTAATGGAAAACTACTTATCAAAACCACAAGATCAAATAACCATTTCAGCCAACAGAAACAAAGAAACTTAGGGTGTCCCAAAATTCCCCACGCTGATTGATCATCCTAAACTTCATTTCAATTGCATGGTATTTCCTATCCAAAAAGCCCATCCCCAAATGTGTCTATTCCTGAACATTGCGTTGCCAAATACATTCATTTGGTGTTTGACATTGGTCTCAATGCTTTATTGGAACTCCATGAATGCAGGTTTTTTTTTTATACATAGGGGTGACCGTGGGAAGCTAAGCTAGGTGACACATTTTGTGCACTGCACTTCCACTATACCCTTACATCCAGGGTATTTGCACCTGCCCCTTTTCTCCACCCAAATAGGTCAATGGTCAGTGTTGTCCTGACGCACTGGCATCTTCATCACTAATTCATTCTTATTCAACTTCAATTTCAACCCTCTACCTCCTTAAAGGGGTATAGAATGAGGCAGAATTCATTCTGTAAATGGAGGAAAATGTGTGGAAATTATAAGCAAATAAGACAAAGTTATAAGGCTAAATAAGGCAAAGTTCACTATGGCCTACAGAGTATAGTAATAGTCTGAACTTTACTTTACTGCAACAAACATCAAATTTATCTTTGTTAAATTGTAAAGATCAGATGCTTTTGAACATTATATATACCTAACACTATACATAACACACACTACCAAAATTTCGTGCTGCGATGGTGATTCCATAATAATAATTCACTGTTGCCTCAAGGCAACATATGCAATTGTCCATAATGGTACGTTGTTGCCTGAGAAAAATGACATAGTGATTTCTGATTTTGTAAGAAAGAAGAAGTTAAACACGTGTTTTGGAGTACAAGTGTATTTCGCAGAAATTATGTGAAGTCATCTGGTGGATTTCATAGAAGTTGGACATCTTTTTCTTTCTTGTCACTGATATTTTCTGAGGCCACATAAATTCTGATTTCACTCAAGTTGATTTTCCATAAAATGATGTATTCCACTACTGGGTAAGACGCCCACAGTTATGAAGCTGTTCTGTCTCAGTTAGAAGCAAATGTCACAGGTCAATGTTCCTTTTATTGTCTCTTGAAGCAGAAAGTAGTTTCGGATTGAAGGAATTGCTGCTATAGACAACCTAATAAATAGATAAGATTATGTGAGGGACAAACATAGTCACACTACCAGGCAGGCTGCTAGGGGTTTTCTTGTTAATCAATAACCTAGAACAGGTGAAGTGTGAGTCAGAAACATCACAATGTGGAGCAACTTTTAAAAGACCTCTTAAAACACATAAATAATAATCCCAATGTTAATTAAATGACCTGAACTAACTAAAATAAATCATCTTTTACTTCTCTGTATATGGTCTCATTGAGACTTTTTACATGTGTTACATATCTTGTATGTTTTGTTGGGTGTGGACCCCAGGAAGATTAGCTGCTACCTCAG
The DNA here is from genome assembly GCF_004916995.1 of Morone saxatilis. Classification (NCBI taxonomy): domain Eukaryota; kingdom Metazoa; phylum Chordata; class Actinopteri; family Moronidae; genus Morone; species Morone saxatilis. Next base: position 18,966,277 of record NW_023339751.1, on the reverse strand, counting down.
TGACAGCTAATGGTGATCCAAGAATAAAGAATGGATCCTCTTAAATGTTACACACTGGACCTTTAAGCAGAACATTTTAGCATTTTTTTCCACACCTGCAGAATTCAAGTTGAGACATTACTTGTCCTGAAATCTTTAGCTACTCCACGGTGGGTGTCATGTCACCCACAACCTCTCATGCTAAATAAAACTTTTGCTGAAATTTAGATCAACTGATCTAAAACTTTTAAAAACTGACTCAAACTTTCACTGTGTGGAACTGGTTCATAGCTACACGCAATAAATAATTTACAGGTCAATGCCAGGTCATGTTTCCTTCATCACATTTAACAAACAGTTCTTTGCCACAAAATGGCATCTGACAAATGCAAAAAACTGCTTCCAAACTACTCCTCCCAACAACAGGCCACCCATTATGAACCAATCATCTCTGTTTGTTTCTCACTCACCACCTACACACCCACACACCCACACACTCGTAAAAGTCATTATGTCTTCTTCACAGATCTTACCATGCGCTTGTACTTACATAACTTCAGTTAGAAAAGTTACATACAAAAACATCTCTGACCACATCGGCCACACTGATTTTTTGGTGGCTCTATAAATATATACGTAGAATATATACGTAGATGTGTATTGGTAACAGAAAAGAAAGGTTTAATGTAAGTGAATCTTGTTGTTGAAATTATTTAAATACAGTAGTTTAATGAGGAAGAACAGAGAGTGACACAGCATTCTGAAACTGAAACAACTGAAATTAAAAGTCTTAAACTGGATTCAGTGATACCTTACTATAGTGGGAAAAAAATCTATTGTCCAATCCTGTTGACACAAGTTTGATCTCTCTTTGTTTTTTTCTTCTTTCTTTCCCTTTCTCTTTTCCCCCTCTTTCCATGTTTACTAATTCATATTTGGGAGCTGGATTTATTTGTTGGATTATTTAACAGGGATTGTGCACATTGATAAAACCTTGCTTTAAAAGCTATTTTCTTCTGTAGTCCCTGAACAGATGTCACAAAGTCACCCTAAAAACATAATAAAAGACTGAAATGATAAAACTTTATAAGCATACAGAACTATAATAAAAAGAAAATATTTAACTTAATAGAAACATTATTTGGACATATTAAATAGTACTTGTAAATGTAAAAGCATGTGACACAGAGGATCATAATGCAAAAGCACTTATAAAACAATATAAAATGAGGGGCATTAATGTTATATAGACTAAATAAGACATTTCAGCATTGTTAGACACTAACCTAAAACAACAAGACATAAAAAACATGCACAGTTAACATCAATCTGACACAATAAAAACTAAAAGATATTTAGCTGAGAATGGGGATTCTGCAAGGGTGGGTCAGATTTAAATATTTTTCAGTTTTACGTTTGAAAGTTTAGGTTGTTGCTTAGCAGATTACTTTATAGTGAAGTGAAAGAGAAAGTGGACATTTTCATTGTGCAATTGCACTGCTGTCACATGTAAAAATGTCTATGACGAAAAATAGATATATAGCATCAATAAATGACTGAAGGTAAAAGGGACTGCCTGGATTGTCTATAAACTTCTCTTAGCTGGAAACTGAATAAGATCCTCCCTCATATCTATTACGCAAACACAAACATAACATTGTTGTAGAGTTCCAAGACATCTTAACCTTTTTGGTTAATCATGAGACATAATTTTTTTATTTTAATGGATGGTAAGATTCAGAAGTTGAATTCATTTAACTGATTTGTTACAACAACAAGGTCAGTTCCACATGTAAACACTAGTTTGTTTTAGCACCTGAGAGACTTTTGAAACATGCTTTGGTTACACACTAGCATCAATAATTCTGTAATTCTGTTAATTAATTGATCTTTTTATAATCTGAAAAGGGTTACTTGTTGTGATGAACCTACAGAGAATGATCCTTTGTATTGAGTTTCCACTCATTGTTTGTGCTTTCTGACCACAACTTTACTGTTTTTGATTCATCACTCTCATACAGTCATTCTGGCCTCAGCCGGCAGCTGTTTCCAATGAAAAAGCTCTGAAACCCACTGTAGGCTAAGAAACTATGTAATTCATTAGATGACCAGACATTCTCTAAAGATGATGATACTTTAACGCAGGGGTCTCAAACTAAAATTGGCTTGGGGCTACTGCTAGTAGTGTGGCCACTCCAATGTTTCACTTACTACAAGAAAGCGCAATATTCTGAAAATACTTCTATTGCTAACATCATACTTTTAAAAAACAGCAGGTTCTTTACATGGTGAAGAGGGGTAGCTCATGGTTAGTCTTCTCTGGAAGGCATTTGTTGCAAATAGCTGTACATGAGAAACGTGAAATCCATCTTAGTGGGGACATCCTTTGTCTGCTGAATAGTGTCGGAGAAACTGTGAAATTGCTCTATTCTGTGTTTTTACAGATTTTAATCACCATGTCTGTTTGTTTAGGAAAGACAAGACTTGAGCAGATTATTCGACTGCTGGTAAAAACATCTGGAACATCTGGATCTTAAGTTATCAGAGAAACAATAATCTAATCGTTAAAAATAATTAAATTATTATATTTATCAAATGGTTTGAACTATAAAGTAATTTTCCATTTAACTTAAACAATTTTGATTGTTTATTAAAAATCGCTGAATTTTCGCATTTCCCGTTCAAATACGTGAAGAGGCAGTAGGTGAGGCAGGCAGTTCTCTTGCGGTAGGGCATCGTGAGCCCAGAGATTCCTATGCTACTGCGCAGCTGCAGAGTAGGTGACAGAGAGCCCAGCAACAGTCTAGTGGTGGGCCGATACGCCAAGATTTGGTATCGATCCGAGTGTCAATACGATACTTACGGCGCTCCTTTCCGCGCTGCTCCGTCCGACGTGGGGGGGGTAGTGTCTGGCTGTGCTCCGCTCTGTGACAGGACAGCAGAAAAACTCACTACACATATTCGCAAGACAGAAAGCCCCTATACAAGATTTACCATTTACCATTACCATATCAAAAGAGTAAACTAGATCCCAACTGTTCAAAACAACAAATCTCCCCTTGGCACATTCCCCCAGGAACCTGACCACAAAAGGAATCAATCTGAGTGGGTAGTGGTTTGCATCATAATACAATTTCCCTTACCATGCTTCAACCCAACATTTGTACTAATTACCAAACCCCAGAGGTGGACAAGCACTCTATGTTGTGTCTTATTTAAGTTACAGATCACGGGGCATCCCCATTACAGTGCCATTATACTCAAGCAGAAGTATTTATAACGTATGAAAACCCCCTCCCTAACATCTTTCCGACATCGGAAATTCGGGGGGCCTGTGTTCAGCAATTTCTGAAAACAACCACCATTCACACACAGCTGTGTGGAGGTGAGTAAGGAGTTATGGTTGGTTCCTGACTTGTGGTTGGTTCAAACATCTATACTCTTTAATTCTCATCTGGTCTAGCAACACATAATACAAACCAGTTCATTTTCAGTTCACACACTGTTCGATGATCCAACAAGCACTTGAAGCATCCTGAAAATGAAGTATTCTGAGCTTTTGCTTAAGTAAAAGTAGCCATACCTCAAGGTAAAATACTGCATTCCAAATTGTTCTTAAGTATGAGTAGATACATATTACTATTGTTATGCAGTAGAATGACCCCAGACAGTGTTATATTATAACACTGGATTATTATTAATCATGCAGTATGCAGCATTCAATGTAGTAGATTCTTAAAGTAAAGCTAATTTTATCTACTTTATATACTGTTGGGTAGTTTTATAAATTATAATGCATCATTATATGTTTTGTATGTCATGATCTTCAAAGTAACTAGCTGTCAGTTAAATGTAATAGGATACAAGGTATAACATTTGGTATTTGAAATGTAGAGGAGTATAGAATGGAAATACTTAAGTAGTAGTAGAAGTACCACATGTACAGTCTTGAGTACATGCAGTTTGTTACTTTCACCTCTGATACTGATCCTCTACCCATTGAGGATTGTATAGCATACATTTACACCCAGTAAAGCTCCAGTTCATAGATAGAAAACTTCCTTTAAGTTTCTTTGAAAAGTTTAGGAGACAAATAAAGGCTTCAAACTGCCCTAAGGGTTCAGAGAATAACAACTAAATACTGCACACCAGATTACTCTCACTCGGCAGTAGTTGGGTTGTTCTCGTGCCTGTCTAGCTTTGCACAAGAACACATGCTGCAAGGGTAGTACCATAAATAATTATCTTTTGACTCACCAGCTGAGATGGAAATGTCTTCCAAATGGGCCATTTCCTGGTAGACACTGTCAGCTATACATTCAGAACACATTAGTAAACTCAAGATCAGTTTATTTACACACCTGTACTACTCTACCAATAGGTCATGAAGTGAACAACAGAGAGGTTTAAATGCAACATGCTGGTGAAATTAAAGATATGTTCTAATCTTGTAGACATAATCTCACAGTTTGTGAATATATGAATGAAAGATAGATGAGGGTCAAGATAGATACATACAAGCAAATAAAACATTACCCATGTTAATGAGGGTGTGCTTCTTAAGCAATTATTGAACACTGTGTTACCGTGATTCACAACAAGGAAATTCCCAGTGTTTGCGTAGACTCATGAACAGTCATTGTGAGACTTACTGAGAGACTCAGAGACTCAGTCTCTTAAATAGTGACCATGCACTATATTTAAACACAGACCCATTTTTTTTCCTTTCACATGACTTGCCTTTTCAATGTAGGTACAAGGATAAGCAAATCTCTCCACTTTTTATCAGTATAGTGTTTACTTCTTTTTAGAGTTAACATGACTTTTTAAGGTTCTCTTTTGTTTCTACTGGAAATTCTATATTGCAATGTCTGGACAGAGAAAACATAACTGGTTACAGTAGTTTGAGGAAGAGCTGTATTGGAGCAGGCAGTGAGCTTTACCTGCTGAACAGTGGAACTTTTAGAAATAATGTTTTATTTAATTAATTTCTATTTTCAACACTTTCTATGCTCACATACCAAAAATGTGTCTATGTACTGTCTTGTGAACATGTGTAGTATACTTTGTGGAAGAAAGTTTTTTGTAACATATGTACTTGTACATATGACAAACACTTCTGTAACTCACTTCCTGTCATGAGACTCATGCCACACTGAGTAAAGACACTTTCATTGGCACAGAGAAATAATTAGACAGACACACTTCTCACTCATTTGATATTTCTTTAATTGTTCAATAATGTCTGCTCAACATAAAAACACTATCATTCATTATTATTATTATTATTTACTTTATTTTAAAAAAAGACAAAATAATTCACTATACAATTATTTAGGTATGTACATTTAATGCAGGAGACATATAGCCTCCATTAGTCTCAGGTCTAAGGTAACAAAAATCTCATATTTTCAGGTGATTATACACTGGCACAAATGTATTATAATATGCATCCTAAATGTTACACACTGGACCTTTAGCAGAACCTGTTGACAGCAAGCTTCATGACACTATGTCAAATCCCCAATGCTAGGCTCAGTGAAGCCAGGTCCCCCAAACAGTCACAGGAACTTTATCATTGTCATCATTTAGCTTTGCTATGCATGTTGCAGGATAAAAAAGTGGAAGTGTTTTACAGGAGTGGTAAACTCTGGGTAAACATGTTCCTGCTTTAGGAGACTTATTTGGTGGCAGCCTCACCTGTACGATCCCATAGTTTCAAAAAGATTAAGGGAAATACCAGATGGGCAAAATTTGGAAAATCTTTCTCACTAAACATGACACTGATAAGATATGTGCACGTGGTTCTCCCAAACTGATTAAATTAATGTACAGTGTGACAAAAACAGCATTAGATGATACTGCATATAAAATATACAGTAAAAGTGTTTCCATCGAAAGTGGCAGCAGTGGCATTCACAAGACAGTGGTAGTAGATGATGAAGGGGTGGTGTGGGCTGTTGGAACCTAATTAAAAAAATATTTGGGTATATTTTCCTCCCTAAAACCCAGTCCTTCATTACAGTAGCATCATGTAATTCATGAGACAAATCATATAGAGCTAATGTAGGAAAGAAAGCACACTGTTACTAAAAGAATTTAGGAGAAACACTGCAAAAAGCTTATAATTTTCTAAATTTACTGTTCTAAATGTGTCTACTTTTACCTTCAATGCAAAATGAATAAATCCAAATTGTGACACCACTGTAACATATTAAATCATAAGATGAATTTGATAAAAAAAAAAATCTTTACACCTGTTGTAAAGGAGTGAAAAAACATCTTCCTATCCATGCTCTGCCTCCACATCTGCCACGTGGGGGTGATTGTTCTGCATTTTCACAGGCATCTGCATTTTCTACAGCTTCATATCCAGAACAACAACAACATAGTATTAAAGAACATGCCAGATGAGGACAGTGAGTAACATTTTAAATGATGACATAATTTAAAAATACCTGAAAATGTCTTTCTTAACTTGTAGCCCACTGAGAAGAGCAGGATGATGAAAACAACAGCAAGAATAATCCAGTGGTGGTGGGTAATCCCTGTCAAGAGAACAGATTGTTACAGATTACAGTTAATCCATCAACATTTTATTTTATCTCAAAAGTCCAACAGTTTTCAAATTATGTGATTTAGTGTCCTTTGAAGAAGGGGTGACTGGGGTGGGCTCTAGGTGTAATGCAGCGAGAAGACACTGTTCGTTAAACAACAATTTTCTTGATGGAAAAGATGTTTTAGCCTTTTCTGATTGGCCTTGGTAAGAGTTTGACTACATTTTGTGGTTTGTCGTGCATTTGCATTTTTCAAATGTTTCGCAGCCACCATACTTTTGTCCTTCATGGCTGCGCAGTTTTGATTCATCTGTAGCAGGAAACAATGGTATCTCGCATGGTCACACACGATCTTGTATTACAGCTAAACAGTACGCTAAAAATTTGTTTCTGAAACAATTTCATACTTGATCAGCACTGCCTAGTTTGACAGTTTGTTCTGAGTTTCAGTTCATAGCTACCTTTTAAACTTCTTACATGGCAACTTACTGCCGTCTAGAATTTATGAATGGAAAGTGCTGTGTGACACACAGCTGTTTTGTAAACAGGAATGAGACACTCCCTGTGGTTAGACTGAACTGGTTTCATTCACACAATCACTTCAGGCCTTCATGCCCAGTTCAAATCCTTGTCTTATCTCTTTTTTTTAGATAACTGTTACATACGTCTTCTAGGATGTAACCCATATCTGATACAAACATAAACTACTTTTAGTTTGTCCCTACCTTCTCCTCTCTGAGGTTCAATTTTCTTAGTGCAGCTGGCTGTAAAAAGAAGATATCCTTACATCAGAACACTTGGTAAATCAAAAAACATTTAAAATACTGCTCAAAGTCTGTCCGGTAATGATACTCACTGGTACAGTTTGCCTCACGTGATATCTCCTAAGCAGAAACAACAGAGGAGAGGAGAGGAGATGAGATGAAATGAGATGAAGAAAAATGCAGTTTTTCTCATCACACATAATTATTATAATTTTGTGAAAACACAGTTTATCTCACATAATTCAGAGTAGCTAGCTCTACTTTGTATATCTGCATAAAGTCTTTTATGTGTTGGCCAGTTTTTCCACATGTTTATTACCTCAGAGATGCAGTCACGAGTGTAGCGGACACTCTCTAAGCACCCACTGATAACAAGAGTCCTGTTCGTATTTATCTCCACCAGCTCATTCATTTTGCCTTTGTGGTTCGCCAGCGAATAATCCTTAAGTCAACACATGTAAAACAATTAGTTAATAACTAGTTCAGATTGACAGTTCATATAGACAAACTTTGGGCACAATTCTCTACTGGCATCTTTATTAAAACAAGCTCATGTAGCACAGGGTTGTGAAATTGTATTTGTACATGTGTGATGTCTGCATTGATGAGAACGGTCTATATAGAATATTGTTGAGCCCTGGGATATTTTGCAACAAACAGAGTGTGTCATGTCTGAACAGTTTGAAAAACAGAACTAAACAATTCTTGTCTTACTTACAGTCTCGTTGGTCCACCGGTAATGGCAGCTGGTTGCCTTGAACTCCTGGATAACGTAATGTGTCTGTCTACCATCCCGAGTGACAGTGCAGTTAACAGGAAGTCCAGTGCAAAGCTGTAGAAATAGCACTGGCAGCAAAAAACATTTGGTCTTAGGCTTTATTCTAGACATCATATTTCTGACCACATCTATTGCATTACACTCCTCTTAGCACACCATGTAGGCATTATAACTCCCAATATGTCCCTGTGACAGATATACCTGGTGCTGGACGTTTAATACATCCTAAATGTACAGAATAGAATGAGGTAAAAACAAACAGTATTTGTTGAAGAAAATAATTAAATATAACGCTGAGCTTTGGCACTAGTGCCTAGTAATTAGTCCAGTCCACACACTATTATACACTTAACTTTGGCTATACAATGTAAAGATATGCCTAGGGTTAGGGTTAGGGACTATGACTGCAGCTTTAAGTCTCCAAATATATACATCAGACTCATTCAAACTCCCCAAGATTGCATTTTATACACTTTTAGATATAAAGTATTATTTATACTATGGCTGGTCTGAATACTTGTTACTTATTTACTGAGATATTTGCACCCATTGCCCAGTATGCCCAGAGACTAGATAATCATTGTCTTGTTTTAAAAGTGATGTGTGCCTCTGACTGCCATCATGTCCATACTGTAACGTAGGAAATAGTAGTATTTCACTCTCACTATTGTAAGGCACGGTGTCACAGAACAGCATTGGGAGACACCGACACAGAGAAAGCTGCAAACTGCGCATGAATGTTATTATTTATTTACTGACATCAAACGTGTGTTTCTCAGTGTGTGTTTCTGGCCATTGGTTTAATTTGTTTAATTCAAACTAAAATGATGAGCGTACAAAGCAGATGTGTATGCAGTAGTGTTAACTGTAGTATGTGGGAGAACAGAGAGAGCTGCCCGGACGGTTGCTGTGTGATGCCACATGACAGAAGCAAACGTGTGAAGCCAGGTATCATACACACCCTCGGGGTATCACACAGTATTTCCCTAACGTGTAAATCTGCATATTTATCCCACACATGCGCATGATGACACATAACTGACGGATCGTGGGTCTGTTATTCGCCCATTGTCCACGCATTGTTTAGAAAACAAGTGTCGAGGAATTCAATGAGTGGCTAAAAGAAACAACGTGGCTCAACAATAAAAACATAAACAAAAGGCTATTTGGGTTATGAATCAATGACTATCGGCTCGTTATTCATTTAGCAGAGATACGTTTATCTTCCTACGCCGTGCAGCAGCCTAACACCGACAGCGTGAGTGGGGATATATCAAAGTGGCACCGTAAAGTTTTGTCGCTTTGATATTTCAAAAGTCTTTTTTGAAACTGAGACTGAAACTCTTAAAGGTTTTAAAACGTTTGTTGGTGTTACCTGCATTTAAACTACAGTCTGATGCAAAGCTCCGATGCAAACCAGTCTTGTTATCGCTACACAGGCTGCATCTCTTCAGTTGTTCAGTGAAAGGTTACTTACGGGAATAAATCCACAGGTGGACAATGTGCAGCAGCATCCTCGAGGCAACGCAAGCCCTGGGAATCCTGGAAAACATGCCGGCTGCCGTCGAGCTGTCCGTTATTGGATGAAAACTTGCCTTTAAATAACACTAATGTGATACTTTTTAGTTTGAGGGATGAACAAATGCACTTACTCAGCGCTTAGTCTCTGAATGGGATGGATTTCCCCTGATATGACGCTGATAAAACCGGAAGGACATGAGTGTATTTGTTACTTGCTTCTGATAAGGCTGGTGTTTGTCAGGTTTTGTGAACACACACTTTTGACAATAGATTATTATTTAAAACACTTCTCTCTGGCAGGAGGCTGCAGCTCAGCCTCATCATCAATCTGACACTGACTCTGAAACCCACCCTGTAAAAATGCATTACATTAATTAAAAGGAAACCCCATCATAGTGGAGGTTTATGATAGCCTCTGATATGAATATCTGATAGCAGACTGATATCTGCTCTACGTAGTTCTTACCTGTATTTGAGTCTGCACCTATTTATTTAAATCTGTGTGGGTTTTTAAGCTTTTTCACTGGACTTTTAACATTGTTTTCACATTGTCATTATAAAAATATTGATTATAGCCTCCTCAAGTTATTCAAGTTTGGATAGTTTAATAATTTTTGCCAAAGTTGTGTGTTTTTTAACCACTGTTAGCACTATGAAACAATGTTTTTTAGTGGGTTCCTATTTTGCCAGAGGTGCTATACACATGGTTTCACACCATCCATGTACTATAAATTACTGTACAACTTGTCTAAACTGCAGTTTATTAATTATATGACTACTGCACCAGTGCACCACAGTATTCTATTTTATATTATATTTAATTCTATTCTATTTTATATACGATGTATTATATTATATTCCTATATTACATTTTTTTATAATTTATGTTTTATATTCCCTATTTCTCATTTACTTGGGTAATTTTCGATTTATTCATATTGTATGAGCTTTGTTGGAGAAAACAATTTCTCATTGCCTATGATTGTGTGTCATGGTCACCATCCTGCCTTCATTTATTTTGTTTTCCTGTTTTCAGTTCCCGAGTAAAGGATCTGAAGTACCAGCTAGTAGCAGCAGTGTCCCAAGAGATGTTCCAGTCACCACCTTTGTTGATGTTACAGCCACCGTTGGCTGCCATTTAGCTTGTATTAATTGTGTTGTTTCCATGAGTGATTCTGCCAGTTATGCAAATCCAGCTGTGATTCCCTGTCGAGGATTGGTCCTTCTGGAGCTGA
>NW_023339751.1:18934718-18955336 GCF_004916995.1 Morone saxatilis | reverse complement strand
TAAATAGCTTGTGTGTCCACAGTTGAGGACGGCTATGAACCAGTGATCAGTTCGCCTTGCTGCTTATTGTTATTGCACACCATTGTGTTAGTCTAGAGAGTGTTTGCAGTGTTTGTATTTCTTAGTATTGCCTGGCTGTTGCCTGGCTGTTGCTTGTCTGAGCGGTTTCAGTCAGTGCTTTTGGAATCTTGGCAGGTCTCTTTTTGTTCTTTAGTGTATTTTTGAGCTAATAGCTAAGTAACTGTCTTTGAACAAGACCCTCTTTTGTTTCATTTTGTGTATTGGTTATTTTTCAGCACCTGTATAGCCTCTTTTTGTTATACTTCCTTGCGCAAGCGCACTCTTGTTGGTTATTTAAACACCTGACTTTAACCAGAACCTGTCCAGTTGTCATATTCCACCTAATTTCCTATTCCAATTATATGTTACTGCTCTCCAAAACGAGCCGGGTCGTAACAGTTGACAATATGGGTTTCAATTTCTTTGATTCAAAATCACCTTTACAAATATTTTATGATGAAGGAAATGCATTCAAAACTTTAATTAATTAATATATTTTGGTCAGAAACAGTGAATGTAATTTATTTTACAAAAATTATGTAGTCAGTGTGTGTGTGTGTGTAAGTGTGAGTGTGAATGAGAGTCAAATTATGAAGAGCTTTTTGAGCAAAAAATAATCCAAAAAAACTTATTATGAAAACTACACAAAGTTAGCTACAGGACATACAACATTTAAACCATTTTTGTTAAATCATGTTCTGCTGTTTGATAAAGTATTACTGTACAAAATATCCCAAACTTGAACTATTCAGTTGCAGAATTAATCTAATCTACAACAGATGCTGTGTTTCTTTGATTTATGAACACTGTCTCTCTGATGTAGTCACTCTTGTTAGAGAGCGGAGGCTCCGAGCCACCTGGCTGGCTGAGTTGAGATGCTGCAGTCGGTGGCTTTGAGCGGCTCAGTGTAGGACCACTCCCTCTCCTTCACCATCTCAATTGACAGCTCTATCTGCTTCTTCACTGGTTTGGAGGAGGGACATCTCTGAGACCTACATGGGTCAAGAGAGGCGTCACCCTTGGTACAGAGGACATCCGGCTCCAGGTCAGAGTTTGGATCACTTTGGCCCTCCGTGGCCTCTCTCTCCAGGGTGTAAATGGAAAGAAACTTGGTGCGACGGCCTGTGGTCTTGGTGTCTGCTCTGTGTCTGTTGCCGTACACCGACCTGGGCATGGGCTTAGCCTTGAAGGCCTGTCGTTCCTCTTTCAGTCCCATCTTCCCCAGTTCTGCCACAATCTTCGCCTCCCTCTTCCTCCTCTCTCTCTCCAGGAAATGGAAAGGCTGTGGTGAATCAGTCGCAGAGGCCTGGTTTCTTTTGGTGTTACCATTATTACTGTTATTTCTGCTTCGGTTTGATTTCGGACCGCAGCGACGGCTGATAATTTCATAGAGAGGCAGATGTATGTGTGCAGGTGCTGGTGATGCCCGGAACTTTTTCTGGCATTCCTGGAGTTCCTCCAGCTCCTGTCTCAGCAATGTGTTCTCCAGCTCGATCTCAGAGCGCGTTCGCACCTTGTGCCTCTTCCTCTCCTCCTCTCTTAGCATCATCTGAAACGGTTTGGGCACAGTCACCTTGGAGTTTGGCCTGACCTTGACTCCAGTTTGACGGGACAGTCTTCCCTGCGGTTTCAGATAAGATGCCTTGGGCTGGAATCGAAAATGCTTCTGGGTCGTCATTTCTTCTGGGCTCAGCAGGATGTCTCTGGGAGAAAATATGAGAGTGAAATGAAGTTCATCTGAACTGACAACAAAGGATCCACTAGAAGGCTTCAAGAAAACTTTAACTTCCTCATTCTTAGATTTAATAACTAACTCTGCTACTACTTCACCAACCTTCCAAAGGTTCGCTTCTGGACAGTTCCTCTTGGATTGTCCAGTTCCAGTTCCCCCAGGCTGTCAACTCCATAGAGCTCTGATTGGTCAGAACCGCTTGATGTTTCATGAAAGTCCAGCTCCTCCTGGGAATTGATCCTCTGGAGTTTCCTGGCGGGGCCACTACTGAGAGGTGCAGAGATTGTTTGTCAAGGAGGAAGAGACATTAACTGTCCAGGCAAAGCAACCACTAAATTAAAGCAATTACACATCTGTAGAGCAGCTGTACAAAAGTATTGGTCTACAAGTTGACTGTACATCAGTAAATATGATTTATTGTATAATTATTATTGTTGCTGATTCTTTAAAACCATTCAACACGTTTACTGCAAGTGCCATTAAATGAAACAAATCAAATGGCTGAGTGAACTGATGTACCTAATACAACAGCACCACCCTATGGAAAACATGCCGCAAAAATCCCCTGCCGGTTATAAAAGCACAAGACTACGAAGGAGAGGTGTTTTTGTGGGTTTCAAGTTTCACTCATAGAAAGCTAAGAATAAATAAGTCGCTACAAGATATAAGATATCATTCACCTCCCTGTGGAGAATATAGTAGCCTCCGGCCTTCCTATCAATGGCTATATTTGCTGTGTACTGGAACTACCTGCCATTAATCAGATCAAACTATTGTTTGGGATATCATTTGGGTATGTTTTTGGGCTTTTTCCATTTTATTAGATAGGACAGTCGAAGATAAACAAGAAAGGGGGTAGAGAGAGAGTGGATCACACGCAATAGGGCCGCAGGTCGGACTCGAACCCATGAAGGTTTCTGACAGCTAGGTTACATAATGTACTCCTGAAACACCTCAAAACAACACAGATATGGAAAAATAAACATCTTGCATTTGGAGCATGTATGGCCCTTTCCCTCTTTATTTAAGGATCATATGATATATCCAACCTGATTGACAGTCTGGCCTCTCTGTTTTCTTCTCTTCCCAGGCCTTCATCACATTCCTCTCTGTGCCTCTCTCTGCCCTGGCTGATGTACATCCTCTCCAGCTCGGCCATGTTCCTCAGGTGAGTGCTCTTCAGCTCCTCCAGCCTCCTGTAGTACTCCTGGTTGGAGAAGTAAACATGCTGCTCCCTCTGCAAGCCGTAGATTTCAAGGGACAGAGACCTGCGGACGCTGCTGCCACCTCTTTCCTCCTGGCTGCACTCTGAATCCGGATCATACTCCTGAAAGGTTGTCATCAGTGACATCACAAACAATAATGTAATAACACAGCTTACTGTATTTTAACTTTTCTCAAATTAAGTGTTGTAAAATGATTATGTATGGTAGTGGTGTTTAATGGCTCATAAAAATATCTTTTAAAATGTCAACCTGTAATTAAACCTAATGCAATTATTCATACCTTATTCTTCACCAGGATTGTTACACTACTTTTGTGGTTTTTGCAAAATGCACTACATGCAACTGCAGTTGCAGTAAAGACTTTACTATTTAAAGACCTATGGTGAGGATGTGGGGTAACAGAAGAAACTCATAGGGGATTTTACATGTGGCCTAAAACTCTTTCATCTGTTTTTTAAATAACTGTATCTAACGACATGTCTAACGGCTGTGTGGTGCCTACATAATAAATATACTGTATATACTCATTTAACCATCTACCTTGCTAAATTTATTTAAGTATACTTCCAACAGTCAGGATTTATGTTAATAAATTGTGGCATACTTACATATGAAATTCTACTTTGCATGAAAGTATCAAGTCTTAAATAAGATACAAGTCTAATTTGCTTGGATCAGTAGTTACAATCAAAGTGAGCACCTGCTTTAACTGAAAATATGTACAAGATTTGCTAATCTTGTAGATCTTTTCCATGAAGAATAGTAGGCTTTCCTTATTTTTTAGGCACTTTTAATACAGTTTATTATTTTTAAAGCTTAAACTGAGTAACCTTGCATATTTAAAGCCTTACCTCACTGGTGCAGTCTTCATCTCTGTCAAAGTAATGGTCTCTTTCCCCTCCATATAGGGCCATTAATTCCTTGTTTTCCAGAGGGGTTGATCGGTACATTAATGCCATCTTCCTCCTTATTCTCCAAAGAACAGATGCTTCACAACCAGCCTAAAGCAGAGTAGAGCTTCTGTGTGTCCTCCGTCGCCTCTGTCTGCACACTGACCTGCTAAGCAAAGAGATGGGTTAGTCAGAGCAGGACAGCAGCAAAGATTAACACACACTTTACTGACACACACACACAAAGACTGAAAGCCTTATCCTCTTACCGTCAGGAGGAGTCGTGATTTTACAGTCATCAGCGGTGCTGTTGGCCAGATGGTCCATATGGTCCAGTGGCTTTTCACTTGAAGATGCGATTCAAAGTTAAATAGTTGTCTGCGAGGATTCTCCAAATCTGATTTACAGATTAAGCACCTCAAGCTTGGTACAATATCCTTGCCCTGTTGGCAGCCGAAAGATAATGAGTGAAAAGACCCATAAGGGGGATTTCACTGTATGCTATGACATAATAAGACTTGGTTGTCTTGTTTCATATTTACATCTTACACATACAAGAAGCAACCCTGCCCATTCAGGTTTACACCCCGCCTCCATCTGAGGTACTGGGAGCCAGGGACCGGGCTGACTTTAAAATTTTACTGAAAAAGGAAACTATTGGCATTTGTATTGGGAAAAACAGATGTTATTGGCATTGAAAAGTATGGCCACTTGAAAAAACATAATATATGTATAAATATATAATTAAAATAATTAAAATCTTAAAACTATTTTTATTGGGATTTTTTGTATTTTCAATGACAATCTTTCAGATTTTTTCTTCATGTTCACTCTTTTTTCAGTGACAGTTTTTTTTACAATATCAGGTTTTTTCAAGTGTTCACTGATTTTCATTTTCAACTTCTGTCACTGTTTGGCGCTTGGAAGAGGGAGGGCGCTGGAGCTTGTAGGGGGCAAGCTAGAGCGTGGTTTGCACTATTAAGGTTTGCATATCGGCATTACTGAAGAAGTTTAAGTCTCTTTTCCGGAATTTGCCGGGTCGCTCTGAAGCTCTGGCAATGGTCGGGCATTATTAAAATGTCCTGTTTCACCGGGACCTTCCAAACTGCCAAGTGGTCTGATTTTTTTCTCGTCATTTAATGTTTATGTCACATTGCAACCTGGAAGGTTCCCGCGGTGGACAGGACATTTTAGTAATGCCACCAAAAAAAACAGAGTGACATGAAAGAAAAAATTGAAGTTTTCATTGAAAAATACAAAAAAAAATCCAATAAAATAATAAGATTTTCAAGATTTTAATTATTTTTAATTTAGTTTTCTTTTTTCAGCTGCCAATACTTCTTTCAATGCCAATACAACTGTTTTCAATACAAATGTTTCAATGCCAATGTTTCCTTTTTCAGTACTGGTACTTGTTTTTTTAATGCAATTTTTTTTGGATTGGGCCAAATTTTAAAGTCACCACCCTGGCTCCATACATCTGCAGTATTAACAGTGTACAACATGCCCGCAGGAAACTTGTGGAGAGATGCAAAAATAAGTAAATATAGATACTTGCAATTCTTCACAGGACTGAAATTCATTTTTAACTTTAATCTTTAACCAATAACCCTCGCTAAGATGTATAGGGGTAAACAATAAAATACTTTATATTCTGTGGCAGTTTGTGGCATTTGAAGGGGTCAGACCTAAAAAACGAGAGCTAAACATTGTGTGTGACGCCACTTGGAAAAGGAAAATAACTACCCTAAGGGTTTGTAATGCATCCTGTGAATACTGATGCATCCATGTTTGCACTATTGTGATTACAGTTGAGGATATTGCCCATTAGGCCTATAAATAGGACTCATACCCTTGTAAACACTAGCCCCTGTATGGGCTGCTTTGTGGTTGTGTCTTGTGTGCAAAAGAGGTGCTAGGGTGGAGGGTGGATAGAGAGTCCTACAGGAATATTATAGTAATTATCTATCAGTGTCCACTTGCACTGCTGACCTTTCTGGTACAGTGGCATGTATGGAAAGCTCCCAAACTTTTGCTTCTAAATGCTCTGGCCAAGATCAAGTGAAGTGAAGCCTGGTCTCTGTTCAGCTGTGAGACTTTTGGGATTTGACAGATGAAGCTTGAGAGAGAGGACACATACCAGAGCCAACTGTGTTAATCTGTTTACTTACGTTTCTCATCACTGTCATTACAAGTCTTCAAGTCTTCACTTCAAGCTGCATCACCTCTCCCCATCTGTCTCCTGTCTCCCTCTATTTCATCTCCCGTCCATCCACCTAAGAGCTTCAGGCAGCACGAGACGCAGAGATCTGAAGAGGAAGAAAAAAAAGAAAAGGGTGAAAATGTTGTAACATAATGAATAGTTTAAAGCAGCAAGACCCCTACCAAGAAGTTCAACCAAAAAAAGGATTTTTCATGACCCAAATGATGAAAGTATCCATTAACTGAAAATCAAAAACACGGTGTGACCCCTCAGAATTATCGTCCCATCATAGGGACTGACCCCCAGGTTGGGGACCACTACTTTAGGGTAATCCTATGTAAATACTACCATTATAATATACACCTCATGAGAATAAAAGTGTTTTGTTTTTTTCATTAAGAACATCGAGTTCACAATTTCTATCTAATATTTATGGAAACTTAGTACCACAAAGAATGATAAAATCATATACATGTAATATTTTAGTCCCATAGGATGATTAAGGACCACACTGCAGGAATAATAACATTGGATATGGCAAATGAACAGTTCCTACTACAGATACACGTCAACATCTTCTGCGGTCACGTTCTTCATCTGTCCACATGATGGAGGTGTTGTACATTTTATGAAGCTGTCAGTGTTTCTATTAAATGTAACCTGCCTTACAGTTATCATTATCATGTGCATGTTTGTTTCACATGCATGTAATCATCAGTTTCTGAATAAATGTCATTCTGAGCAAAGATCACAAAATTACAAATAAATATAACATTTTCACTAATAGTTAAGATGTGAGAGAGTTATCCATCCACTGATTCTCTGCAACAAATTATCCCTGTAAAGGGTTTAGGATGGTAACTCATATTTTCCCTCATATTCTATATCATTTAAAAAGACACATAAAAAAGTGTTTTTCGGAAAGAAAAAAAACACAATTGATCTATGTATTTCCACTGTGCAACAACAGTCTGGTTGATCAGTTGTTAAATTAATAAAAAGTAATATTATCCTCCTTTTTCCTTAGACAGACCAGAACAGTACAGTATAAAGTGAAGATCAGTTTCTGACATTGTGGGACATTTAGTATTTCTGTGTGTCTGCTGTATGTGTGTGTCTAGTTTTCCACTGGGCACCTCGGTGTGTTGGCGTGGGATGAATAGTGGCAGTGTTCGGTCAGAGTGGGGCTGAGTAAACAGTCATCACAAGCTTGGACGTCCTCCTCCACATAGACCAGTGCGGCTGCACAAAGCCACAGTTCTGCTCTGCGTTTTGTGGGACAACCAGTGGTTCACTAAACCACAAAATATATTGTATCTAATACGGTTTGTGACTTCCTTCAGCTTGTACAGTTTCACTTTCTTGCTTTGTGGGAACTCAGAGCAAATGCATACTAACCTAACCTATGACTGTAGGGTATCCAAAGAATCATTTCAACCATATTTATGAATGACTGGTTATTTTTATAATTTGATTAACAGACCTTCATCACCTTGTCTTATAAGGCCATTGTTAGGTGAACAGCAAGACATTTTTGACACATTCACAGACTGTTGGAGGCAAAGCAAAGTGATGAAATGGAGAAGTGATCATTTTCACATTTAGTGGCCATGTTTTCATACACATCTTTTTTTTCTTTTCTACTTTCCATAAAACTCTTTGTATCTTTTGTTCTGGAAATGCTGAATAAAGTTGATTTTCATTTTAGTTACTCGCTTAAATATGGTTTATAATTGATTTGTGCGATATAAATCTGATTGTCTGTCATCTGTTTAAACCTTTAAACGGTTAAATGCAATAAATGCAAATGGACTAGAATTTTAAGTGAAATGAGAATGAAAGAAAAACATTGGGGAAGAAAGCAGTACAGTTTCATAACTGTCCCTTCAGGTGCCTTTCTGTCTTCTTTCACTATTTAACTTAAACTTAAGATTCTATTGAGGCTCCTCTCAGGGTGCGAACTACAGGAGAGCCAGATTAGCTGGGTCCTCTTAATAAGACATGAGCTCTGCTGAAAACACCATTTGTGAAATTTTGGGGGGGGGGTCTGTAAAATATTTAGAGTATGATATTTTGCCATGCATTTCTTTTTTCTATACCTTTTTCGTCATGGATCTTTTTAGGCTAAAATTAGGCTATTATTGACGTAGGATTTATGCATGAGGGTGATTTACCACTAATTCATCATCGAAGCATGGCGGCCGATATAACACTTCACTCACTTTAACTCAAAGATCTGCGTGCCAAAAAAAAGTTAGCTCCCCCAAAAGCCACAGTATGGCTCACACACCGGCTCTTCTGAACCAGCTCTGGAGGTCTTTCAGCAGTCATTTTTTCTGTGTAAATTAGAAGGACCTTTTTCCTGTCGGCCAAAACCCTTACAGCTGCAAAGCAGCACGACCACAACCTTTCCGGAACAAGGCCTGTGTTTAGGTGGAAATCCCCCTCACCTCATCTTACCTCAAGTCACATTCATACATCACAACAAGGTTCATATGATTACCCAGAAACATGGAGTACCTACAATCAAAAACCATGTGGGTGCAAACGGACACATTTAGCGCCCCACAGGAACAAACACTGACGTGGACAGATTCAGGAGTGTTCTCTCATCTGCTAACCTCCCACTTCACAGCAGAACTTCACAACCTGTTTGTTTTTTAGAGGGATACTCCACCCTCTCGTCAACAAGCCCCACTCATTAAGTTCCTCAAACCACTTCTGTTACACAGTCTGGGCTTTGTAAGGAAGGCTGATTGCTGTCTAAACATAAGACTCAGACAAACCTAGCTACCGCCCTAAAGACGTAGTTGGAAGCAATGAAAGGAAAAGTTAAATGTTTAATGTAAGTTAAAATTCTTTAATTCTTTAAAAAGTTGAAAATATTTTTTTTATTAAGAAATAAACAATTCAGTGTAGCATTTAAGACAACATCTCTACATTTCTCACGTTTGTCAGATGTCACATAAAGCTGAAATGTTTGCATGTCCACACAGGGTGTATGGTATATGATATGATATATATGTCTATATGTATTTAGAACAGTTAACAGAAAACACTACAGAGTTCATTTTTTAAGGTATTTGAGGTTAACTGATTATATTGTACACTCATTCTCTAGTATTCTTATCTGTGATGGTGAATGCAATCCAGGAATTCTTTTTGGACCAAACTGTTTGCAATTTCTGGTTTATCTGCTTCAATCTCTCCTTCGATGGCCATTTCTCACATTTCCCAGCGTGCCTTTGGTCAGCCCTCAGAGAACCAATTTAACCCTGTTGGAATTTTTGTTGGTTGTTACGCATGAGAGTGTGATAACAAGGCCAAAAGAGAGAGAGATTTCCTCTTTTGGTTCAATTTCCGGTCTTGCTGCATGTCTTGTAGCTGCAGTGCATTCTACAACGTGCTGTTGTCAACCATTATAACCTCCGAGCTGAAAGCTCACTGAAAGACAGCAAACAATAGAATGATCATAACGTGTCTGCTGAGCTATGAACCTCAGACTGTATACAAGTGTAGTTTTGTGTGAGTTACCTTGTTATGAATTACTGTTGTTCATGCTGAAGTGCATTTGAACGAAGAAGCATTCACTTAAAAGCTTAGATAAAAGGTGAAAAAATAAGTGTCAAACCACTTTCCTGTTTGTGGGATAGATCTTTCTTTAACCTACATTTACAGATTTACACTTTTTCCACCCGTCTGTGCATCACAGTCACACAAAGAATAGCCCAACATAAAACATGCGCAGTAAAAAGAAAGGTAGACAGCAAGCTTTATGCAGTTTGACACTGCACTTCAATTCAGCATGAATCAGCTTCATGCTGAATTGCATATTTTTGCATATTTAAAGGTTATATATATGAGATTTAAAACATTAATATACTGTAGCAGCAAACAACTATTTGCTATGTAGATAAAGATAAAGATAAAGATAAAGTTGAGTCATGTTATCCCTTTGCCTGTGTTGCTATCGCAGCCTGTCCATACTACAGCTTTACAAAGCCAGTCTAGCTGCGTGTGCATGTTAGCTAGTCCCTCCGTTCTGTCTGTGAATTAAGGATTTATTTTGACCAAACCAGAGTTGGTGATCGTTGGAACAGTGGAAACAACAAACAAAGACTGTTTTGGCACTGCTCTTGTGTACGCCTGGTCACCAGCTGTTTCTGGTTAAACAAAAGGTCTATCTCTGTAGAATTATTTCCAATGATGTTGTTAGATACTTAGAATAACAATAAAAACAAAAACAAGCACATTTAATCAACGTAGATTGACGGGCGCATTTGTCCCCAAGGATTAGCTAATATTACATGGCACCCATAGCAGCCTGTTTTGCTGTTATTTTTCATGTAACTCTGTAAATCAGTTGTTTATTTCTACCAGACCAGTGTTGGTGATTGATGGCAAATGATTTGTTAATGGAGTCTTGTCGGCCCATTGCCTATTGTTTTCGTGTGAGATACTGGTGCTCTAGTGCGAGACAGTGGCAAGTGACTTCCATAGTATAACTTTTAAACATAATACACTGTATATTGTTATTAACATATTCAATTGAAAGCTAACACAAAGGTTCATTGTCTCAAAAAGCTGCTCAATTTATAAAAGAATGTGCTTTTTAAGAGTGTAATCCAATAACAGAGACTAATAAAATGACTTAAAGGGTTTAAAGTCATAGCTGTCATTAGTGCAGAGAGTATACTGTACTATAGTGACAGAAAAAGACAGACTAACCTGCAGTCGTATCTATTTTAGGCCAAACAAATCAACTTCATTTCTCACCAGAGTCACCACAAACATGTGTGCTGCAGGCAGTGATGGGTGATGATTTTCCCGAATGCACACAGGAAGGCTCACTTAATCAAAAATGTATCTCTATTTTATAGTTTCAAAGAAAACTGTGAATCTTCTCTTTTAGTTTGTATCTTGTGCTGTTTACAAAACCCTGCTGCAAGGAGATGTTTCCAAATGATGATAAAAATGTGTGCTATACAAATTGTATCTTTAATTAGTCATGTCAGTTTTGTTTATATAACCCAGTGTTGCAAATCCACAAATTTTCTTGAGGGACTTTACAATCTGTGCAGCCTACAACACCGTCACACCTTACACCCTTGATTCAGATACAAAAAACTCCACTCAGAAACCCTTTAACAGGAAAAAACAAGAGACCTTAGAAAGAGGAACAGAAGAGGGGTATATTATTCTGACAGATATTATGATTGCAATATGATTCACAATTAGTTGGAATTGTTATTTTTGCATCACAAATTTCATTTTCACAGAACAAATTATTCACATGTGACCGGGTCTGTGCCAAACAAACTCTGGAGAACACACTACTACGGAATTTGGGAGGCCCTAAAACAGAGACATTTGGAAACAATGTTTTTGGCCCCATTCCAGAGTTGTGTTTCAGGTGGTCTTTCGGAAACAATCACTGATTGGGTCTTATTAGTCACAACGTCATGCACAATTAGCCACGCCCCTGCCACGTAACCATTTCCCAGAAGAAAACAATCAGCATCAGCGACTTATGCCTTGAGGACCAGTGGCTGATTCAACATGAAGTACAGCCGTTGCTGACTTTGTTGTTTATGCTAGCTGTTGAGTGCACTCAAAGGAGCAATAACAGAAATAGGAGGACCGCCGGATAACATCCGGCGGTCAAGGGAAGACTCCGGACTGTCCTGACACGTTGTTTCAGTCATCAACAAGTTGGCTGAAGTGGCTGCAAAGAAGCTACAACTAGCTGCTAAAGAGCCAGACATGTCCCTCAGGCAGTCATAGAGACCAAAAATAGAGCTTCAAGAGAGTGAATATTGGTATTATATTGCCAGGTGACCATAAACTCCATGATAAAGTCTTTCTGGAACTGCTGGATGTGTAAATAACTGATTGCTAACAAGTCTGCCATATCAGCTTAAAAGGTGACCTTGTTTATGCTGCCTCAGAGTGGCAAGATCAGATCAGTCAGATCAGTTTGAGCTGGTTTTCACTCAGACTTTATGCCCTCCTCCAAAAACTGTTTCCTGCTGCAAGAAGACATTGGTTATTGTAGCTTACAATGAACGAGGTCACCTGTGTGAGTGCACAGAAGATTCCAGTAATAGAAAATATAAATGTAAAAAAATCAGAGAAATTGCAGGTAAGATGCAGATCATGTGCTAAATGTAATTAAAACTTTAAAAGAGCTGTTTTTGTGCTGCAAATCAATTTTTGATCAAGTTTTGATTCACTAATTTAATCCAAAAAGTTAAATAGCTCAATCCAAAAGAAAGACTGTCTCTCCTCAGTGTTGGGGATCAGCTGATGGGTCATGTGCGATGTTGCGAAGTGATTTGGTTTACCTGAACTCTGTCGTGGAGGCAATGACATGAAGACAGATGCAGATGTTTTTGACTGTTTTTCCACATATGTTTGAATTAAAGCAAATACAGTACATGTAAAGTGACCACACCTTTATGGTCTGTTCAACTCGAGCTATGAGCGTGTTTACTTACACCACCGTCAGCTTAGAGCTCTGTTCATCAGCCATGTCAAACAAATGAAAGACAGAGACAAAGACTTCTCTGTGGTTGGTCTGTGCAGAGAGAGACGCTCTTCTATCACTGTGATTGGCCTTTACACAGTAGAGAGAGAGAGCGATTCCTTTACCCTTTTATAGGCATCACAGTAGCTCGTCCAAAAAAGTGGGGGTCAGATTCAAGCAGATCAGGCAGCAGTCTCAGTTTGTGCTCATACTTTTGCCTCTACATATTTCATAAGAATGTTTGCTCTGCACAGCTTTTGTTTATATATCCTGAATTGGCCTCTATCCTTGAATGGCCCTCACAATGCGACAACAGAGAGCAGCAAAAGTTCAAAAGTGTAAAGGATTTAACCTTTTCTTTCTCCTAGCCTGAAACCAGACCATGTGAAAGTCACGATCATTATTTTTAGCAATATTTATTCAGAAATCAGTGATAATAACTAAAATAACTAAATAATAAAGTCAATAACTAAGTGTAGTGATACTTTACATTACATTACATTGTCAAATAAAACAAATTGGAGTTTTAGAGGGGTTATGTGTTGGACTATTTCTTGGCTGGGCGCAGTGGCTTGCTGGAATCAAAGCTGGTTGCCTGGCAACCCAAGGACAAGATTTCAGGAAGCCAAAGAGTGAATATGTGTATTTCTTTAAGGTGTCCTGACTTTTGAGGGCACCAACAGTCAATCAGAAATGAATTAATGTGGCTGTGGAAAACATTCTTTACACTTTAAACTGCATTATTTAATTGAGCTTTTTTTTCAACATACTGTTTGGTTTCATTCATCATAAAACTATTAAAGCGAATTGTATTACGTTACAGTGACAATGGTGGGAATCACCAGTGTTAGTCTTTTATCATCTGCAATGACAGAAACATTGTATTCTCTCGATACTGAGCGCGATGTTCTGCATGCTCTGATAGTGTGAAAGTGAAGATATCCAGTGTATCTCCTCCTTTGACATCCTCCATACACTCTATGTATGTATCTGTGTTCAGCCACACCCACAAAAATGATGATAACAGCCTGAGAAAGAGTTTTTGGTTTTACTGCAAAAGGAAGAGGCCCATCGAGGCGTTGGTTTGATTTAAAATTGTATGCGCACAAATGTTTGGGGATGTGCGATTGTGTGCCTCAGCACTGTCTCGTGCATCTGTGCTGAGAATATTCATGTTTTCCTGTGTGTGTATGTACACATGCACGTAGGGTGTTTGCCTGCAGCTCTGTTGTGTTTGTGGCTCTTGACAAAAGGACCTTGATGCTGTTCCAGCGGTGTTTCATGCTGTGGTTTAGTCGTGCTGCTCCTCTCATCTCTTCCCCTAATCTCTAAAACACAATCTTACTGTTCTGTTCCTGTTCTGATTAGACTGCCTGGCTCCTTGCTGTGTGTCGCTTGCAGAGCCACAAAGTCTGAGCCAACGCATGACCAAACTGGACACTTAATAATCTATTACATACAGTATACGGTGCCTGGCTTGTGTCATCTTGCGTTAACAGACCATCAGGAAGAATGTTATTAGATGTATTAGATAAGCT
This sequence comes from Morone saxatilis, assembly GCF_004916995.1. Lineage (NCBI taxonomy): Eukaryota > Metazoa > Chordata > Actinopteri > Moronidae > Morone > Morone saxatilis. The sequence continues at coordinate 18,941,161 of NW_023339751.1, read as the reverse complement.
GTGCTGTTGTTTCTCCAACTTTTTCCTGTTTACTTTTAAATGTATTTTTAAATAGATTCACCCTTAATTATGTAGGTCCATTAAAGGGTCAGTTCACTCAAATAACTGACAAACATGTTGTCTCACTCATAGCTACCATCCATACAGATTTGGTTCAACAAATCCTCCAGATTTAACAGAATATTTTTAAAATATGTTGTTTTTCTGTGCGCTTAGAATCTAGAAGGACACACAGAGCCATTTTCTGATCTGACGCCATCGGCAGGACGACATCATTTCTTTGTGCCTACCCAAAAGTAAAGAAATGACTATCAAAAATCTTTTGGTCAGGGCTAGGTTACTCTAGATAATCCACAGACTTGACAGCGAGGTCTGTGTATTATCAAAACTCACATTTTTTCGATAACGACACACTGCTGTTGAATTTCGACAATGTCATTTTTATGTGCTTTGAGAACCACAAAGGAAATTCCATTCATCTTATTCATTTATTGAAGTGGAGGCAGTAATCTCACTGACTGATATCAGCTGTTAAAGCCAACATAGCTAGATATTGTTGATTTGGCTGAAGATGTTTTTGGAATTTTAAGGTCAGAATCAGTTAAAACAACAGCACAGCACATACAAATATATAAAATGCAATAGATGAAATATATCAAAGTAAATCATTGAGAAATGAAGGATGGGAGGCTTGAGAGGGGGACGGAGGGAGTAATGGAGGTGGGGTTGGAGTACAATTTAAACATCAGTGAAAGCATTCATTATTTATAAATTGATTTTTCTTCTCTATATTTACAGTCACAACTGCTCCTACATTGTCAAGACTCTGCACCTCCTGGGAGCTTCTAAAGCAAATAAGTAAGAATTTAAGCAAAAATTAGTTAGTAATATTATTTATGAAAACCAAACCATAGAAAAGGGAAGTGAGCAAAGAAGCACTGCCTCAATGCAACACACTGAAGAATTTACAGTAACTTAAATTACATTCTGAGTAAAAACGAGAAATGACAGTGACTTTCGAAGTGAAGGGGTTTTACTTCACTCTGTCTCTTCCTGTGCTGAGTCACTCTGCCAGAAGTCAATCAGAAAACGATTTGCTCAATTTTTCTGGTGCATTTACTTCCTGAAAAACAGAGCCATAAAATCTGTTGAACTTCATTGTCCTCTCAGTGAACAAAGTGCCATTAATCTGCTACAGATGTTATAACACCTGTAGTTAATGTGGCTATTAAAGTACTGTTTTTTATGCCTCACTGGTTTTGCACCAGAATTTGTACCTACTATAGAAGGACAGTTTCTGGGGAAAGTTTTTGACTCCTACAGCATTAAATGGGGTTATTTAAGCAAATTAAACAGTGTTTGTTCCACTCTGGGAATTTACCAAGAAAATGTATTTTTATTCATAATGAACCGAAATTAGTGTATGGGCTACAAATACTGAGAGACAAACCTCATCAAAACACATGAAAAATGAATCTTCTTGATGATGCAGTGCAGTTTCTTGCATGTTGAAACAGCAGGTTAGTGAATACATAATTAAAGTTATGCAATGATAACCACTTTATTATGGTTAAAAAAGAAAGGTCAGATTTCTATTTTTTTATTCTTTATTACAAAAAAATGTATTGCAGAATAACAAACAATGCATGATGCTAATATTCCCTTAATTCAGAAAAAACTTCCACTGAAATTTGTACTGAATTTTCCTAAAAAAAAGAAGCATTTTTTGCAAACCGCTCACACTACACTCAAAATTTGGAAATGTTCTGCGGCCTCCACCATAGTCACACTGTCATTACAGGTGGCAAAGATTCACTGTTGGAGGGGACGAAAAAGTCTAAAACCATTACCACTTAATGGACTGAAATCCTTTATCATGATGGTAGCTGCTGATGTTACTCAATCACTCTCCTCCAGCCCTTCTTGGGATTCAGCCCATCAACTTTCAAGGTACTTGTCCAGGCAGGCTATAGCCACCTCAGCCTCCATGATCTCTGTGTCAGCATACCAGAGTAGATTAATTTCAGTCAAGGGCAGGCAGCTCCTCACCAGCAGGATACATTAGCCAGGAGGCGTTTTACTACACCACATTATGGCAGGCAATGAAGAAGCCTGACTTCTCGCTAGCATTACCCATGTTCCCCAGAGTCGGCATTTTCTCAAAAAGCATGCAGCGACTTTCTGCACCGGTATTCTCAGAGCGGTTTCACATTTCTGATTAGATGTCAGGCAGATAAAGTTGGAAAAGGTTGCCAAGAGGACATGTGGACCAGGTGATAATTACATGTGGCTTTGCTTTTTTTTTAATACTCATCTGTTTATTTCTACTCTCTACTTTGCCTTCTCCTTTTAAAATAACACATTCCTGTCGGGTAACCAGACTTTTCCTCTCACTCTTTTTTCTGTTTCTCTTTCCATAAGTGTCTTTGCTTGACATCACATCTACAAACAATATGTACCATCTCTACCCTGTTCTGTATTTTATAAGCAGTATGTTCTTTCGTGACTTCTACTTTTCACAGAAGCTAGTCTTAAGGGTTGGAAGGGTTACTTTAAAAATGTAATCCGATACAATTACTAATTACCTGTTGAAAAATGTCATCAGTACATTAATCCAAGTATCACAATTTTAAAGTAAAGTAACTGGATTACTTTCTTTTTCTTATGGGTTACCTCAACACCAAATGTGTATAACATGTCAAGAAAATGGAAACGCAGATAATAGAAAATGGAAAGATTTTTAGCATCAAAAATGTGTAATGGATTAGAGTTACCTTTTTTTGTATCCTGATTATGTAACCCAGTTACATGTAATCTGTTACTCCTCAAGCTAGGTTAGGGCTGTATGTGTTTCCCTGTTCTGTTTGTCACTTTTCTGCTTCTGCTCCTTCTAGCTCTGCTCAGGTGTGCTGATTACTAAATGAGGCGCACCTAACCTGTGATGAGGTGCCTAAAAGCACTGTGCCAGCACCAGTAGTCAGAGGCTTTTGGAGTGGGGACTACTAGCGTTAGGGCTTCTCAGTCTAGGATTTTGTGCTACTCTTGATTTAGTGTCATGGTTGTTTGTATTTCTTTACATTAATAAATCCCACGGATTTGGTTTGTTTTAAAGGTATCTTACTGTTTGTTTGTTTTTTTACTTAGTGGGAGTGGCACCCACGGATTGGGCTACTTGTGTGGTTGTTGCCTATTCTCAAACTCAGTGGAAACATCTTGCTTGGCCCTAAAAATATTTTGTTCCATTACCTTAACTTAACAACCAACTTTACAACAAAGCTAGTTATCTTAGGGTGTTTTCACACATACCTCATTCATTTTAAGGAGGTTATAAAACATGCAGCACGATGGTGGATATATAAATTCTAAGACACTGATCTTTTCTGCCCTCTTTCACTGAAAATGTGTCACTTAGCTTTAGAATCCAGGTTTAATATACGATAGATAATAAGACAACACCCTTCAAAAGCTCAAATTTTTACGGTCTCTCAGTGAGATTCCTGCCTCCAAAAATTTCCCCTCAACGTCTCCATCTCCATTACATTCCAGACACAAACATATGTGACATCAACCATGGTCTGAAGGCCAATCTGGATACTGCATAGCTTTGGGGAGCGAGTGGCGAAGAACCGAGATGCAAACAGTGATGTTCAGCATGGTGGTTACAGGTAGGTTGTGTCTCAAGGCATTTCTCCAGAGAGCGAATTCTAAATGGCAGCCAAAGACAGAAATGTAACGTATTTATTTACGCGTTGTTTACTTAAAAACACAGTCCAGGTCTAAAGAAAGTGTCAATATTTTTAAAAAACAGATTGCATTTTACAGATCCACTATTTCGTATTAATTATTGAATCAGCTCCACATAAATACGGGGCCACCCGGCGGCCAAGAGCTGTGTTTTAAATGTTAAAAAGTGTTGTATTCCTGTAACTCCATCACCTGATGTGTGGTATAATGTAGGTGCTATAGACCCTCATAAGCTACTGTATGTATCCAGTACTCTTCACTGTACACTTACTCGCGTGCCAGCGCGGAGCGACAAATTGCTAGTTTCGGCAGTTACACTGATTAAAAAATCCACATATTCTCACATAACCCCTCACTTTACTCAGAACATTTGCGATTAAAACCATCGTCATTCATAGTCGACCAAGTGGTGTGATACATCTATGACCCATGGCACGAAAACATGGAACTAAATAAACAGATCCATCCTATAACCACTGCATAGGCTAAATTTTGAAGTGTCTGGGGTAAAACTGGTGAAGCTGGGATACAATAAAGCCTTAGAAAAAATAATAACGCTTCCCTCTTCAACACACCTGAAATACGCACATTCCAAGTATTTGTTTTTCTGACCTACAACATTCACAGTACCACATTTCATTTAGGCACAAATAGAACCATACACGGGTCTCCTACTGCTCGCTCGGGCGCCATCTTCACGAGACCTGTATCTACAGCCGAGCTGTACCTAATGCTCGCTGTCTGCTGAGTAAAACACAACAAATTTCTTCCTGGCCGCCTCACCCGCAGTAACCTCGCTCTACAACCCAGACCGACAATGTTTAGCGATCTCTATCAAGACGAATCGCTCTTTCCCTCACCGCACAAACAGCGCAACACACGAGAACAGCAGTGCAAATGCCAACTTTTACCTGCCTACTGTGGATCCTTCTCAATCCGAGAACATACACCACCACATAAACCACCAACAACACACACACACACACACATTTCCTACATTCAAATGACAAAACACTGGGAGAAAACAAAAGGTAATTTGCATCAAATATCATAATACATGTTGTCTTTCTATAAATCTGACCATGGTTCAAATAGCTTTTTGCAAGACCCGCGAAAAAAACAGTCTGCGTGTATATAATATTCCAACGCTTCCTGTCATCGCCACAAGATGCGGTGTGGTTTAATGACAGGTACTACGTATATTACCGTACTATATAATACGGGTAGATAGCTATCATACACACTGAAGCGGGAGGAATAGTTGAAATGCCAAACGCAACCACTTTTGCCCCCCCATCGTCAGTCATGGCCTGAGACGTCAAAAGACACACCAAATCTGGTCAAATCTGTGTAAGTGAGCACTTCTCCTTTACCGAGAATAATCCATCCACCTCCCACAAGGTGTGGCATATCAAGCCGCATCGCCTCCGCATCACGGACCAGCGCACTCGGGGCTATGGCCACACAGGGCTGTCCTACGCGGCCTCGCCCAATTGCAACCCGGCCGCACTCAAAAATGTGCACTTCCATCACCACCACTCTCTGCTCGGGCAGTACCACCGCTCAACACAGCCTCGAGAAGCCACCAGACCACACTGTAACCACACCAGCGCCAAGGAACCTTCAACATCCAGCATCTTCACCTTCCATGATCGTGCTGAGACCAGCCACCCGGACAAGCTGCTGCAACAATCGGGTTTTGCATAACCAAAGAATTTCCTTGCACCAAACGTGTCAGGGAACCTTTCAGGGAACGCTCAGTCTGCATCCGCCGTCTCGAATCGGGGTTTCGTCCGACCCTGAACTGCAGTTCGTCATCACGAGGCCGCTTCCCCGCAGTGGGCAAATCCTCACAACTTCGATGGGCGTTGGCACGTCCTGGAGAGGTGTTGTCAACATCTGTGGATCGACGTGGCCCCATGGTGGCGCGTGGGTTATGGTATGGGCAGGGCGTTGTGTCCTATGGACAAAAAGAACACAGGTGGCATTTTACTGATGGCATTTTTTGAATGCACAGAGATATCGTGGACGAGATCCTGGGCCATTGTTGTGCCCCAACTTCATGCCACGACCATCAACTCCTCATGTTGTAGCAGCCATGATCACATCGCACCGGCCCCATGTTTTGCCAAGTATCTGTACACAATTCCTGGAAGCTGAAAACATCCCCAGTTCTGTGCATGGCCAGCATACTCACTGGACACGTTCACCCATTGAGCATGTTTGGACATGCTTGATCGGCGTATACGACAGCATGTTCCAGGTCTCCAATATCCACGCAACTTCGCCGATCCCATTGCGAGCAGGAGATTGGACCAACCATTCCACAGCCACAATCACAACCTGAATAAACTCTATGCGAAGGAGATGTTTGCAGCTGCGTGAAGGCAAATGGTGGCTCACACCAGATACTGATGGTTTCCGCGACACCCGACCCCCACAAATACAGTGAAAACTGCCACATTTTTCCGAGTGGCTTTGTATTGTGCCAGCCCTAAGGCCAGCACCATGTGCAATACATCTGTTCTGATCAGCATCTTGATAGTGCCACAGCCTGTGAGTGGATGGATTATCTCGGCAAAGGAGAAGTCTCACTAACAGCAGATTTTGACAGATTTTCTGTGAACAATATTTGAGAGAAATAGGCCTGAGTTCAAGCTAGGCCCTGAGTTCAGCTCTAATGAATGGGCAGTAAAACC
>NW_023339751.1:18922311-18934693 GCF_004916995.1 Morone saxatilis | reverse complement strand
AAAACAAAAGTGTTGCGTTTATAATTTTGTTCAGTATGTATATATATATGTATATATATATATATATATATATATAGTATGAGTCACTGCTGTTCAATGAGCCATGAGGCATTGTGTTGTCTCCTTTAATCCTGTCTGCCTCTGTAATATGAGAGCAAGATCATTTACAGCATCACATTCACTGAAGGATCTCATTTCAATACTTCCATGTTAGCCAGGATCTGAAACGATGACTCACTAATGACTTTAAGTGAAATGAAGGATTTTGACTTGGTTTATCTTGTTTGTTGTGGAGGTGTTTTTGCTGTTTGTCGCATGTATTGAGTAAGCTTTGTGGAAAGACGCCTCAGTATTGACACATCAGGAAGAAACAAGGACATGATGAGTCAGAGAACATGTGTTCTGCATTGAGCAAAATAATATTGTTAGATTTGTACTTGTCAGCATTACTGTCTGTTTTTTGAATATGAATGACTCCGTTTAATTTAAATGTATTATGGGTATAAGAACATTATTTTCATTGCTGTTTTCTTTATTTGTTAATGTTCCTTCTGTTTTTATTACTTGAGATAACAACTTGATATATTTAAAACAATAATAATATTATATTTATATAATAATAAATATAATATATTTATTCAAAACAAATGGATCAGATGACTGGAAAAATATTGACGTGTTGTAAGGTGTTTCCTCCATCTGTGTCAATGAAAATAAAAGCTGACTTTGACTTTCATTTCTGCCTTCTCTGTGTTGCATCTGGCCTGACTAGATTCTGGTTTCAGCAAAGAGGATGTGCGCAACAATCTTGGGAAAGACACACACACTCACACACACTAACACATGCAAAACTAAAGTCATGAGAAGTTCCACACATCGGGGCATCTGATCGTGTCCCATGACCCTGTGGGTCAAAAGATACAATCAGCAGAGTTTCTCCCTCCCAAGTTTATATTTACTCTCAGCTTTTAAAGATCTGATGGAAAACACAGCTTTGTTCTTTGTTGGTCTGTGGTAAAAACACATGACGATAAAAACACATTTTAAAAGTAAGATGTGCACTCGACAAATGGGAGAAAACAAAGTTCACAATGAGATGTCTGGGATGGGTTTCTGATACTGATGTCATATCTTCTACATTATTCAACAAGGAAGAACATCCTGTGCAGAACCGCAGTTCTGTATCTACTGTCTAACTGTCATAGCTAATGATTAACACTTTAACCAGCTCTGGGAACATGCTTTCACTTCACATATTGGCCTTGGGTAATAATCTCCTCACTGTCATGCACACACAGACCAGCTGAGCAACATGTTCATTTACAGATACTGAACTCCTACCTGTGCAAGCGCTCTGAATGAATCATCGCCATCCAAATATTTAAATTATGTCATTATTATGACGCATTTTAAAGATTATCCTAACACAGACATGATTTTTCCATGTTGTATCAGGTTTTTGGTCTTGTGTCCAATAATTAAAGTCTACATTAAAAAAAGTGTGAAAAACATCTGACCAGACTTAGAATTTGACCTTACTTTTTCCTAGAGGAAAGAAATTACTAAGATAGTTTCTCTCTCTTTGACCTTCAGTCTTGTAGGGAATTCTCTTCTCAATCTTTTACCTGTCTGCGGCTCCGTGGAAGGTCCTGGCAGGGCCTTTCTGTGTGGAGTGTTCTGAATTTCACAAGTTAAAAGGTCCTCTCTTTCACAGTTTTTATACAACACCTGAAGAGAACACTCAGCTTTCTTCCTGTATTATATGAGCCAATCACCTTTAAATGTCAGTCATTTCAAACCAAGTTCTGCAAATCCTCCACTTCCCCCATCATCTCCATAATCGTCAAGCCTGTTCTCAAGCACAGAGGTTTTTTAACAGTGGCATTTTAAGTACTCTTTACTTAGATAAAAGTAAAACAGTGTATTGTGTCCTGCATTCAAAATTCTACTTGAGTAAATATTACCAGCTAAATGTACTTAAAACCCCTACAAGAAACTTTTTGTGTTGAGTCTGGCAACCTCAAGAGTGGTAGTGCTTCCATCACCTAGTTTCATTAAGTGCAAGGAGAATCCAAATGAACACGACCAGATGGCAAGCATTAAGATTCATAGAAATGTATCTATCTCAAGCTTTTCACTAATGGTTGTTTCTTTATGTAGGTCATATAGAGGACCCTGAACGGAAACATCTAATTGGAATTCAGCAATCATTCATTTATTTATGTTCACCTAGGTTTTTCCCATCGGTGAAGTCAAATGTCTTCCATGAAAAAGGCCTATAGTTCCACCCAACTTCAGCAGAGATCTACTTAGCCAGAATAACTGGCAGAGTTAATGGTCAATTATCAACCAGTAGATGCAGTTCATGCTTACATTTGCTCTTCAACTGAACAGTCTGATCAGAGATATGTTTTATCATAAGTCTATGGTCAGACAGCCTTCTGATCTGCCCGGACCAATTGAAACAAAAGAGGGCTTGGATTGTGTTAGAAGAACGGACACCCGGGACAAAAAGTCACAGGACCCAAGGACATCGCTGCCAGGATCTGGGGAAAGACCTACAAAGCTGCTATTGTTGTAAGAGGAACCTCGAGGAGACAAATGACAAAGAATGTCAAACACCCCTCCCTTTACATCCAACTGGAGTTACTGTAGAAAAAAAGAAAACAAGGCTTTTTAAAATTTAAACCATAACATAACCATAACCATACTTTTCCTTTTAGGAACAATACCTGGATTCACCTCATCAGTGCAATAATTTATTATGACCAAACGTCTCTAGCTTCTTATAAATTCAGAGTATAGCATCAGAATAAAAGTATCTGGTGGCATATCTTCAGTTAGTGATACCTAAATATTCATTCAGATATCATCATGTGATTTTGTGCTCATCTGTTCGACATTCAACCTGTATGTCAGTAGGGTCGTATATAGCTGGGATTGTATAAATCATGAAGTTTCCAAATCCCCATCTCTACAAGATTTTAACCTGACACCAAACATAGTCTGTAAATGTGTTATTCATTTCTTCATATTATATTTATACAAGGATTCAAGGATATACAAGATTATTCTTAAATATATTGAGTGTAAATTGTACTGGACTGAATATTACATAAAGAATTAATCAATCTTTTAATTCTGTTGTTATGTAATTGAATGTAAACTCCACCCAGGTTGCTTAACCCCCCTAAATTACCATAGAAAATACAGAGGAGATCAACAGGTCTGTGTGCCATTGGACGTGGCTGCTGCACATCTGTCAGCACACTCTGCCTTCTGCTTTAACCGCAAAGTACTCTGGTTAATAAAGTGTGTTTATGTAGTATGATCAAATGCACATGGCCTTGAAGCATTAGCAGTAGAATAGCTAATATTGCATGGTTGCTGGCCTGATCGAATGAGTGTGAAGGTTTTTTGTGTCATTCCTCACGCAGCATTATCCAAAGTATTTTCCCATGACTCTGACCTGTTAAAACTGAGCTACTCTTCCTTTCAACAGTCTAGTGCTCTTCGTGTGATTTATGTGATGGTTACAGGATGTATCTTAAATCTGTGTGGTGTGTGTGGGTAGGTAGGTGGGTGGGTGAGTTGGTTTATGTGTGTCTCTGCTGCTCAGAGACATTTCTGGAATGTCCCATTATAAACTGTAGTATTTTAGAGTGGTTTGTTGTGGTTTAGATGATCTCTGTTGTGCTGTGTGCAACGCATTGTCTTCTTGCGTTTACAGGTCACACTATGCCTTTAAAAAATCTTGTTAACAACAAAATCCAGGCACATATCTATGCAACTCATAAGTGTTCGATATTAAATAGATAAATGATGATATACAGTAAATAATCACATGAGTAAATTGTGTAAAACAAATGAAGCAAGAATCTCATGTCATAATTATAAAAGGAGCGTGTGATTAGCTGAAGGTGACACCACTGTTGTGAACATGTGACACTGCTGTTATAAAAGTACAATAAAAACTGATATTTGAAAAGGTTTTGAAATAAAAAGCTACCATGAAAAAATAACATTCATTTTATAACAGTGAGTTTTAATCATTTCTTAAAATATTTCACTAATTATCAATACATATATCACTGTGATTATGACTTTTAAATGTATTTATTTAACATTGAACATTTTGGGCACCATACATAGCTAAGCATCAGAAGATAAAAAATAAATTCATTGAATCACCACTTGAATGTGAGATGTTGCTGTATAAATGTGAATTATGTTTGATGTGATATTTAAGGTTAAGTTAGGACACTGATTACAAGAGATAGATAGAGATAGATCAGTGCAGCATAAAATAGCTCTCAATTTACGTAATGCTTTCATTTCTTGGTAAATGCATTTTGATTTCCTTCTCTGGAAGTGCACATTTACTCTCGTTTCTTAATGTCAGGCAAGTCCCAATTGTCCATCCATCCTCATCTTCTGTGGCGGTAAAGCAACCGAAGCCAGGAATATGACTTACCTTGTCCATTGATCTGGCACTGAAACATTTCACTTCAATGAGGTTTAACATTTTCTAACCATTGTTATCCCGAGCATGTCTGTCCACAATCAACAACAGGTTAAACAAAGGGTTTCTACACACTATCTCCAGAGGAGAGCTGCTGTACATTAGCTCAGTGTTTAGCATGTGTGGGTGTGTGGCCAATGCCGCTGTTTCTGACAATTTCAACCATTGAAGCACAATCTAAAATACCACATGTAGTGGAGTGTTACTACAATGTATCTTTTATAGTCTCTTGTTTCTTAATCAACATTTTCACTGGAAGCTGTGTTTGTTTGGTGTGTGTTTACGTGTGTGTGTTTGTGTGGCACAGTTGGCTCTGTTACCTTGGAAGCCGTAAATCACCTAAACCATCAAGAATTAAGCAGTATCTCATTCATTATAAACACAGAGGAATGGTGACAAATCTGAGAACCTGGAGAAAGATAATCATTCCCACACAACAAAAATAAAGAGTTTAGTACCAGATTGACCGCTGGAATAGAAGCAAAGCACATTTTGACCCTCCAAGTGAAGTTAAAAGTTAAGTTAATTTCAGATTTTGGCATTTAACCAAAGTACATATATTGAATGGAAGCCTTCTACATAATTCTATCCAGCTGTGATTGTAAATAATGTTTTATTTGGGGTGATGACGGAGCAGTCTGTGTGGCTAAAACATCCTCATTGATGCTACTGAGCAAAAGTCTTTCTTATGCTAATCCTCCGTCCTGCTCACATCATTTGTTCCATGTTGTATCCAGTGTCAGCAAAGCTTAGGGGTGTTCCCATTGAAGTGATACTCGATACACCTCTAAACCCCAGATATGTAGTCTGTCAAAACATTTCTTGTTTGAATAAATTGTTTCGTCTGAGCTTCTTGTATGCAGCGACCCTTTTATTCCTCACTCTCTTTTCCTGCACCTCATTTACAGCAGTGTGCGTTTGTCCCACTTTGATTAAACCTGATATATGAGCAGCTGGGTGGCAGCAGTGGCAGGAGTGCCAGCATGTGTTCTGCAGACACCCTTGGGTGATCACATACACAGCAAACAATGCTTCACTAACCACCTGAGACTCGGGGAGGTGGACTGAACAGACACCTGAGTCCTGGCTGTCTGCGGGCTCTTTCACACGCGCTGCTCCGTGGTCATCCTATCCTATCTTAACGTTGTTAGATTAGCACCCTGCCCTCTGTTCTGATGACACAATGATTGGTGGAGGGCTCTAATGCACGGGAAGCAATTAACCCTTCCCCACAGCAGGGTGTGGACCATATGCATGCGTGTATTCATTGTATGACAGTAATCTGTGAGAAAAATAAGGCAATTACTTCTTGGAAGTAATTAATGTTGGTAACTGCATCATTTTCTACTAAGATGAATGTCATTTGTGATCCATCATGTCACTATTAATCCTTAAAATACGAATACTGTATATATTGATTCGTTCTGCCAGCAAATAGGAGAAAAAGCAAGAATAAATTTAGCAACCCAAGTGGAACAAATTGGCCTGCTTCTGTATACATTAAAGAATAAGCCTGGAGTTATTTAACATTTTTATGTTATTGTTAAAATATTCGCTAGTTAGTCTCACTCTCTGACTTCCCTATCCTGTGTTATATAGCCCCAAGACCAATGGTTCTTGCTGACTAAATCTTTAGATTACAAATATATAGTTTCATTTAAAGGCTCAGTAATTTCCTAAAAGGGGAGCACAATAGTGCATTTGTTAGGAACCATTTTCGACCAGAGATTAATACACATCTGGGGCACTGGTGAGCCTTTACAGCAGCAGGGTGGTATGAGGGATTGACTCTAAATAACTGACTCATTTATGTGTTTTTAGTAGTTTGTGGGCAACAATGGCTCTTTTTGTACCGGAGGAGCCCGTGGGGTAAAATGGGAACAGATTGTAATTTCCACCTTGACTCACCAGCACTAATTCATTTCAAGGATATCTATGTAACGGAATTCTTAAAAACTCTGACCTGCTTCTTAACACAAGTAATCCATTATGGAGCAGGTGATAGAAGTGCAGTATGAAAGAAACACAATCAATCACACGGCATTGTGGACCAATTAAAGGCAGGGATGTATTGGGTAACAACCTGGCTTTTTTTTCAAATTTCACTACAGTGCTTTGTTTTGGCCGCAGTTTCAGAGCGTTTTGGCTCCAAACAAGCTCCACATTTGGCTTTTTTCACAGCTTCATTCATTCACAGCACCACAACATATTTTTGTTGTATGTTATGCGACTAGCTGTTTGCATTTCTTTTCACCTCACTACCATAGGGATTGTATAACTGTCTATTTGTTGTTTTGGGGAGATATTTGGGTATCTGTACCATCAAGATAACAGACCTGGAGTCTCAGTCAATATACAGTGCAGTATTTGAAAGGGGTCTCCTCTGTTCCGCTGAGCAGTTTGGGGAGAGTGGAGAAAGTAAATGGTCTCACAGAGAGAAAAAATATCACCTTAAAGAGACAAGAGTGAAAACACAAGTTTCAGACAGACTTCAGAGTGTGTGCATGCATGGTATAATCACATGTGAATGGTATTATTTAAGAGCACAGGATGAGTGACCATTGTTTCCATGGGGTGACCAGCTGTGGGTCTATTACACTCAAAGACCCTGTAGACCCTCCAGTCCCTCACACAGCAGATCCCCTTTGTCCTGGTCTGGGTCATTAAGAGAAGACAGCCTGGGGACTGCCCCCCTGCTGTTTGGAGACCCCCACACACATACTGCAGACTTCCAACTGCCATCTGGGTGTCTCTTGCCAGCAATGGTGAGTACAAGTGCCGCTGTTAAAGTGTCAAGTGGGGATGGAGTGCAGGTTTAATCTTGATGACAGCATATGAAGCATGTCTCGGTTTATTGATAAAACAAGTTTAACTTATTAACTTCTTGTCTAGCCAGGGAATTAATATGACTACTTCAGATTTTTCTTTTTATAAACAATAACTAAATAATATTCATAAATAAAATCATGACTATTAATCCTAATGATAATAAACCAGAGGATTTAACATATTTTTTAAATAATAAACATGCCTTAAAATACTAGTTACACTCTCCCACTGTAACAGGTATAACTGGTATATCTCAGTTTACAGGCAGGTAACAGTCACTGTGTTTGTAAGTAATTTAGCAGAAACAATGGACACGATCACTCCGATGACTCGAAGGGTACTCCTTGCCAGCCTTAATTGCCTCCGGGCTTTTAGCTCCATAGTGAATGCACAGAGATTAGAGTGGTATCGATTTTCTCATCTAACTCTCAGCAGGAAAAGTGAATCAAGTGTATCTCCCAAAATGTCAGATTATTCCTTTAAGGGAAGATAGTTAATGTAAAAGTCACTGGATTTGTAACCAGTCTCCTGAAGCTGCCATGAGGAATAGTCTTGTGTCTGTATGTAGCAGTTGGTTAGCTTAGCACAGCATTAAGACTAGTCTGCTGCCTGGTCCAATTTGCCTCTTTCCCTCCATCTGGGGGAGAAGTGTGATTTCATTTCAGTAAAATCAAACATCTGGCCAGTAAAGTAGTAAAGGCCAGGGCTGACATTATCTGCTGCTGGCTGCCCCACAACACCAGGTCATATAATAACCTAGTATTCATCATCATATCAGTAGTTTGTCCGTGTTAGCAAGCTAGCTAGCCAGATAAAACCACTATATCACAATATATTTCACAAGCTTTGCAGTAATGTTAGCTTTGACTCTGGACTTCCTGTTGAACTTATAAGCCAACATTAGCTAGTGTTGCACATTGTTGACATTTTATGGAAGCGGAGAAAGAAGGCACGTTCAGCATACCCCGCTTTATCTTTATCTATTTTACTCTAAATTGGTCCATAATTTAGCTTCCCCTGCTGGTCTTTACATAGACTGCTTTGGCTTCACTTCTCAGACCTGGAAGCTCTACCCATGTACTGACAATAATATTGGCCTACTGTGTATAGTTTTTACATTTTATCACACACCCTAAACTCAAGAAGGCCTCACGATATTTGCCCATCTCCTTTGGGGACCCCTAATGGGCGTTCCGACCCCCAGGTTGGGAACCATTGATATGAAGCATAAGTCCGAGCCACAGCGCAAAAATAGAAAGATACAAAGTACAGGTTCATCAAAAACTGGCATAAACTCCTGTGAATGATGCATCTCGATGAGTATGCATTTGAAATGCAGTGGTTTAACAGAAACCCACTCAGAGCAGAGGGACTGGGGGAGGTGGGCCGCCCTCCTATAAATAGAGACTTTAACACTCTGTTAACACTCTTTGCTAATATAAATGTCATGAAGTACCTAAATCCTGAGTCACCCCGAATGGTTGATTGCACCAGCATTAGACTTACAAGGTTCAGGGTGATTTAAAACAGTACATGGGGTACTGAGACATTTTTAACTTTTAATAGTGTTAATTTTAAACACCAACATTAATGGCTTTCACCATAGTACAGTCATATACTTAAGTTTACAGCTAAAAAAACACGTTTTAGGGTGGCTTACCACTTTTAAAATATTAATATTTACCGCCGTCCTTTATGTGTATGTTGTGTGTGTTGTGTGGTTGTTTGTGTGTGTTTGTGTGTGTGGTGTGTGTGTGTGTGTGTGTGGCTCCGCCCATAAGCAGCTAAAAAAGAAGTCCGTACTCTGAGCAGGAGTTGTCTCTAGTTCTCAGCGGAGGGGAAACAGAAAGCGACTCACGGTGAAAAGACGACGAAAAGCCGCCGAAAAACACACATGGATTTATTAAGTGTTCCGCCGGCGCGGGAGTGACTTTGGGCAGACGAAGGCGACTGAAAACAAGTGAGTCCACCCACGAAATAAGTTATCTATCAAGACTTTAAAGGAGTAGGTACATTAATATCAGCGGGCCATCTAACAGCTCACAGCAGCGAGCTAACGTTGAACAACGTAGTTACCGTGTGTGAGAATATGGGTTGTGTGCTAATCACTCGTTAGGAAGATTACCTAAAACTCATGTAACAACATTAAACTCATGTGGGAGAAATACGATATAAAAACAATATTAAAGCAGTTGAAGACCCTAAGTTACCTTTTGGGTGGTCGATAGGAAGTTAATAAACTCCCTTTAAAGCCATCTGTCAAACATTCACGGATGTTTGGTGAGATTAAAGTTAAAAGTAAATTGAATATCTTTTTTAGGTTTTTTTTTTTTTTTTTTTTTGGATAAAGCAGGGAATTTTGAAGTCACATGCTGTGGCAGGCATTTTCCAAGATTATCAGAAATTGTTTTAGACTGAACAAATGATCCATTTATGGTAATGGAAATAACCATTAGTTGCTGCCCTGGTCACTGTAAACATACACAAAAGCTGACCACACTAAGTGCCAAGTGTTCCTAAAAACCTTAGAGACACAAACACAAACAAATGGCCAACGTTAATATTTGAAGGAGAGAATAAATTGTGAACGGTGCTTTTGTCTGCCTGCTGGCTGTCTTTGAAATGTAACCTACATTTCTAACCAGAACAAACCCAGAGAAGTTACTATCTAAGCAATGTCTTTTCTCATTTCCTCTCTCTGTGTCCCTCTCTGTCCCTCCTTTCTCTCTCTTTTTCTTTCCTTTCTTTCTCTTCTTTCTTTCTTTCTTCTTTCTTTCTTTCTCTCTCTCTCCTCTCTCTCTCTCTTCTCTCTCTTCTCTCTCTCTCTCTCTGTCCTGTCTGTCTCTCTCTCTCTCTCTCTGTTGCCTATGTGCTCAGCAAGATAAAAGTTTTTAATCACATGAGCAACATTTCCAGAGTTGCTGCACAGTTGCGTGTCAGCTCTGTAGCTGCTATGTTTAGAGGAAAGGTCCAAACCACACTTTGGATGAGTAATCCTCATCCTGTCGATGGCAAGTTTCATAAAAATGGGGCGAATGATGGGAAAATTAACAAACATATGCTGTGCTTTCATAAATCAGTCATATATGCTTTTTTCCCCACTTATTTCATATTTCAGAATGATGATTTTATAAAATATCACATTTTAAAACTAAATTATTAGCTCGTTTAATAGTTTGACTCTATTTTTCCTTCACAAATCTCAAACCTGTTTATATCATCTTGGGTTCTTATGTTGGTGGATTTATATCCTCCTCCTTTTATGCTGTGGTAGTCATAATAATGACTCCATTATTTTCCTTTCAGTCTCAGATGCAGCTAGTCTGTTTACTCTGCATCTAGTCCCTGCCCTGAAAGTAGCTTGAGATTCAAGTTGCCCAACACAGAACAGTACGTACACCGGGATGTTTATCTTGATCAATGTTTGTCATGTTTGTGTGCATCTGTGAGTGACTGCTGCAGCAGAGAGATTTTATGCACGAGCATGTGTGGTGGTTGTAGACAAGTTTCCAATTCGAGAGATCCAATTTGTTGCTTGTTTGCAATATCAGGTTGCTATGGCAGACACTAAAGGGGTTTCATGATCCCAGAACACATACAATACCGAACTGGTGCTGTGCTGTAATGTATGAGTTTTCCATTTTAAATACCGAAATGGTTAGTTTGACTTGGCCAAATGGTTTACCAGTGCCTCTTTGGTTATATCAAAGACATTCACACAGCCAGAACTCTGCTTAAGTAGCCAATCATTTCTCCACACCATGTGTTTAGACATTTGCTGATGGTCTCCTCCAGTTCACGCAGTGAGCAGGCACAAGCTCTAGTTTCCTGCTCAAGGACACTTGGATCATAACAGGACTGTAAGCGTTCACCTGTTGATTAAATCAACCCTGTGACCTTTTCACAAACAGGTCATTTTCTCTCCCCGCTCTCATGTATTCATCTCACCTAATGAACCTCTCCTCATTACTGTCCCAGACATTCCCGATAATGGCTGACTAACAGTTCCCAGGAACGCAGAGAGGAACGGAGATGAGTAATAATGGTCCTCCACATGAGGCACTGAGTTTCTTACTAGAACATTCGTGTGTTCAAGAACACAAATGTGAGGGGAAGACTGTTCATATGTTGTATGTGCATGGCTTTGTTAAATAGCAGAAAACAGGCTGCTTTAGTTGCCAACTGTTTGTTTTCAAGGGCTTAATTCTTCCTGGTGTACGACTGCAGAGAGACTTTGTAGTCAGTACAGTTTAAAAAAAACAACACTTATTTTGTGATCATTCAAAGGCGTTACTACGTTACATAAAACTAATTTGGCGTGCGTGTTCACAGCGATTCCCTCACACTTACAGACCTGTCTCTTCACCAGTCTTCCTCTCATTTCAAGGTCAGTAATTTTAGAACATCCCAGAGTGGAAACCCAGGGGTGCTGCTAATTATGGGGACATCCCATCAGGTCTGTACTATAACCACACTGTCGTCATTCATACTGACATGGAAATCAGCACTGTCCCGCTAACTGTCAAACAGTCCCTAATGTAGTGTGAGAACCACAACAACTTCAAGACTCTAGATTACGAGACAGATAGTTGTGTAGTGTGAACAGTACAGAGATCTGATGACTTTGAAAGTCATGTAGTGTGACCAAGGCTTAATAGTACAAGTTTGTATCCAGTGTTTTCTCCAAGACTCCTCAGACCAGACGAGTTTACACAGTGAATATGTTTTCCTGGCTGTTAGCCTGAGCTCCTTATCACATCCAACTTTAAGTCAGCACGTAACAAATCTACATGCAAAGCAAACCTTGTCTGAACATTTACAGTACGGAACAGCAGAACAGTGTCTACAGTTGAGCAGATGGGAAGGCGCCATCCATTTGTCACATTTAGCAATAACATGAGTTGAGAGAAATGACAAATGATTGGTTATATACAGACATCTCATTTGGGTAACCAAGGCTGAGTCCTTGCTGCAGCAGCCCAGGGTTCAAGATCATCCTGTGGCCCTTTCCTGCGTGTCATCCCCTCTCTC
>NW_023339751.1:18921859-18922268 GCF_004916995.1 Morone saxatilis | reverse complement strand
CTCTCTCTCTCTCTCTACCCCCTTTCCCTTCGATATTATTAATATCATGTTAGGCCGCAGGTTGGTCACCAGTTTGGCTTTTGTTGCAACAGGGTACAAACCAGCAGCTTGAGTATGAAGACAGCACTGCTGAGATAGTGCAGATAGTCAGCAAACGCAGCTTGGTTGGTCAAGAAATGGTTCCACTTTATGTGCTGCGTAAACCACAATGACTTGGTTTCAGTTCCACACGTGTTAAATACAACGTATAACTAAGATAGCACACAAAGACCAACTATCAATTTAAATTTCGTCTCAATACATTTAAGACGACAAACAAGCATACTGTATTTTTAATGTTACATCGCATGTGTCCATAATTTATCACTTACTTATTACACATTCAGTTTGCATGCTAGTATGACTAAAT
>NW_023339751.1:18916721-18921759 GCF_004916995.1 Morone saxatilis | reverse complement strand
AAGTCTAAGTCTAAGTCTAGCAGATACTGTTGACAGAGTTCTGTATCAATGCTTCAGGCTGCACTATTTCCCCGCAGCACTTCCTCTGTTTGTCACCATGATGTGAAATAGGCTTTTTCATTCACAGACACTCTTCTTACGCTCTTCTTACTCCATCCATTAACTTCTCTTCTGGCTAACGTTTTTTTTTTTTGTTTTTTTTTACCCAAGGGGAAGGTTCAGAAGTTAGGAGTGACTAATTCAATAGATGTCACCTTGGCCACTGTGTTCCCCAGACCTGTTGTATCAGTTCTCTGTTGAGACACTGTCGTTAATCCACAGAAGCAAAATGACAGACCACACAAAATAAAACACAAGTTCTTCAGTGACTACTCCTTTCCAACTTCATCTAATCCTCAAATGCCAGGATTGAAATGGCAGGTTTTGTGTATTGTCTTTTCTCACTAATAATGTCTACAAGGAGTCTAAACCCAAGTGTGTATTTTCCAAAGTCAGAAGCAGCTGCCATTATTAAAGTGCTTGGCTGCCACTTGTTTTCTGAGGCCCATTAAAAACAGCTTACAGGGATATACTGCTGCATGAACACAGCTAGTCCATAATGTTACAGTGCTTTTGCTGATCGCAGTAGCTCCTGATTATGGCAAATAATCTTTTTTTAAAATCTTTTATAGGCATTAATAACAAACTAATACCAGTATTGCCTATAATATAACATATATTACTCTCTTCAGTAAACTAAGCATTCTAAAGTTTCGAACCATTTTACCAGTAACTTCTGTTTGCTTTCACAGAACACCATGAGGTTAAAGTGGTGACTCCGAGCATTCAATTTAGGGTGCAACACTGTTTGTGGGCTGAAATCAACTACACACAGATTACCAGGCCAGTACTGCTGCCAGCCTTTCTTTCATGCTTGTTTCAAGGATTTGTTTGACTTAGTCAGTCATGAGCACTCAACAGTTTGGCCGTTAACAAAATGAATTAGGCACCTTAATTGTATGTTCAGTCTCGTAAAATGTGGGCACTGTGTATGAAACGGGCCAAAAGTCCTACACTGTTTATATTTATTTGTTGAAAGAGACTCAGGGAATGATGTCACTGTTCTGACTCATTGTATTTACTGCATCCTATAAATTGTTAGATAGGTGTCTTGTGTGTGCAGGTGGTGATGTTCGGTGTCATTTGTCAGTGATACTTCTCTCTCCTGTTTGCATATGAAAAGTCCCACTTGTTGGCATTGTTTCCTTACACCAGAGGAGCCCGGTGATTTTTCATCTCTCTAATTCACCGCTGTTGCTTTCCAGTACACTGGCACAATGAGCAGGAAGGAAATGCACCTGGGCAGTAGATTAGCTTGTGGAGTAGGAACATTTGATGAGGGAGAATGATGAGGTGTTTGACACAGTGTGACACAAATATGATAACAAGATTTCAGAGGAACCTTGAAGAAAAGAAGGATCATGAGTGTGTTTGAAATTCCATATTAGCGTACTGCCTATTCCATGCTCAACCAGTATGTACTGCATACTGCCTACTAAATTAACAATGCCAGCTGTTCTCACTAAACATTCAAGCATACATCTTTTCTTTATCACTGTATCGATCACTGAAACCGCACTTGTGATCGGTTTGGCTATACAAGACTAATCACATTACAGGTCTGAGCTACCACTGAATGCAAATAGTTCATCACAAATGTAAATCAACATCCCGTTTTTAAAGTTCATGCCAAATCAGGGCATTTCTTGTGTACACAAAATTCACACATTGAGACGTACTTCATTCTCAATTTGACCTCATATTTTTATAAATAGTGTGACATTTCAAATGCAACCCATGTCTGATCACAATGACGACATGTAATCTCAAAATATCTGCCTCACAGTACAGCACTCTAAATTTGCAGAAATGGACACAATCCAGCGAGGTGAATGACCTTGAACTTAATGTGTAGCCATTGTCACCAGTTCCTTTTTCCTTTTAACTGTTCTCCACCCAGTTTCGGAGACACGTTCCTGGAATTCGTTTCTGCACTGCTCAGGAAATTATATTAAATCCAACTTCCATGTACTCTCAGGGTGTTCAGTGCAACCTCTTGTGTGCATCACAGCAAACACCACAAAGGATAAGGCAGGACGTGTTTAGATATGCACTGCAAGGTGTGTGTTTGTGCGTGTTTCAGTAAGCAAGCAGGCAATATTCTAATTCAGAATATCCCACGTGTTTTAGTTTTTTAGCCTTGTTATGCATTTGTCTGTAGATTGCATATTGTTGGGAAGCCTAAGATGATCTCTTTAAATGTCCCGTTTTGTTTGACCAAAAGTACACAACCCAAACGTGTTTAGTTAACTATTACACCCACAACCCATTCTTCAGATTCTTCACCTCCACACAGCTGGAGTGGCTGTAGTGGGATTTAAGCTGAAACGATTCATCAATTAGTTGATCGACGGACAACGTTTGAGGCTGGTTTTGTCTGTCTTGTCTGTTAACCTTTTGACAGAGATGATGAAGTTGGGTTATTGAAGCAACCCTCAGTGCTTGTTTGACATTAGGAGACCTAAGCACAAAGACAGAATACCACACAGCCACAGAGGAACTAGTTTGCCACCAACAATTTCTCAAGCACCTCACTTTGCAATGAAATAACGGATTCTTTTAAGTCACCTTACAAAGTTCTCGCCAGTTCTGCGTTCGTAGATTCAAACCTTGTTTGCACCATTGTCTCCACTCCTTCTCTCTCTCTCTCTGCCCCTATCCTCTTCCTGCCCTCAGTCCCTGAGGATGTGTAACATACTTATCTGCATTAGTTCCAGTAATGCCAGATATACCAGTTCTTTGATGTTTGCAAAGGAACCAACCAGACTTCCTTAACTTGTTCCCAAATGGCTCACTATTTATAGCATTTGCAGGCTGTTTGAGGTCTTTATCCTTTATTTCTAATCAGAGTTGTACAAAAGAGGCTTGAATATTTTAAGGTTATCCAAGGTTCCAGCTTTATTATGTGTGAGTTATGGTGATTTTGATTGATATGGTAAAAAATTGTAATCTAATTATCTTAATGTGATTTTTGTCTTAGTTTAGATTAAGCACAGAGGTAGTGGGATAGACTCTAGCTCCACTCTATAGACACTTCCGTATCCTGTTTTGAATTGTGGTCATGTGTGTAATCCATTGTGTCACGCAAGAAGGGAAGTGGACTGGGTGAGGTGGGTGTTGCTCACTCCGTGTTAGGATGTAAAATAGTGGCATGATAAGACTATTCTCAAACTGAAGAAGGGCTGAGCTGACAAAGTTTGTGCTGAATGTCGTGTACGGCATAGCAAAAAAGCAAAGCTCAACCAGCAGTCTTAAAACCTACACATTCCCTCACTTTCAAAATAAAATCATTTTATGTTTAATTATTAACTACAAAATGATCTGTTTTTTATATCTTGCTTCCTGTTTGTTTGTTGAAGTGTTTCATGTTGTTTATTTGGGGAGTTGTCAGAATGCTTCATCACTTCCTCAATGCATTAGCATTAGTTGCATTATTGCCGTAAACAAAGCCACTGTGTCTTCTTTTATTTTACGCTATCTGTTATCTTGTGGTCCTGTTTTAAAAGATGTACTTTCCCTGAAACTGTGTTTCTGTGGTCGTCTCCCTGCCTTCCTGTAATAACGGCTGTCATTAGTTACAATTTGCCATTTTCCACTAAAAGGCTGAACGACCACATCCACTACAGCTGCAGTGAGGCTTTATGTCAGTCCGTCTTTAGTGCATAAAATTAATGACTGCAGGAATTCAGCATTGTGGAAGCAAGAGTAAAGCCAGATGTCTTTTCTTTTTCACTCTTGGTAGTTGCTTTATCATTCCAAAAAGCACACAGTAATGCTGCATGTACTTGCATTCAAATTTTGATGTCTTAGATTGCTGCAATTGTGGAATTTATTAAATTAGTGGCAAATAACAATGCCTAGAAAGTGTCACTTGAGAATTAATACCAGAATCTGCAGTTCCCCCTCACCTCTACGTGCCTTTTTATATCGTCTTTTAGTTCATTGTTTCGGTTGCTGGCCTGAAACTTCACTGTTTTGGTTCATTCTTTCTGTTCTCCTCAACCCATCTCCAGCCGCATCAAGCTTCTGTTTCCAGTGAAAAACCCACAGTACGCAATATGTCCAGCACCAGAAGACGGGCAAACAAAGTTAGCTACTAGCTTTTGAATATAATGGAGCACTTAGAAGATAAATGGAAAGATATTTTTCACAGGAGCTGGTAGAGACCAAAACATGGCTAGAAAAAGAATATATTACACTCACCAGGTGGTCAAATGAATGCTAATGTTGCTTTAAAAGGTGATACGGGAATGCTGTGTGCACAACTTGTAGCTCTGATCCCAAACGGCTAAAAAATCAGTATGTGCAAGCTTAAAGGTAACCCAAAATTACAATGAACTCTAGCCAACATAGTGTAGGTGTGTAAAGTTTTGTTTGTGTTGACCACCGAAACAGGAGCAATGACCATTACCCAG
This sequence comes from Morone saxatilis, assembly GCF_004916995.1. Classification (NCBI taxonomy): domain Eukaryota; kingdom Metazoa; phylum Chordata; class Actinopteri; family Moronidae; genus Morone; species Morone saxatilis. The sequence continues at coordinate 18,917,245 of NW_023339751.1, read as the reverse complement.
GATAATCTTCTTCTGTGGACCGTCTTCACTATTTTCAACAATTGCTAACTCATCATCATGACCATATAAACTATATGGTCATTTTTATATATTTAAATGTCTTTTCTCATCAGGTCACACTGTGTGTCATGTGTCAGGATTAAACACAAACACACACACACACACGTGCACACATATCTTTTAAGTTTAGATTACGTTGAGTGTGAGTGAACGAGTCTCGCCATAGAGAGAGGTGACCTTTAGCATGCAGACTTGGAGTGACAAGTATTTGTTGATAATTAGAAATTCCATTCTATTTTTAAGTGTGCGTGTTGGGGATGGGTAGGATTATTGTCAGCTTATGTAAGTTTCTTTAAATTTAAAGACTCACAGTTTATTTAAAAGATTGTCACTTTAACACGATATTGAGAGAAAATTATACTTGAGGCCCAGGTTGCTTTGGCTGAACCACCCTTGAGCCAGGGGGCCCAGGTTCAAGCCGTAATGTTCTCTCAAGTGCTGAACGCTGGCTGCTGAAGTGTCAC
>NW_023339751.1:18915627-18916700 GCF_004916995.1 Morone saxatilis | reverse complement strand
ATCAGCTGTAGGCAATAATCAATGTGCTGTCAAAGGAACTGAATATTTTCTTACTTAGACAAGGAAAAGAGACCATTGTGCATGTGGTGTGGTAATGTCTTACTGAACAGATGATGGCCTTGAAGAAAAATACTATAACTAACAGGATCCTCATACATTAAATGTTCAGCCAGACCCTGCTGTTTGTGTGTCTTGTATTTTGATGACTAAAAAGCATAAAACCACCAAACCACACCAAAAGGCCAAATAAATCATCAGTCAAGCCCACATGTCTGTGACTAACTAAGTGGGACCTTTTAGCCCTTTGTGAATACTTGTGTTGACTGTCGACATTTGGTGGGAAGACTCCAGCTCAGACAGCACCTCTCTCAGTTGAAGACCTCAGGCTATTTATGGCACGCGCTCTTCGCACCGTGTTGCTATTAGGCCCACATTCCCTCATGCCGTAACATCCTCTTATGCTCTTCTGACCTGAGCCAAGTAGTGCTCGGAAATATCTCCTGTGTAGTTGCAATCCATACAGTGCACGATGGACTATCTGTGCAATACCTTACAACACAGGGAGAAGGAAAGTTTATTTTTATAGCACAGTTCATACTCTTTAAAACAAAGTGGAGGTAAAATAGTAGTAGAATAGTAAAAGGCCTTGTTTATTCCTGATTGGGGTGGCAGGCAAAAGTCTTAATCAATGAAAGATGCATCATGATTCATGTAACCAAAGATTACTGTATTTAAGTTGAGTTAGGGCTGCTCGATTATGGAAAAAATCATAATCATAATTTTGGGTCAAAATTGAAATCAGTTATTCAAACGATTATTTTTCTAAACTCACGAAACAATGCTGCATCTTATGGACATTTTGTCATAACACTTTAAGAAGTCCTCAGTGACGCACGCTCTTCCGTTGTTCGCGCCCAGTGACAAACATTTGTAAGTCTCCTCGTTACCTGTTCAAACGAAAACAACGTGACAGGAGAAGACTGCAGCGAGTGTCGCGACCACCAGCGACAGTATAAATAGTGACGGTGCTCCTGTGACTTCACATTGTCGTGCGACAGGTCAGGAACGGCGAG
>NW_023339751.1:18915373-18915527 GCF_004916995.1 Morone saxatilis | reverse complement strand
AGCTGGGAGGACAGTTAGAACACAGATAAATGCGTAAATGTGCCACAGATGTTTTGCCTTTATCATTTGTCCCTCTTTTCATCTCTTCATCTTTATTCTAGCACCCTGTGTCAATTTGGAGTTAAACTTTCACCAGAGACTGGTGTGGCCTCAA
>NW_023339751.1:18914901-18915317 GCF_004916995.1 Morone saxatilis | reverse complement strand
CACACACACACACACAGCATCAGCAATATGAGCCTGTGTAGCTTTCACATGCTCTGTCCTGGCGACCTCCTGCACACCAGTTACTTTGGCAAAGGTTTATTGCTCCAGTGTGGGTTCATGAGCTTCCCACAAACTGCACACACTGAGCTCTCGAATGTTAACTGTTCAGGTCATACACCTGCGTACAGTTTTTGGAAAAGAGTGAAACACTAATTCTGGCTAACGGAAAAGCAAGATGTACTGATCAGTGCGGCTTCATTGGTTGTGTTCTCTGCGGCAAAAAGAAATGGCTGTAAACATGACCTTGAACCAGAAAAACCTGAACCTGGTTAGAAAAGGCCCTGTGGCAGTGAGGCAACCCAGAAATCATTTGAGATGTCAGGAAAACACTCCTTTCATATTTCTTATTAATTCTT
>NW_023339751.1:18879173-18914857 GCF_004916995.1 Morone saxatilis | reverse complement strand
TGTCTGACATATAGCCTGAGCGGTGCTTTTATGTTAAAAACCGTCTTGATGTGGATTTTTAGAACTGTGGCGGCGATACCTGAAACCTGCGAGCGCTCGCTGGTGGACAAACAATTACACTTCTGCTTCTCAAAAGGTTTCTCCTTGAAACTGTCACTAAGTGCTTGCTCATGGTGGGAATTGTTGAATGGTCTAGACTCTAAATGAAAAGTGTCCTGTCTCAGTAATGTCTTCACGCCTGTGCAAATACATCGGCAGTTGCTGGTTGTTGCGTAACATATGGCCCAACTGTAATACACGTGATACAAACAGTCTGCAGGATTGTTTGGTTTCTTCAAATACTAACAAAGATATTAAAAGAAAGTAGTGCTGGTTAAGGTAGTGCTGAAAACAACTAAAAAGATCCCTTTGATATTTAATGGTCATTGGTCAAAACAAGAAATGGAAACCAGGAATTTAAAGGTTGAAAGTTTCTGAACAAGTCAAACAGGCTTAAGTCTGAGAAGTACTTTTCTTTTGTAAGGGAAGAAGCACAAACAGAGTGAAATCTAGAGTACAGAAGTCATATTTATATTAGCATTTAGAAAATATAGAGACTTTCCATTGTTGATTGTTGAACTCTTCTGCTCATATTGTCTGACATTTTTGGGCGTTGGATAATCTTAAAGTAAATATTTCCGGCAGTTTTTACATGATCACCCCACAGTGAAAGTCGATACGTCCCTGTTACCTGCTGACCCCTCATATCTAACCAGCAGAACCAGTGGTTTAATGATTAACAAAACCCAGTCATGTGTATAAAGGGAGCTTTCCACATCAGTGTCTTTGGCAAAAGCTAAAGATTATAGTTGTTGTTTTGTAATTTATGGATGTGTTGCCAGTGTTTGACCCTTACTGATCTATCCACCAATTGGACAGTTTCTTGGTGTTGATTTCAGGTCCTGCTTGTTTCACAATCTGCCTGTTGGTGTTATTAATCATTACTGTTTTACATTTTGTTGGCAGAAGTCAGTAGTGGGGCAAATGTAAACAGGATCTTTATACTTGGTTTGCAGTCAGGCTTAAAATACATGCTTTACATGGGAGTTTACTAGCATGCTGTTTACCCTGCTAATGTTTTTTTCCGTCTGTATTTGGCTCCATCCTTGTTTACGCTCAGCATTAAAATGCATCTTGTTTTTATTTGAACACAAGTGGGCAGTTTAAGAAAAAGTTGGTTTTCCAAACAACTTGAACATGGTTACCAAATCTGTAGCACCAACAAGCCTCTGCAGTCCTCTGTCTAGCAGTGTGCCTCTGTGGATATGTCTTTATTTTCTGTTTTCACACATAATATGAAATGTTATTACAAATTGAAATTGAGACACATTTTCTAAACGGGACCTTTGATGACCTCCAAAGGAAATGTTAAGAGTTATCAGCTATTCGCACACTTCAAGTGGTGGTGGAAAGGACATCTGTGACTGGGTGTTCTGGTAAATGCAGCAATCCTTCACGTGTGTGAAACGTGTCTTCTACTAGTGAGTCAGAGAGAATGACCTGAGTTGTGTACTGTATGTAGGCTCAGTGTCTGTTTTGTGTCTTGGATGTTGGACTTGAGGTCTTGTTATCTTTATTCCACCTGTGTGAGTCTGGACATTTACACGCACTTAAATAACCAGGCAGCAGTCTGGATTCTGCAGTTGTCATGTAAATGAGAAACCTGGTTTTCGGCAATTGGTATACAGTATCAGAGAAACCCGATTTTCCCAGCCAGACTCTCTTAGAGAAAGCTGATCTCTTGGCCATCTATTCATGTGTTGCTGATGCTCTTGGTGTGGCAAAATGTATTTATGTAGTGTATAAAAATAAGTCTGCTGTGGTATTCTGGTGAGGGTTTTTTTTTTGTGCGTTTCTTTTTAGACCATGGTGTCATCTGCAGGTTGCATTATAGTCAGTGTCCATTGCTCTCGCTGCATCCATTCACACACTTGTATTTTTGGGCTGCAACTAACAATTATTTTCATTGTCAGTCATTCTGCTGATTATTTTCTTGATAAAATGTTTTCTACAGAAAAAAATCTGACAATGTTGGAAAAATGACCATTATAATTCCCCATCTTCAGTTGTCTTGTTTTTTCTGACCAACAGTCGTGAACCCAAAGGTATTCAGTTTACTTTGTATGACAAAAGAAAATCATTAAATCCTCACATTCATGAAGCTGGAACCACTAATGCTTTGGCATTTTTGCATAAAAAAACAAATTTTCAATTGACAAAATGGTTTCAAATACATTTTTGCTGTACTGACTAAGCATCACAGTTCTATTGTGTATACAGTATGTGTTTAGGGCAGCACAGTATCTCTTTAAATAGTGACAGCTGAACTGTGATAGTGCACTGAGACCACGGGTGTGTCCCTTGTCCGGTCATATCTGGTAATGCCGATCGATGGAGTGATCTAAAAATACAGATGAATACTTAGTCAAATACAACATAAATTATTTCTTCACTTGAATTTCCTCTCTGTTTTTCAGTGCTACGTCCTCTGTCTTTTATTTACATTTGTGAATTGTGAAGGTAGTGGTGCAGATCTTCAGCATGTGAGACTGGCTTTAGGAGCTCTTCCTGTCGCTGATATTTGTCTAGTGTTTTTCTTCAGGCCAAGCTCCTCACAGCTGTTGACACACCATTTTTTTCATATCTTTTCAGGTTTAATCCTACACTCCCCTCCCTCTTACCTTCCTCCCTTCCTGGTTCTCACCCCCTGCCCCATTGGCTGTTGTTCCCCAAAGGGCAGAGCTAAGTATGGGGTAAGAGAGCTGAGAGGAGACACCAAGACAGCACAAGCTGAGGAGGCCCTCTAACCTGCACAGGTAAGATCACACAACATGCACTCTCACCTTCGGAAACACATGCAGCATATGATTAGGTATGTACATATAGAGATCAATCTACATTTAAAAACACTACTAAATGTGTGTCTTCCACTTATCTATTAGTCTTAAATTTTAATTGGCATTCAATTTGTGTGAAGATGACTTAATTTTGAACGGTGTGTTCAAGAAAATTTCCATATTTCACTTTATTTGATCTTTTATCAACCAAGGCCTGACTCCAGCGTGAGGTATTTAAATCTGTGCAAACAGAACCTTGAAACTCATTTAGATAAATGCTAAAATCAGTCACACACACACACACACACCCAGACCCACACACACATCCCTTTATAACCTGATACTGCCATTGTTTTCCGCTGTCACCCATCCCCCACGCAGGTGAGACTCCTCACCTCATTGAACGTTTTATCAGGTGGAAACCGCAGTGGTCAAACACAGCCTGGCATTGTCCGGTAAATTACTGCCAGATGTAATCAGCGTGCTGCAGACCTGCTTTCTGTGCTGATCAATGTAACTGAAAACTGCATCAAAGTCCATCTGGCAAGCTGTTGTTGCCAGGATCTAACCTGCACTGTCCACAAATTGTTTGTTTTAAGAGCCCAACAGGTTGCTACACTGGGTATATACATTGATTTTTACATTGTTTGATTTTTGGACAATATGCAAAATGGTAACTACAAACCATGTACAGATGAACCTTTTTCACCTTTTAAAGTTCACTCCAGTTGGAACTTCAGTATTTTGGAGGCAGAAATATGTTTTTGTTGACAAAGACTACATACATGAAGATTACAAACACATTGTGAAACAAGCATTGCTTAAAACGATGAGAAAAATGTCTCCTTTATAAAAGAGGCAGAAGCGGAAGCTGCTGAATTTATAATCAGATTCAACTGAAGTTAAACTAATCCACCTTAGATGGAGGATGTTCATTCTTGATTGAATTGGTTACTAAATATTTCTTTTAATGTCATTTCATCACGGAACTGTCTGTGAGTTGTGTTTAAGTGAGAGGAACTGGAGGTTGTACTAAAGACTGGATATAGCTGGATGGCTTTAGATGTATAGATGGCCAGAGAGGGACATCTTGTAACCTGCAAAACCCATTGTGCATCACACAAAACTATAACCCACTGCTTACACTAATTAAAAGTTATATTTAATTTAACACATGTATATATTAATTTCTATACCATGGCCACGGATGCTTGGATGGACGGAAATGCTTGTTTCTGATTATATTGCAAATAACAATAGCAGTAGTGATGGTATTAACTCACTAACAGTTAAGCTCAGAGGAAGAGATACCACTCTGCTTTGTGTCATGCATTATCATTTTCATGCATTACCACATAAGTGTCAAGCAACTAGTCTCCATACAGTAAAAAGTCAGTAATCCAGCCAAAAACATTCTCGCAGACGCACCACTCTCTCCCTCTTCCACTGTCTTTACAAGTACTCTGTTCTACTATTAAGTACAGTCATGATGTTCTTGCTGTGTGGCTTTGTGTGTCTGTTCTTGATGAACCGAAAGATCTTGCAAAGTTTGCAAAGACATCCACAAGCGTAATAAACAGAAAGGTGCAGTTTGAATTTTGGAGGGAAAACACTAGGCTAATGCATGAGTGTATTTAGTCCCGCACTACTGATGGTTAATGAGACATCCGCATTCTGTGGTCTTGTCAACATGTTGTTTAGTTTCCTTCTTTAGAATCTCCCTTCCCTCACCCACTCATTTCCCAGAAGTCTCCTTGTTTGTAGGGAGATGGCAAAGGACAGGAAAGCTTAATTATCCATGAGAAAAAGAGAGCGAAAGGAGGGGGTCCGAAAAGAAAAGGCTATGTCTGTGCTTGTCCTTGCTTGTAATATAACACTGATATTCCTTCAGGATTATATATCATCATCCTGTGGGGATGTGACTTGCTTTTCTCCTTGTTTTCACATAAATATGAGCAAATTTCAAGAGGAGGGAGAAGAGAGGCTAGGGAGGAGGACAGAAGAAGACAGGCAGACGAGATGAGGAAATCAAGGGGGTAAACAGGGGATAGGGAGTGGGAAAGAGAGCAAACACGGGCGCAGCAGTGCAGAGTTGTTGCTAGGAGGCTGACAGGGCAACATGATACAGAGGCAGGAAGGATATAGGCAGCGGTGCAGAGGGAGATAAACCCACTGAAGTCATGGATAACTGACATAAGTCAGTTATCCATTCTAACTTGTCAGGTAGAGTTCACCCACCTTTTTAACTGTTTAAGTTTCCAATAACTAGTATCACTGAGCAGAAACTTTAATGCAATTCATTTTTCTCTTTTGGGTGTATCTTCCACAATATCTATAGCTCTATCATATTATGACGCAACTTTAATTCCTTCACTTTTTATCTAGCACCATCAGCCCCTGCAAAACTAAACACATTTCCATCAGGCTCAGCTGTACTGTTTTTAGAGCTAAATAGCAAATGTTGGCATGCTCAAAGTATTGCTCTGCCTAAACACAGCCCAACACACAGAGCTGCTAGCATGGTTGTGATGTCTTTTCTTCTTTTCTGATTTACTGAAAGGGTCCAGAAGTTTTAAAAAAAAAAGAACTGCCCCCAAATCACCATAATATCTCCCAGATGTTGAGACTTTTGACTTTTTAGAGCTAACCCTCTGGCCTGTTGGCTCAGCAGCAAAAGCTGCACACTTATATCCATTATATGTTTTGTTTTATTAGTTTCAAAGGGAGTCTTCTAGTAGCCTAGGGGCTTAAGATGTTGACCATGTTGTCGCCAGTTTGGCTTGGGATCTTTATTGCCTGCAGCGCTTGAAATTAAGGATGTGCCATTGCGTGGGGATGATACAAATAGCACCCGGGACACAAAGATACAGTGTCTGAGGCTATTTTGGGACAGTAGAGGAATGTATCATTAGAAGTGAAATTATTACGGTTATGTGTTGTGGAATATATATCATTTTAACTGTGAGGTACCAGAAACCAGTGTTCCTATCTTGGTGACCTTCTCAGTAGATTTAGCCATTTTTTTTCAGACCCTTATTTCTAAAAAGAACTAGCAGAACTTCAGTGGCGGGCCAGAGTGAGTCAATGAAGTGATGCGAGTTACTGAAACAGTTATTAAACTATATTCATTATGTAGAATGAAAAAAGAACTTCAGTTTGAGGCAATGGGTGTTGAGTTTCACACTGCTCAAAGTGAAATTGGGGACCGTTGTGGGCAACTGAGGGGAAAAAGTTAATTTCAAGGCCTGATTGCCCTGATCCCTCCCTTTCTCTCCCAAGACAAATCCACGCAAAAAATATAAGTAATTTAATAATCGTGGATCATTTTGGTAATTCAGTCTTTTCTGATCATCGTTGGTACTGCAAAAATTTCAAAAGTGTAGCTGATCAATAACATTCTGAAAACCCTACAGCGCCTCAAGCAGACGTACAGTGGATGTGGCTGCCTCACTGGCAAGCATAAAAAGGATAAAGCAACAGGGAATAAGAGGCCCAGAAAGTGAAGGGAAGAAGGTCGAACAGACATTTTCAGTAAGGCAAAGAGAATGCTATCAGCGAGAATATGTGAGCCAGCCAGACCAGAAACCTGAGGCACGCTCAAACCTCCTGAAAGGCTGTATTGTCTGTTCGAACCCACTACTCCCATGTTGTCCTCATTTCTTTTGTTTTTTTTTTTCATTTGACGAAATGGCCCTATATCCAAAGTGACCATACACCCTCAGTTATCTATTAAATTTCCCTCTGCCATTATATTGCTGCAGTTAAGTTAACAACATGTCATAATCAGTAAATATGGCAGTATGCTTCAGTTGAAGTGCAAATGGCTGACATAATGGCTGTGATTCCACGCTTATTGGCAGGCTTTGTTACAGGATAATCTTATAATATGACCTCGGGTGCACCTCTTTCATTGCAGATAATTGTCTAATAGTTTTATTTCATTTAGTTTGGACTACAGCCACAACTCCCAGTTTATGCATGCATGCAGCTAAGTGATTGCGATAACTGCCTGTTTTGTCAGCGCGCAACATATGGACAAACACACACACACACCCTGCTGGGTAACCTGGATGGCATCTGTTGGTTGTTGATTTGCAGGGTTTGCAGAATGGATTTTCTGTCTTAAAGTTACACAATGGTTGAAAACACAAGATTTACTGGGTTAGCAGGGAAGCAATAGGTGAAAGGGATTAGTGATTTGACTTGTGGTAATAGGTTTAAGCCCTGTTTGGCCAGCACCACCCGTCTGAAGTGTATTTAAAAGGGAGAGACACTGGCTCTTGTTTTACATAATATGTGAGTGCTAACCACTGATGTCTGCCCCAGTGGGTGTAGTTGGGTTGCTGAAATAGACCCTTAAAGGGATCAGTGAAGTAACAATACCACTAATGTCTTCATGCAAGTGCAATTTTCTTTCCAGTGCCGTGCCATTCGGTTATGACAAGTGATCCATGTACACGTGATCCATGAGACATCTGAGGCCGAGAGCAGTTGGCTATGGTGGTAAAATTTGGAGGAGTGGAAATGTGCTTTCAATTTCCTGATATTTCATCTATTCTGAATGACATGGTCAGGCTCCTCAGTCTGACCTTGTGTCACAGTGGTCTTGTGGTTGAAATATCTTCTCTTCTTTCTTAACAACAAGAGAGAAGTGGTAAAATGACACAATTCACCATTGTGCCACCCTTAACTGACCATAAAAACAGTCATTACTGTCTCGTTTTCCCTGAAATAGAAAGCACATGACCGTTACCCTGGAAAATCAATCGATTTTTCCATCAGGGCTTCTTATCAAGACTGACTGAAGTTTTTGAAAAGGCTCAGTTGTATGAACGATCTGTTACAAACATGTTTTCCACAGTAGTACACTTCCAATCCATCACTGACAGGTTTGATTAAAAAAAATCCTATAAAGTCAGTTTTTTTTCAGTAGCTGCTTTCCCTAAATTTACACTGTTGAGGAATCTTCCTGTTTAAATTTGTCTGATATAGAGTTTGTGTTTTTCTTAATTATAGATATTTTTGGCAAACTCCATAACTATGCTGTATATTAAACACTGTTCGTTTATTCGTTCTGTTTTTTTTAGATGCAAAACACAACAAGAGAACAGGTAACATGACCAAAATCTATTGTAATAATCACCAGTAGAGACAGACAGCAGTTCCCCTTACAAAACGGAGGGAAAAGGCCCTGGGTAATTTAGTGTAGGTAGAACAGGAAGTCCTGATGTCCCTTTACATAATGACCAGACTTCTAATAAAATATTAACACCCTCTATCTCCAGTGGATAATCCATATTGTGCACCAGAAACTAGACATAATTCCTTCCAGGTTATCAGTCCACTCTGATATTGTAGTGAAGCATTTTCCTATCCCTAACATCATTATTTCTTTTCCCCGTGTGTCTGCTCAGGTGGTGACGGGTGCAGGACGCTGTCATGGCACTGCTGCGGAGGAGGCTGAAGCTTGTGGTGACAGTGATGATGATTAACCTCTTCATCTTCATCCTCATGTCCCGACAGAGCAGCCAAGACAAAAACGGGCATCACAAGGTCCAAATCCCCTCCAAACCCTTCTGGACCAAACTCGTTCCCAGCTTGGCTTACTGGAACCGCCAGCAGCAGATTCTAGACCTTCAGAACAATCCCATCCTGATGACTAACTACAGCACCGCAGACACGCCCGATTGGCTTAACGACACCAGTTCGACCTCTGACCCATGCCAGTCTAACATCAGGGTCACCACTCAGGTGAAAGACTACAACTCTCTACCGCACCGCTTCAAGGACTTTCTGCTTTACATGCACTGCCGCTCCTACCCGATCATGATGGACCAGCCTGATATCTGTAAGAAGCCGCCGTTCCTACTCCTTGCTGTCAAATCCATGGCGCCGCACTTCGACCGCCGCCAGGCCATCCGTCAGTCCTGGGGGCGGGCGGGTGTTATAGCCAATCAGACGGTAGTTACTATCTTCCTTCTCGGCAATGCCACAGCTGGGGACCACCACCCGGATCTGTCTGAAATGCTGCAGTATGAGAACGCCCACCATAAAGACATCATCCAGTGGGATTACCGGGATTCATTCTTCAACTTGACCGTCAAGGAAGTTCTGTTCCTGGAATGGATCCAGACTCGTTGCTCTGGTGCTCGCTTCATCTTCAAAGGCGATGACGATGTCTTTGTAAACACCTACCGCATCCTGGACTTCCTCAAGGGCCTCTCAGAGCCCAAAGCCAGGGACCTGTTTGTGGGTGACGTGATCCACAACGCGGGGCCACACCGAGACAAAAAGGTCAAATATTTCATCCCAGAGAGCATGTACATCGGGACATACCCTCCATATGCAGGAGGGGGTGGGTACCTCTATTCTGGTGACGTCGCTGCTCGTCTGCACAACGTGTCACAACACGTAGCGCTCTACCCGATAGATGACGTCTACACGGGTATGTGTCTTAGGAAGCTCGGGCTGGCCCCCGAGAAGCACAAAGGCTTCAGGACCTTTAACATAGAGGAGAAGTACAGGTCAAACCCCTGCGCCTACAAGAGCTTAATGCTCGTTCACCCAAGGACCCCACAGGAGATGATCCAGATCTGGGCCTGGCTCAGTAGTCCGGACCTGAACTGCCAGTGATTGCGCCGCAGCAGGCAGGGACTGACGGAACCGGCCCTTGAAAAGAAGATGTTTTAAGCCTGTTCACGAAAGGTCAAAGTGACAAAAAATACATTTTGAACAGGGTTATGACTTAAAAGTTGGCAGCTTGAAGGTAAGATATTATTATGAAAGGTCACTTTGAGCCTCAACTCGGAGCAGATGATGCATTGTACCTCTAAAAATGAGGAAGGCTGCATTAACGCTATTTTTCAAAATGGCCACCATAGTATTTTGACTTGATGTCAGACTTCCATAGACGAGCTAACCCTGCTTTACTGTCGAACGAGCTTCACCCAAAGTGACCGTGTCTTTTTTTTGCGTGCACATATTTATATCACAACTATTTATAAGGCCTTTATAATGCTTTAACACTGTGTGTGAGCTCCGTGGTGGAGCGTCTCAATGCTGTATTATAAAAGTAAGGAGACTAAGAGGTGGGGTGTGTCCACCTGGGACTCTTTTTGTTGTTTGGTCAAGGGGAAAGAAAATGTGTCAGATTATGACTGATGACAAAATGATCTTGTTGTGAGCGTCTTGAGTGTCTTCAAACATAAATATAACAGTGAAGCTCTTGAACTTCACTTCTTTGTAGCCGGTGGTTGTTACAATGTGTTACAAAGTGCTTCCTAGTGAACACTTCCTAGTAATTTTTGCTGGAGGCTGAGTTTGTGCTGCTATTCCCATCCACACTCCCTAAAGTATTTACTTGTGACTCGCTCCAACTCAAGCTCAACCAGTTTCTCTTAGTAAAGACTAGGGAGACTCATGTTTGGTTCACCGTTAATTTGTGTTAATTTACAAACCGTCTTAGGTCTTGAAAAGGAGTTTGTTTTACCTTAACTTCTTTAAATAAATTCTATATCCTAAAGTTTATAGGTTTCACTCTTTATTTTGTTAAGGAAAGTTTCTTTGTTTCCTATGATTTTAGTTTTAAGTGGTAGATATATCGCATTACAACCAAACTTCAAATCCTCACAAAGAAATTTTGAAATGGGGTGTTTGGTGGATGGAATACACACTTTGCTTTCAGGAAATAGGAGGAATACAAGTCGAGCTCTGCACTGCTCAGTAGGTCTGGGCTTGGGTTTGACATGAATGGAGAAATCCAAATGCTGTCTAATTCTGCTTCAGGTTCTCACTTTACACAAAAAGTAGAACTGCTCGTATAAACCAGAAGTGCATTTTCAGAGATAGGTGTTATTTCAGACTGCCGGAGTGGAGCCTCTGTCTGAAATATTTGCACTTGCCTCATGAGTGTCTGCAGTTGTTGTGTTGAATGCTGTTGTGTGTGTCTAAGCCACCTTAGTATTTGTTACTTGGCAAATTGTCTATGCATTGTTCTCTAATCATTTTGAAGACTTAATTTCAAAAAGCATCCATTTATGGAGGAAAGGGTGTCTTATTGTCTCGACTCCCTGTTTTGGGGCGATACAGACGAAAGAACTCATGATAATTTGTGGCTCCAGATATATTCTGAAATCTGTTTTGCCCTCTTTCCACGCCGAAGTTTGAAAATGGTGGAAAACTCATTTTGGAATTAAAGTCTTCAAATTATCGAGGTTACTGCTCAGCTTACTACTGTATGGCTTTAGCACAAATGCTGTTTTTTACTTGCTTTACGAGAGGAGGGCCGAATATATTCACTTTGCGTCTGTGTTACACAATGTTCCTTTTTAGCCGTATGTGGGACACTTGAAACATATTGACAGTTTTCAGACGCACCTTTTTATGATATTACATGTCACCAAGATTGAAATGACTACAGAGAAGGAGATGCTCTTTAGTTTCTCTAAAACCCTGATCAGAGAAGTGTGTTATATGAATGTATATCTTTGCCCAGGTTTATGGTCATTTGATTAATTAAGAGTTCCGTTCAAGAAGTGGATTTTTCTTCAGTATTCATGGTCAGAATTCCCACAGGACCCAGTCAAGTCAAAACTGAAAATAAGTTGCATGAATGTTTGTTTCAGTCCAATGTTTAAATTGACCCTGAACCTGGTTGTTGCGTTTCTGATCTTCGAGAGGAAGGGCGGATGTTCCTACGCCTCTGTTACAGCTCCCCCTGCTGGTCAGGGTGGTGATCTTTAAGCTTCAGACTCAGCTTTATACAGACCCAGACCCAGAACTGTAGTCCTCATTTATTTTTTCATGTTTTAACTATCCGTTCATTATCTCGGTCTTAGACTTTAAAGAATGTTGTCAACTTATCTCTCCGTTTCATTCTTTACGTCACTAATGTAACCGTTTGGGTCGTGCCACACAAGGAAAACCGTTTAGACAATCATGAGGTTCTTAAAGGTTAATTTTGTAAAAGTTTCTTCTGGGATTACCTACTCATTGGACGCTATTTTAATTAACTTAATGCAGTGGAATCAGTCTATCTCCATGTAGGATAAAACATAACACTTTAAAGTATTTAAATCAAAGCGTCGTCTATTCTCTTCTTCTTATTTGGGTCATGAATCCGTCTTCACTGTGGTTTCCCACTGCTCACATACAAACAATAGGTTACATTATGTTCTTGCTGCACACAGTTTGCGGCTACTTGAAATGTTTACATGCTTTAAAAAGTCATCACTTATTTTTATAATTGTTGCTTCTTTCTGATGCCTTGTATTTTGGAATTATGCGTCACTGCGCTTTTGTTTTGTAATTTTGCTTCACAGTTTTCCTTTGAAGGACCATTTCCTTTACATGCACAACTTAGATGTGTGTTTTGACAGTCAGTGTTTCTCTGGTGTCAGTAGCCAGGATATTTCATTTTCTAAACTTCTGTAGATGCTGGTGTTGTTTTTCAAGGCAGTAAACCCGTGTGTATAGAGAAACATCCTTTTACTGTCAATGTGCAGTGAAATGTCAATGTAGCTCCAGCTTCAGGATTGCAATACACATGATAACGTAATAGTCAACATGACGGGGACACATTTCCAGACAAATAAATCGACATGATTGCAGCCAGGGAGATAATATCCAATAAACTCTAACAATAGTAAGAAGGAATCATGTTTTCTTCACTAGTTCACTTCACTTCTCACGTTGACCAACATACAGCGTTTTGTGTTGTTGTTGTTTTAATTTATTTAATTCATCAGGACTGAGGATCAAATATCTGTCTTTTGTTACCTAGAGAGAAGCATTCAAATTTCGAAATGAAATGAAATGAAAATTTATTTTCAGATGAATCCTTGCTTTCATAAGCCATTAAATCTTTTCCTTTTATTGTACATTGCTGCGTTCGCACCTGTTAACATTGTGTTTCAGTATGTCATTACTGTGTTACACAACACCTGCACTAGTCAGATGAATACCAAATCTGTGCCTGATGTTTGTATGTACTGTATGTTTAAGATTATCCTTCAGCAGCCATGTTAAGCTTGATCGCTTTTAATACAGAAAATGACTTGATAATTTCAATAAAGTTATATTTTGCTGTTTTTGTATATCTGTTCTATGCATTATTGTAATAAAAACAAATAAATTATGAGTATAAAGCCATTTTGTTCCTCTGTTTGCATCACTGACTAAAAATACAATTAAATGAATATTAAATATTTTTTTTAATTAAAATTTTGTTCGTATTTAATGTATTATTGTCATCAGACAAATTGTTGTTTCTGTGCTTCAAACCATCCATTCTCCTTAGGCCCCGTGTATTTGAAACGAAAGAGAGAGCGTTGTTTTTGATGATCCTCATTCTTATTTGCATTGTGTCAACAATTTTGGCTTGTGACCCTTTAAAATAAAGGAATAGATACTTGTGACATCACAGATTATAAAGAGAAAAACAAATAGATTTTGGAAATACATAATTTGAAATAAAATCACATTTAAACTGAGCTCTCCAAAATCTTCAAATTGGCTCATGCAGTGAATGTACCTCAACAGCAGAGGGCAGCAGTGTATAAACTGCCTGCACACTGACATGTAAACAGTGTCTCAAATTCATATAAGCAACTTTTTAATCTGTAGTGGGTCCATACTAGAAAAGCTCACAAAAATGTTTGTGTGCTGTTAATTAATGATATTCTCCCACAATGCAACACACGGAAACGGACAGCTGGAAAAATATATACATTGAAAACTTGGAAAACAAAAATAAGATTTAAATCATCTTAAATTGAATCTTGTTTTCTGTGACTATAAAATAGTAAACTATATTGATATTTTGTGTACTAACTACTACAACATTTAGTATATAGTGCATACTGCCATGAACGTACAGTCGAAATATGTGAGACACAAGCGGGATGTTAGCAGTCGAGCAGCTGACAAACTCATTGCCCTTCCCTCTCGAGGGAGTTTACCCTCCAATTCTTCACAAGGGTTTCAAGGGTATAAGGCAAAGATGGGACATGGTCGCCATGACGACCGTATTCCTAAGGCGGTGGCAGTCGGCATCTGGTGCATCTGGTGTGGGAGAGCAGAGGGTGTGTGTGTGTCTGTGTGTCTGTGTTTTCACTGCACTATTATCTTACTCATGATGATCCAATGACCTTTTAAGGAGAAGACAATTCAAAAACACAAATGGTTTTGGACTTTAAGCAGATCTTGTTCCTTGCCAAGAGAGATACTTTGTGAAATTGTTTCAGCCAAAGGAAACAGCCTCTGTACCTTCAGAGACTTTGCATCTGAGAAGAAAGATAACATGAAGCCAACTAACTGTATAAAACTCTTTAACAACAGATAACAAAGCCCTGTTACATCACAGCATATTTGACTGATTTTTCACGACGAGGTGAACATACAGCAGACTCATTAAAATTAGAGTAAAAAATCCATGCCATGATCTGCTTCGCTGTGTTAAAACTTAATGAGGTGACTGCATGTTAGTCATTTCTGACTGCACCACCTGTGAAGCCTGTTCTGAATGAAAATTACAACCAATAACGGCACCACGGATGATTCAAAACCTGAATCTATCACACTTACTACAGTGGCATTGTGGTGTTTTTGTGCATTTTTATGTCTCCACCCTTGAAAACTGCTTCCCTTTCCTTTTAGGCTCCACCGTTGCATCCTGTTGGCAGGGATGTATTCTGAGGAAGACTGCAGCACATGCAGCATCTCAGGTTTTGGAACTGACACCTTTCAAAAAGCCCCTATTTGTGTCATGTCCTGCCATCATATCCTGTTTCAAAGACAGTCACAGTGCCCTTGAGATTTTAAATCATGGATCAGGAGTCAAACAGTCGTCAGCTTGTTTGTAGCAGATGAAAATACGTGCTTTTGAATCTAATTAAGTAGTTACTCTGATAATGGCCCAAAAAGTGATACAAAAAGAGCACCTGAAGGAGAAGTCTGGGGATATTTCATGTTTTTCATAACAAATATAATAAAAAAAAGGTCAAATGCAACAATGTACTGATTCCACAAACAAGTGTTTTCTATGTACTTTAGAGGTCTTTGTGCCACGGCTCCATTAAAAACACATCATCGAGCCTAACCTTTGCACTGGGTGACATGTTCCTTCATTGCGATAAACATGCAGCACTGTGGTTTAATTCAAGTCAGTTCCACTACTGGAAACACTCACTAGAGCACCAAATGTGGATTAATCCGCCTCTGAAAATAGTCCCCAACAAATGTGCTACGTTTGAGTAGTGTTTGCTAAAAGTTAGTGCCCAGCTAATTTAGGAAATGATTTAGCCTTTCTTCAAAATGAAACTAGATATTAGTCTCCTGTTTTAAAAACATTTGAGTATTCAGTTTTCAGTAGGAATGAATGGGTTTGGGACTGAGAGCCACCGACCGGGTAGAGAAGTTATATCCATGCAGTTTTTGTCCCGGTTATTTTTACCAGGTCAAAATAGGAAGTTTTTATGCTTTTAATGCATCTTTGATAAATTAGTTACTATTTAATTACTCCCTGTATAAAACCTGAGGTTCAATTGGATCCAAGTAGAATCTAAAATTTACACTGTTGAGGTAATGAAGATTTCAACACCCTTCAGTAAAACATAGAGTAAAAACTGTTTTTCTTTCACTACTGATGATGATGGTTGTCAGATGGTCTTGATGTGCTTAAACCTGAGAGTTTTAGTTTTTTGTCAGGAACAAAAAGGTCCATTGTTGTTCTTCGTGCACTTGTTGGAAATTGTAGGAGTTTTGGATGTTCCAGATGAGACCAGAGCTGGAAAAAGTTATACACAGGATGCATATATGTGGCACACAGCCTCTGCCAGAAAAGCTCTGATTGTCAAGAGAAAGCAGCAGAAAGTTAATTGATTATCCGCCTCTGATACTGATAGCACCTGAAGCTTCTGGATGTAGAACAAACCACACCCACCTGGTTCTCTCTGCAGGATAAAACAAACACCAGGAATCATTTGTAGCTGCTTTCTGATCCAGGTCTGAGTGAGACTGAATCGGAGAGCGACAGCTGAGTCATTCTGACCACTGAGCTCTTTTCCACTTTCTTTTCCAGCAGCCTGATTTTCAGCACATTTAACTAAAAGCTTGGAATTTAATATTGAGCTGAGCCAGTTACACTTTGTCAAGAACTGGCAAAGCCTGTCTCTGATCTTGTTTAGTCTTCTTTCTTCATCCTCCTTCCACCCACCATTGTTTTGCTTTAATTTTGATTTCTTTTTTATTGTTATTTCTTTTTGTATTATTGTGTGTATGGGTTTTGAGACAGGTTAGGGGACACGTCTGGGACCAGCTGATAAGATAAGACAGAGCAGTGTTATTGTAATTGTTGTGTAGCAGTTACAGTGAAAAGAGGTATAAATATAAAACACGCCAAAAATATGAACAAGCTAAGGACCATAAGTTGCTCATGTCCCACAAACTAAGGTGATGATCAAGTCTAAAAGGAAGAAAGCTGACCACATCCTGATTCCAGGATGACATCATCAGCTTGCTGCCAGGAAGCCAGGATGATAAATGGGTGCTTAAGTTCTCGGAAATTGATGGGAGCAGTGATTCTCGCTCACACACACACTCACACACTGATGAGCTGATCTGTACTTCACATCACTCCCTCATCTGTCATCGAAATGAATGTAATCTCTCCGGGACTAAAGAAGCAGCACCTATTGGATATTGTCGACCAGGAAAACACACATAGACACCTTTTCTCCCTTTCTTCCTCACCCACTGTCTGACACACACACACACATACACACATGCAAACACAGCATACATTTGTAAAGCTTGTAGAGGCTATAGAAAGCATCTGGCAACAACTGGTGCCTGTAGATCAAAGGAAAGAAGAAAAGTTATCAGACAACTCACTGGGTCCTGCAGGCTCAATGGTTCTGTATCCTGCTGCATTTTGCTGAAGTAAGTGGAGCTGACATTAATCATTCTTCAGATTCCTGCATTAGTCCAGCAGCACTAAGAGGAAATAAAAAGAGAAAAAAAGGGAATTTTTTACTGTATGTACTACTACTTGTTATTATTAATTATTATAATGCACTGTATGTCATATGTAGTAGCAAAGTTTTAAAGCAAAGGTTAAGGGCATACATTTACTTGCTTTTATTTTAATAGACAAAGTCTCATTACTAAATTCATAGCACCAGGCTGTTTTTTCCCCACTGGAACAAGAAAGTGAAGGAAACAGTCGGTCAGAGTGAGTGTGGAGGTTTGGTTGGTGAAGGAGGTAACATGGACAGAGTGAGTCACCGCTCTGATCCATATCTCCACTTTCCAGCTAAATCACTAAAATGCTGGAAAGGTCTGTTGTTTAAAAGCCACTATGCTGCAGGTAAGTCGCTCAGCCAAGAAATACAGTGTTTGAGATTGTTTCTGACATTTCTGCCATCAACCAAATAACAATTTTAAACAGACTTCTGTTTTTAGTGCTCACAGCATGAAATATTGCATTACAAATTACAACAGCAACTTGTTTTTCCACAATCTGTGTACCTGGTACAATATCCAAAGTGTGATATAGTTTTTACTGGAACAAATTTCAAATTGCAGGAAACATTGCAAGCACATACTGGACATAATAGCTGAATTCTTTATTAAATATCCAGTGTGTAACATTTAGGAGGATCTATTGGCAGAAATGGAATATAATATTGATAGAAATCTTAAGGATGAGACTATATGTTTAATTCAGGTTTAATCAGAATCAGAATTTATTCACCAAGTACTTATGTAAACAATTTTGTGCAGGTGTCAGAAGAGCAAAACAAAGAAGGAGAACAACTAGGTTACAGGGCAGGTAAGGTTCAGTGTGATGGGTCACATGCACATATTGTCTAAAGATACCGGTCATGTTGACTCATAAATGCAATCAGCAGTTTACATAAATACACAGCGGAAATATAGTGTACATATAAATAATAATACATTTTCTGTATTCTCTCAGTACAAACAGTATTGTCAGAAAAAAGAAAAAAAACCATTCATTAGAGTATTAAAAATAATGATCCTGCTTAAACACAAACCCTTGAGACATAATGTTTACCCTACACTGTCGGCCAAATGGTACCTGGCTCCGAACATCAACATGAAGCACTTTCTGCTCACAGGAGGGCACAGCGGGAAAGAAGGGCAATTTACTGCAACACTGTGTTGAAACAGTGTCCCGGAGGTGGAGGGAGTTATGATGGATGATCCACCTCCTGGTTTTAATGAACGTGTAGCTTACAGCTCTTCCAGTCGGTGTTTCTGAGGGAGGAAGTTGTGCTCTAATTCTCTGCATCCTTTGGGGAGAAGAGAAATGATGCGGGAAGGGAATAAAAAGGGAGATAATACAGAAGAAACAGAAGCAACAGTGAAGAACAAGAAATGATGGAGCCTTGGAAATGTGGCATGAGAAAGCTGGAGAAAGAAAGGAAGGCGGAGGAGAGAAAAGAGAGATAGACAAAAAAATTACGTGTAGACAAAAATTAAGCAAAGGAAAAGGAGTACAAATCAGAAATAGTCGTTACAGGGAGGCAATAGAGAGTGGAGGAAGAATAAGAGAAGGTATGAAGGAGTGTGGTGAGGGAAATGAGGGTACGAGCATAGGCCCCCTGAGAGTTGTAGCTGAGGATATCACTACTCTGACTCGTGGAAGAAAAGAATATCTAAATGCAAAGATTGCAATTCACTGTCGCTGCAGCACAACGTGCAGACTACCAATGTGCTTTTGACACGACTCCACCCTGCTGCTGCACAGAGGAGAGGAAAATCTTTACCTACACTGCAGAAGATTGGTGTTATACTGCACGTCAGACCCATTTTTATATTAGCACCACAGTTAATGGCACAAGAACTGGTTAAACCAGACACTGTAACCATGTACTCATGATGCAGGATCCATGATGTTCTCTAGAGACAAATCACAGATGAAATGTTAAAGAGTCTGTGACCTCCAATGGACCCCAACAGTATGATGAAGTACCTGGTGCAGCTGCCCGCACTCCTCCTGTCCTTACAGTGTCTTTAAACAGACTCAAATAATAAAGAGAGTCTTCAAATAGAAAGGAGTAAGCATGCAAATATCCAACCGAAATATCAGTTTAGGTTGATTTTCTTTGCTTGATAACAAGGTTTTCTTAGTGTTCTACAAACACTTACTACAAATTCTACTTTGTCGTTTTTCTTCTGGCAGAGCAGGCGTTTTGAATAAGAGGTGTGAAATGGGTAGTCCAGCCTTCAGCAAAATCATGCTTCGGCAGAACATAGACACAGGAATCAATAGCTTTGAAAGACTTCAGGTCATATCATCATTTAGCCCACTCCCTCTGCTGTTTGGTCCAGTTTCCAGGCTCCTTTGATTCTCAGGGGATGTTTTCCAAACCACAATATTGCAGATACATCTCTAGGAATCTAGTCTGGCTTTTTTTAACTATTACTTACTACACATAAAAACAAATAAGTTGTCATTTTACTGATACCTTCAGTAGCAACATTTTGTGACTTTCCATACATTTACATTCAACATTAACAATGCTTCCTCGTTATTCTTGTATAAAAGCTAAAGCAGGGATCTCAAACTACCAGCCTGGGGGTTATTTCCAGCCCTCGATCCCCCTTCCTCCGACACAAGACATGTCAAAAATCTAATGTATTTCATATCAATTTCCCCCTTCATATTACTCCTTCATATACAATTAAAATAAAAACTCAATTATATTTTTTAAAAGGGATTTTGTTTGCCGCAAAATAATGGCAAAGGTCAAAGGTACCCACAAATATGTGCAAGCCATTGATAAGTAGAGAGCAAGTTTCAGGTCTTCAGTTGTTGTTTGGCTGTGAACTACAAAGATGATATAAAAATGAATAGAAACTGCTGTTTTTTTGTTAAGTATGATGTTAGTAAATGAAATATTTTCAGAATATTGCACTTCTTGGTAGTACTTGAACGTTGAAGTGGTCCTCCTATGAAAAGTGGCCTCAAGCCAATTTGAGTTAGAAACCCCTGGCCCCATAAATTAATCTGAGTAGCATTACCTTTCTTCCAAAATGCAAATAAGTAGTATATATATACATACTATAGGAGGCAGGGTTGACTCATAGCACCATTTTTATTAAGGAGCAGCTGAAAATACCAGATTGATGTGAATGTCTTGATCTTTCCTCCAGTGTGAGGGTAGTTTGTGTAGTGGCATTATGTGCAGTGTACAAACCTATTTTGGTACTTCTGTTGCTTGGCAGAACAACATTTATTTCCTTAAAATGATTTTTGGGGTGAAGTTGAGAAAGCTTTTCATGAACTCATAATCTTGGATCTGAAGTGTTTGCTTATCACAGCATCTTAAATTTCCTTTCTACACTGTCATAATTATTGATGATGATGAGAGGAATATACCCTGAATCTGTTTTCATCTCTCAATATCAGCTCCCTCCATCTATCTCTGTCTTGTTTTCTGCCAAAGTGAACCCTCTCTTAGTCTCTTCTTACCTCTTATCTCACGCTTTCCTCTTCTTTTAAATCGAGTGAAATTCTTCACACCACTTAAACCATCCCATGTTTATTTTCACCTTGTGCTTCTGCCTTCTTGCCTTTCCTCTCTTTCCCTCAGATGATCTGACCTGCAGGGTGTGAGGACTGTTTGTCATACCATTGCTCTCTCATTGCACAGCTCCACCTGCATGAAACGGCCTTCTCACTGTATCAAACCAAACAAACACAGTAAAGCGAGCTGCAGCTTAATCTCCCTCAGTAAAAACAGATGTGTCTTTTACGCTGTCATGGAGGAAAGTGATGGCACAGGAACTTAAATGGAAAAACTGAGTTCAACGCAAACCTTCGCCGCTGTCTCTCTCCTCCTTCCTCCCTCTGCTCATCTTTATTCCTGGATCTTCGAGGATCGCATTCAGCCTACCTGTGGTGTCTCATTTCAGTGTTACACCCTCCAAACTGGCGTCCTCTAACATAGGAAATGTCACAGAATATCACAGTGAGGAGTGCTTGCTTTGATTCCTATCAGGTATAAATATGGCTGGTGCTGTCTAAGTGATCTCGCTGCAGCTGCTCTCATTTAAACAAGTCACTCCAGCTGTGACTCCAGCTGAGTCGATAAATCTGAAAATTATTTCATGCCCTACAGCTTGTGGAAAACAATGTAAGAAGCCAACTTTTTGTCCGCTGTACCTCTCTGTGATCACTCATTGTAACTGTCACTATAGCCAATCACACATATCATACAACGCTGTGGTCCATAAGCTGTTTTCATGTTTACTCTGTCATACAACTGCACGATCATGAAATACAGAAGCACAAAAAGTAAAGTTGGTACCGACAACAGAAACAATGGCTCAATTGAATTGAAGTTTGGCTGAATTAAAACACCAACCTCCTGAAAGAGAATTGAGGAGGAGTGATTCAGATGTTTTCCTATTGTTTCGGTGTTTCATCGTAAGAGATTTTCACAAAAACGACTTGAAAAGTGTTGTCAAAGACTTGGTCAGCCTTGTGTGGACTTTTTATTCTGACAATTCTTTCTTGTGGTTTTAACATACAGAGACAGGCTAGAGCCAGTTCATGTACATTTATGGTTCCAAATGGTGTCCGACATTTCTTAGTATAGTCAAATCAGGTAGTCGGATGACCTTGGGCCAACTGGGTATTAAAGACTGATAATTAGCCAATTGGATACAAAAGAGCACAAATACATCATTTGTCAAGTTGGCAGGTGATCTCTAAGAAATGCTGTGCATATTAATAAGGTCAACGTTATGGTAAATAAATCAATAGGGACACTCACAAGTTATGGATTAAAGGGCTTTATTGCACATCATCAAATTAACGAACAGGCTTTACCACAAGCCTACAAACTTGTTTTTAGATTTAGTATTTGCTATTTGTATTTCTTTTGCGTAATATCACCTGACACTGAGGCAGTTTTGTCAAACTTATGTGTCAGCTGTCTGTTATGTTAAGTAAACTGTTTTAAATTCACTTACAGCAGTGCAGTCTGTTTGTAGAAGAAATGAATTGAATTATGCTGATTGAGTTACCCAGGAGGCCTCTGTTTGCGGAACATAATTGTGTTGATTTGTTGTTTGCAGTACTTCAAATGCTTAATACTCAAAGGAACACATGGTGAGTTTGTGAAGTCAGCAGCTCAATGCAGGTTTAAATGATTTATGTCTCTGAGATGACAATGTTAATACTATTGCTATTAAAAGCAGAGTCCCAATTAGAAGCAGGTCTCCTTTACTAGCCTGGTGTGGCTACACGTTTTGACAATTAAAGGCAGGTCTCAATTAGAGGCCTGGTCTGGATTTTATAGAAATTCTTTGGATGTATACAACCTCTTAAAGCCCACTGAGATGTTTGAGCGAGTTCTTAGCTCTGTATCCATTCCTCCATTATTTATATTCTATTAGTCTGGAAGATTTCACCGATCAAAAGAAACTAAGGGTTTCATTGAAATAAATCAGAGTGATGAATATGGTCATGTGAAGTCCATTGCTACCTGGCTGTATGCTGGCTGTATGCTGACTGCCTTAAACATTCACATTCAAGTGTCATGGTGGCAGCACAGAGAAAAAAGTACGACCTGTAAGCTGTTATTTGTCAGGAGAAGCAGCACAGTGAGAAAGTATTTCCATCTTTAATGAGCAAGGGTTTTGTGCAAAAGGAATTAGATGCCCATAGACGCCTGTCCCCAATAAAAGCAGGGTGAGTTCAGTGATTTAAGCAAAAAGAAAAACTAATATAGGAAGTTTTACAGTATAAACACTAATATAGGGAAGTAGAGAAGCACTGTGTTGTAGCTAAAGCCTGGAGCGATTCAGCCTCCCTGAACAAATGACCCATGTCCATAACAGAGTAATCATCTTCCCCAAGCAGAAAGTTCTATCATTTTTGTGGTATTTTTGGCTCATAATCTGTGGTAAGTCTGTTCATCTCAGGGGAACTTGTTTTTAGCTTCCATCATGTATAATCATCTTGTAGCGGTATTATCAGAGTGTGAATTACACAGTGTGCGCATTATACTACGTAATGAGCAAAGAATTCAAGTAAACATGTTTACCAGATAGTAGAAACTCATTTTACATCATCTCAAAATACATGCTCTTAGACCTACGTGAGTTATCGTACATCAGTAAGTTGATAGTGGAACTTATATGCCAAAAATGACTACTACAGTAGCATTTTATTAACTCGTAACATCTGTCTCTCTCCTGGGAAGTTAGTGCCACAGTGACCCAGAGTCTACCACCATCTGGTTTAAATTTCCTTCAGTTCAGTTTAAACCAGTTATCTGCTTATCTGATTGAGTCACTTTTTAACTGCTCATGCCTGATTAACTTTGCCTCCATGGTTTTTAAATTTGAGCTTTGCAGAAATGATGCCACATGTTTTTACAAACTGTAGACTTTGTCTTGTTAGTGATAGAGAAATATTGTCATCTTACATGTCACAGTGTAATAATTGACAGGGGAAGGTACATCAGTCCAGAACATCACATGGAGCAAAAGACTGCAATTTGTGACTGGACATATTGCAGAGTGGGATCCAAATGGGAAAGCATCTATACAGTTGAAATGTTTCAAAACAAGACACTGAACTTCCTAAATCTGACCTTTGACCTCTGACCTGCAGTAAAGGAGAGATTCCCACAATAACATGTGAAAATATTATCAATAATCTCCTCATATCTGCAGCTTGAACCACCATAACTGTGGATTTTAAACCCCCACTACACACTAATATTAGATTCCAAAATATAGCCAATCATACTGCCTCAAAGGATCATATCTCAGAACACTGAACATGATTTAATACAGCACATAAGCCATAAAAGTAATAATAAAACAAGACTGGAATGGAGGCTGTATCTCGGCTCATCTCCTAATAGCTGATGTCTGTGTCTTTATAGTGGCAGAAAGAAACAGAGATATGAAACATTTTACTAGCTGAGCTGCCTGGAATGACTTACATATACTGCAGGCCACAGCTGAGCTGCTGTTTTCCAGAGGAGAGGGAGGAGAGGGGCGTAGAAATATCTTCTCTGTGAGCTGCTGAACCCCCAACCCCGGCACTGGATCAGTCCATGTTATTACACCTGCAAGCAATGAGTGGGCCAGCAAGATCTGCTGCACACTGGAGATCAACCAAGGAGAATATTAGGCTTCCCACTGCTGCTCTTTTTCTCTTCATCCTCCTCTTTTCTCTTTCTCAGCCAGCTACTTTTCTTCCTGCTGGTTGCATTCTGTTTTTGTCTTTAAAACCTCATCAAAGGAAGTTTGATGAGCATGGATTCTCTGTTTCTGGATTGAGTGTCTCGCTCCAGGGCAGCTTGACAGTAAAAGGGACTCCACAGTGCATCCTGATCCATTTATGTATGCTATTATTCAACTGTTTTCTTAAAGTCTGACTTGACATTTGTTTCATCCTCCTTCTTCCCCTTTTCCTCTCAATCACTCTTTTTCTTTTCCTTCAATTCTTTTCCTTTAGTCCGTGTGGAAACACTGCCAAGACTGTTAAGTCTTCCACCCCTCGCTCCTGCCTTCAATATATTTGGACAGCCAAGGAGGAAAACTCCTGATAATAAACTCCAGAACAAATCAATTATCCCTGTGCCAATCTCAGTGTGTTGAGAGCGGATAGAGCGAGCTTTTCGCAGAAGATCAGCAACTTTTCACTTTTTGCAGACTTTGCACAGCAGAAGCAGTGTTTCATAAGGCGAGTTAGTCAGGTGTTATGAAATATCTTTGTTTATCATTAGCAATCATTAGCATGACGGCTGAATCATCACATCTTTAAACCCAGCAGTCAAGCTGTTCTTTACAGTTTGAAGTCTATATCAATAATTAGTCTTTTGTAATGACTAAAACATGCTTGTTTGGTTGATTGGCAGAAAATCAGCAACTACTTTGATAAAAAATTTCATTTTTTTCCAGTAATTTTTCAAGCAAAAATGCAAAACATTCTCCAGTTCAAGCTTCTCAATTGTGATGATTTGCTACTTTTCTTGGTCTTATGAGATAACTGTTCATAATATTTTGGTTGTTTGGACTGTTAAACTGTCAACCAAAACAAGACATTTGACCACTTAACCTTGAGCTTTAGGAATTCACAATGCATTTTTCTGTATTTTCTGACTTTTCACAGTTAATCAATTGAGAAAATAATTAATCTTGTTCAATAATAAAAACACATACTACATAACGACTAACAACAAAAACTACATGAATTTTTCCCAGATTATACTTTTATAACGATAATAAGCATAGCCATCTACAATATCAACAATTATTTGTAAATCATCATATTTAGATGAAGAGTATGAGTTTGAGGAAAGTATGAGGAAAATTGTGAATGCGTGGTTTAATATCTGTATTAATGAAATTACAAAGTCATTGTCACTGTCAGATGCATTTTTCATAGTGAACTTGTGACCTTAGACAGATGCTGCAGCAACACAAGCTGAAATATTTCACAACTGTTGTGAAATGAGGGAACAGGCGATTTGCTGAGATCTGTTGGCTCATATCTTTTTGCTTTGATTTGATTTGTAGCTCAAACACAATTACTTTTGCCACTCCCTCAGCTAAACGTCATAAACCACTGTCTGCTTTCTGTCTCCTGGAATAATGCTTTACTGCTAATACTACACAGACAGGAACTGCTCTTTATGTTCTTATTGAAAATGGAGAGAAAATTTATGTTCTCTTCCTCTGAGCATTTTTCTCTGACAAACCAGCCGAGTGGAGAAAAAACATCACAGTCTAATTCAACAGGAGAAAAGGGAATTCACAGCCACCTGCGTCGAACTTGACATCTAAGCAATACATATACACAATCCGACATCCGACTCTTGTGTTTCTCACCTCTGTTGCTCTGTTTTTAACTGCAGAGACTCTCAAGGGATCTTTAACGAAAACTCTGTTTCACCTCCAGCAGCACTTGACTTCTGTGTCTGCAACCTGCTGCTCCACAGTGTCAGAGCTACATGATAAATGGACAAAAGAGGCTCATTACATGAATACTGCTGACTCAAAGTGTTGAGCCTTTAATGGTTTGCGTACTGTTGTGTTTTCACTGAGGGAAAGCAAGAGAAGTGGCCTCGTGACTGCAAACAGGCCATTTCAAAGCAGCAGAAATCAGTGGAAACGAGGCAACCCCTTTTTGTCACTTAGAAACTAACATGAATAACACACTGTCCCCTCCCAAAACCTTTACCATCAAAGGCCCCCAGGTGAATACATGTGACCCATCGTCCTCCTTCAATAGAACAATGTGTTCTCAGTCATCTGTCTCAGTCGGTAGTTTAAGACAAAAAGCCATTAACAAGCACTGAAAGCCTTGTAGTGTTAACTGACTTCTTCACATCTGGATGCATTTTCAGATTAGCCCCTGACAGCTGTTAATGCAAGATATTCGTCAAAGTGAACGTTTTTTTTTTTTTTTAAAGTAAACCTCTCCTGCCGCAAAGGAGCAGGCTCATTAAACTGGGATAGGAATATAAACTTCTTCGGGTGTCTAAATTATAGTAAGACCTGTGTGACTTTTTATCATAACTTTTGTGACATATTAAGCCCAAAGATCATGGCGATATACTGTTTTTGAACTGCAGTTTCCTGAGGTTGCTTTTCAATTATTGCTCTGATGCAGACATGTGATGATGATGATGATGATCTATGATTCCTTTCTTGTATTTATGAGTTTCTTTTTATTTCCTGTTTGGCCATCCAGGCTATTATTGCCCAGGCTCACAGCTCATCTTCTGTTTATTCTAAACAAACCGCTGTTCCTGTTGCTGGAAAAGCTCAGTGAGAGGGATTTTTCCCATATTGGTACCAGCTCTCACAGCTTTCGTGAAAGCCTAGTAGGCTTATACATTACAGCTTTATATGAATATAGAGTTGCAAAATGGAGAATTGTTCATAGAGTATCTGCCATGCTAGAGGCTCTGTGAAGCTGTTCTAGCATGCTAACATGCTCACAATGATAATGCTATTATGTGATCGTAAAACGTTATGATGTTTAGAATGTTCTCCATCTTAGTCTAGCATGCCAGTCATTCGTTTTGCAGATCATAAACAAAAGCATTGGACAAGTTAAAATTCTGACCTGATGATGGCAATAGATGAAACCCACCAAATGTATTGTAATTAATCCTGTAGAGGACATCAATTTGTGTACAAAATTTAATGACGATCCATCCAGGAGTTGTCAAGACAGTTCACTTACAACCAAAAATCTCAACTTCAAGGTGGTGCAAGAGAAATGTCAGGAGACTAATAAAGTTATTAGGATTAATCCTGTAGGAACCATGAATGTGTGTACAAAATGTCGATGACAATCCATCTAATTGTCTTTGAGATGTTTCAGTCTGCTCACCAAAGTGGTGTACTAACAGACTGACATTGCCATCCCTGGAGCCAAACCACCAACCTGACTAAAAAAAACGGAACATTATCACACTAAACAGCACAGTGAACATCCTCAAATACTGTTGTAGATCAGCTCCTGTTTCACAAGACGCAAAACCAATAAGGAACACCAAAGGAAAGTGAAGGCTATATTGATTTTAGCATACTACAACAAGCCTTGTGGTGTTGATTAATTACTTCCCACAGTGAACCCCTTAATGACTATATCCAGCCACCCGGCTGCTAATTAACACGCTATATTAAAAGGCAAGCGGAAGTGTCTAATCTAGGCTGGTGGTGGTAGAGCTCACAAGGAAGTCACTCTGCACTCAACCCGCCTGACTGGGTTCCCAAAAACCCCCAAGACAGCCATCCAGGGACTAATTTAGCCTTTGTTCAGGTTGTGTGAAAGGAAGTGGAGAGCTCTCTCTTGGGGAGAGTAACTGGAGAGCGACTTGTCTGCTGGACTGTCACTGTTCATTCAGTGAGCTGATACTGGCTGACGCTTGTGCGCTAATGATGTCACAGCAGTGTGCTGATCTACTGACATCTCTCTGGGTTGTTCCCTTTCTGTCTCTTTCTTCTTTTTGAATCAGGGGAGGTTAACAGGGCATGCATGTTCTTCTCCACCATCATACTGCTGTGCATCCACACATTTACATTTATATTTCAGACATTTCTCTGACCCTTCTCCCTCACTTCCATGATTCCCAAAGGAAAGTGTGTATGGCTTCCAGTTGTTTTAAGGTTATTATTATTTTACTCTGTTTGGGCCTATAGGTTTATCCTGTATCTTGTATTTGAGCTTCTACATCCTGGTTAATTTAGATAAAAACAAATAATACATCACTGTCATATGCTTTTTTTCTCAAAATGTGTTGACCCTTAATGGATTTTTGTCAGTTCTAGTAGAAAAATGAGCGCCTTGAACTCCTCACTGCAGGTCATTCAAATAAACCAGACACACTGCACTCAGCAGATGATAGGATTTCAAACCATGACAGCTTGAGTAAACATTTATTTTGTAATCATTGTGAAGCAATACTGGCCACTGCCTAGCTGTACCGCTCTCACAGTCAGCATAAAATGGAAATGTGATGTATTGGCTTTCACTATCAGCAGCTAGCAGGCCATATGTAATCAGCGCCATGTTTCTCCTGAGGAAAAGTGATTCTTCAAACCAAGGATCATTGCGCAGTTTATGCACAGTCCAGGCTCTTCCTGGTTGAATGTGGGTTTAATTTCACACAGACATAGATCTGATAACCACCCAGATGAGTGTAAACGGGTAATTTGCTCTCCCTGAAAAGCTATTTCTCAGCACAGGCAAAACAGATTAATTTAATTCTAATTTCAAAGTGATATACAGCAGCAGACCGAGGTGCGGTGACCTCAGTAGTGTGACACTGTCACAAAGACTTTTGTGTATAATGTGTCCATAAACTGTAGTTGAGGAATTGTCTAAAGATCCTAATAGACATTATCAACATAAAAATATCTTTAATGGGAAGATTCACCCTCTGATCCACTTTTACACAATATCAATTTGAGGTGTTTGGTTTTTCACAGAAGTTACTTAGTGATGAAGTGGTTTGTAATAATTTACATTGTTTTGGTACTCTGTTCCCCTCCACCTGACTTGTCGACTTCAGTTGAGAAATGACCTTTGTTTCCCAGAACACATCAGCAGCGCCTGGAGAGCAGGTGTGAGCTTGGGTGCTGTCAGTGAACGGTGGGCGTATTGTTATATTTTTATGATTGCACCTGTGTCCCTCCCTCAAAGGTAACATATCTTCTGGCTGTATTGCATTCTGGTCTGTTGTTATTGGAGAAACTGATCTCTCTGCCTTGTCTTTGATGGATTTCTGCATTTATGAGTGCTGCTTATCAATGTGAAATGGTTCCTTTGGAAAGAACCCTTTGCTCTTTGATTGACTGACACCAAAATATCTGATGTTGATTATTTGATGTTTTTGATCTCTGAAATCTTTGGCCATGTATACAAGCACAAGCTTTTTCTTTTTAAATGTTAGTGTTAGGTTTTTCTTTTCAGTTCAATGCACATTACTTAAGCATAGGGGGGCTTAACTGGAACTAAGGCTGCAACTATAATTATTTCATCATTGATTAACCTGGCGATTATTTACTCGATTAATCAATTAATCATTTGGTCTTTAAAAAGACTATAAAGGACTTGTTTTGTCCAACCAACAGTCCAAAACCCCAAAATATTCAATTTAATATAATGCACGCCTGTAAAAGCCTTAAATTCTTACATTTGAGATCCTGGAACCATCAAATATTTTATTTAAATACATAAATGATTAAGCAATTATCAAAGTAGTTGTTGATCTTATTGCCATTATAACTGACCTGCAGAAAAACACACTTTATATGAATGGGCTACAGATCATAAAAAGTCAACCTGGCAAAAAGGTGAAGGAGGAGGGAGCAAATAACTGTAATGACGAAATTTGCAGAGTGAAATTTGGTACCAGATCCAATCCATATTTAACCCAGTTGTGGCTCTGATGGCAGCGATCCAAGAGAAATTTATCATGGCCTTTATCTGTAAATCCAGGCTTCCTGTAACTGAGCAACGAGCAACAGATACCACCAGACACTCTGCCATGAGTCAGGATGTCACAGTTCAAAGCAGAAGATGCTTATCTGGCTATATAAGCGTGATGGCAGTCATATTTCCACAGGGAGAAGAGAGCAAGAAGGCATCTGTAGAAGGAGGTAAATGGGATATGATGAGTCAAGTTGCCTGAAGATACAATCAGTAATATTTGTATATTTGTGTTTGTTTTTGTGTTTGCCTTGTTGATAGACGGGGGATATAGCTTTCTGGAGTATTCCCTACTCATCATAATTCCAAATACCAGACTATTTCTATTTCAACATACATATTGTGTAGTGATTCTCAACCTGGGCCCACAGACACCCAGGGGTCCTTGAGGGGGTTTCAGGAGGTCCCTAGAAAATTGGGGAATGTTTTAATTTCCCATTTTTGAATTGACTAAAAGTAAGCCAAAGAGAGAATGTATAAGAATAAGTACTCTGTTCTTAGGTTTCACACGCTTCACTATTAACTTGCCAATCTACAGTATACTTAATCTTATCAGATGGGGGATCTCTGAGACTACATCTTCTCCAATACGGGTCCGCTGCCTGGTGTATAAAAATGTGGAGGTGCAGGCAGAAGCACTGCTGCAGATGCATCATGTCCCATTTGAGACAGTGTATGACAAAGGAAAATGATGGAGTTATTGTGTGTGTCTGTGTTTTAACTATTTTAACCACATTGTTAACCCCAAGGTAAACTCATTGATGTGTTTTTAGTAATTCCGAACCACTTTTGGGCTCTATGGCACAGAGGAATTAGATATGTCAGGGTTTTACCACACAGAGAATATGGTAGGATCAATTTCTTGTCACTTTTGGTCTTTCCATGGGATTTGTTGACAGTAAGAAAAATATAATATCACTAGTTTGCCATAAAGGAATAAGTTTGGTCAATAAACTTTTTCACTTAAAGGGAATTTTTATTTGGTTTGTTACACTTATTGACGCTTTTTTAATAGCTATGTACAACTATCTTGTATTAAACATTAAGGTGTATTTCTTGACACAAATACCTGTACTGCATCTTTATGTAAGCCATCTACACATTGAGACAGCTAAAAGAGGTACAAAAATGTTCTTAGTGGTAAAGTAAAAAGGCCCCAGCTCATGTTTTTCTGCTCTTCCCACACTACTGTAAGCAGTGATACTTTTGGCTATCTGAGCTCCACTGAAGTGGTTCAGACTCACTTGGCTATATCTAAAGGACTCTGCTTTGTTAACAGGTCTTTTCAAGTGGTCTAACACCAAACGCCAGAATCTCTGCGCTTGAAGAGTTGGCTTGGATCCTGGAGGACGTGTTTTTGTTGGCTCACCACAGAGGGAAATCGAGAGAGAAGATAGGTGTGAAACTTCCTCTCTCACTGCGCAGTGAGTTGGAGACAGCATCACAATCGATATAAAGATCACAAAAAGAACCACTGTGCAACTACTAATAAACTCCATCTGTGCGATAAGCCTACAAGGGCAAACGCTGCAGTGTGCTTCATAGTAAGTGTAGTGGCTCTCATCATATGGACTGGGACCTCTGGGGAGTAATGAATTAATTTGTGGAACCAGACAAAACATTTCCAAAACAAACACACAAATCAAAAGTAAAAATGTTACCAGACATCCGCATGAGAAGAGAGAGATGACCTGCTTTTACCTCCAATAAATCAGGTAATCATTAATCATGGTAGTGATCCCAGACGGAGTGTTCAATCACTGCTGACAGTCTGTACATCTCGCTTTAGTTTGGATTCATCAAACTCTGGCTGGAGAAGTGACAGTATCTAGAAACAGAATACGTTTTGGCCAAAATAGGGCAAATCTCAGCTGGGGGGATGCCGCTCTTCTCTATTGCAGCCCTGCTTTGTGTTTTAGGCTCAGAAGAATGTATTTGTAAATGAAACGATTCCCTGGTGAAGCATTAGGGTTGTTATGGTGATTAAGGGATGAAATGGCTTTTGCTGTGAGATTATGAGTTCCTCTGTTCTCTGTTTTTTTCTTAATAATTAAGCCATTAATGTAACATAAAAATGAAAGACATGCAAATGATCATTTTTTCCAGGAATAAGACACCAATTACTGAGTCTTGGGAGGGTGATGCATACAGGACTCTACTTGACCTTTGTCACTCTCTCTCACTGTCCTTCTATAATACGCTCTTTCTTTCACACAGACACTCACCGGCAGGCCCGTCCTCCTCCTGTGTTATGTCTGAATTGAGGCCTTTGCTGACATGTGGGCAGACACACAAAGCGTCATTTAGCACCGGGTCATTTGTCACATCAAAGCATTCCTTGACGCATAAAGGGAGGCTCCCTGTAATCTGTCAGAGTAAAATGTAAACAGGCGACACAGAGCGGCAGGATCAGCAGGCCCCCTGCTGTCAAATCGGCTCTGACCCTAAACCCCCCGAAATGCTCTCAGTTAACAAATACGTATGAGTGAAAGCCGATCAGAAATAATGCTTTGTGTTCTGATGGTAAGATAGATTTTGATCTCAATACACCCAACCTGTAAGTCATCCATGATACATTGTAGCAAGCAATCTGCAACCTGATTTAGAAGCACATATATTTCCAATTTAGTGATTTTTATTATGTGTAGTGCGCAATTTGAGCAGTATTATAATGTCAAAGTAGATGATATTTGAGTTCAGAGCTGAAAGAAAGCCAATACCTTTCCTGTGATTGTTAGGCCAACTCATTCAACAGATTCAGAACAAATCCACACCACAAGGGTGCTTTTCATTGTTCAATGTTCCAGATTTTTCAGGGGCAGTCATTTTCAGCTGAAAATTGTGGGTTCACTAAAAGCACAGATATGGCTCTTGGGTGAATGTTTATAACTATCAAAGGTTTGGGATAGAAACACTGACACTTTATATTCTGCTAGATCTCTCTGGTGATTTGAATTTCAATGAGCCTTTACAGTATCAGGTCAGACCTCTACCATCCAGCCCCTTGCAAAGAAAAAAAAATCCATAAAATCCACCATCTCTCTCACAGAAAATAACCCTGAGCGACATATAAAAGGATAAGATATCAATTTCCTGTTATTACGCCCATATCTTTTTTGAGATTAAATGAATCTGCTTCATATTGTCTTTCCCTCTTTCCCTCTGCAGTGCTGGCCTCCTTTCCCCTTTCCCCCTGCTATGCATTTACAAGCCTGTGGTTACAACCAGGGAGTGTGAAGGATGTGTGACCGTGTGTGTGTGTAAAGGAGGGGGTATTGATTTCTGATGGATAGTAGGTGTTTTATTTCCTCTAAACATGTGAAGAAGACCCCCCAGCATGCAGGGCTACAAGGTTGACACTCACTTATTAATGTGGATGGACCAGGAAATGGAAGTCTCATCGTCATTAGCACTAACCTGAGGGGATGAGCTTTGATACAACAGGGTCTTGGGTGAACTGAACAGTATGTTTTCATCTCAAATCTTTAAAATGATTTGTGTTTTATTGTCTTTCACCACACAAATACTTGCACAATGGGCTGCATGAGAATACCCTGTTTAATGATAAACATCAGTTATCTTTTAAGTAAGTTATCATTTAGCTTGAAATGTGTGCTTGGGGTTCTTATTACACAACCAATTGATATTTGGCTGGTGAATATAAAGTATTTAGGACAGCAACAATCATTACAAGGAAAAACCAGAGCCAAAAAATATTTTATCTACAGTCACAGTCAAGGATTAAGTGTCTTTGGTGTGCTCGATTTGACCAGTGTGATAACAACAACCCAGAAATGCCTCATGAATCTGTAAACAATCTGTAAATGGCACAAGAATCCCACCAATGGCTGATGCCCGGGGGCGTTTCTTCAGGCTTCAGTCGTCCAGGCGGCAGGCGAAATGATGGAGAGGCGAAGCTGCGTCAAGCTTGGCAGAAAAACCTAGAACACGACAGGAAGTATAACGATTAGACTTCAAAATAAAATAGATTTTTAATCCCTTTCGTGTCACAGTACGAAAAGGACATATGCACATTTTCGATTCTATCGTTTTTACGAAAGACAACAAACAACTGTAATTAGATGTACTATAGATTCATAGTAAAATAGCTCATGTATGTCCACAATGGTATAAGATAATTTAATTACTCGTTTCAGTAACGATTTTATGTTGAAAACCCCGAACAGGAACCGGTTTACATGCCGGTTAACTTACGCTCGCCATAGGAGCAGAGCGTCAAAGTATCAGTAACAACTGGACTAACGTTACTTTACTGAGGGAATTCCTGCCTGGGGTTGCACTACTTTTATTGAACTCACTTTTGGGACAAGCTCAAATGAATGCGGTGTCGCAGTGAGCCCTGAGTCCCGTCGCTCATGGTTACCTGTGGAGCAAATGTGTCAAGTGGCAGCAACGGTTTCCGCTCGTGCGGTGTTGTGATGGCTAGCCGCCGTCGCTAGCTGTTAGCTCTGCATGGCTGCTGCTGGTACTGCTGCAGAGACAGAGGTAATTAGCTTGCTACGCTCGTTCGGCTGCTAGTTGCTTACAGACAGTTCGCCATCTCCGAGCCCTGCCGATAAGGCCACTTGACGGATAACGCGTTGGATATCACAATAAGGTGAGTGTCATTCAGACACAGTTAACCTAGTTTCACATGTTAAGTCGTTAGCCTAGCAGCTGAATCACTTCGGTCAGCGGAGCAGCGGCTCCGACTATTCCCTGGATTCAGAGACATTCCCCCCAAATATTCCATGTTTACAAAATGTTTATTTAAGTCTCAGTTTCGGGTGCTGTCTCACGGTGCAGTTGTTGTACACTGGGCGGTTAACGCGGCTTGTTTAAACGTCATGTCATTGCTTTCTCTGTCCCAGTTTCCATACATAAATTCATATTTTATTATCAAACATCCCAAGTTAGCTTGCCACGCCAGTAAATAGCCCCCCGGCACGCCGTGCTGGTACTGGAGTCCCCAACACACATTCTTACACACCAACAAAGTGTTACGTTGGCGATGTAAGATAAACTGGGTTGTTATTACATCTCAATGCTGCAGACGGCAGTAAGGGGAACACTGTTGGGGACAAAGCACCCCTGTATCGGGGACGTTTATGGGAGTTAGAAATCAGCGAGTATACTCCGGAATGCCGGGGCTTTACAGGCTGTTGATCTGCTGACTGTATCTGTTTTTATCTTTCTTTTGCAGGCAGATCACCAGATGGAAATATGATGTTTATAACCAGTGGATTACTCATCATGCCTTTCGAAATTATGGAATAATTTTCATCATGCGCTCCGTCAAATCAAATCTCGACCACTGCTGCAGAGATTCCTCCTTACATTTGGATTTACCAGGCAGCCTTTAAAGACCAGCAGCCACGACTGGGTGTGCTGTCTTATCTTCTGATTTAGTTTTTTTTTTATAACGTGCTTCCGCTAAAACATTAAGTATGTGTCTATGCCGGTTGGATATGCTCAGAAACCTATAAACATTGACGTGAATTCGAGCGAAGGAAGCCCAAAGAAGGAAGTCCAGGGCGGGATAGGTACAGAGAAACTACCCGTCCCCAAAGAAACATGGCCTCGGTTTGGAAGAGACTGCAACGTGTGGGGAAGCATGCGTCCAAATTCCAGTTCGTGGCTTCCTATCAGGAGCTGATGGTGGAGTGCACTAAGAAATGGTGAGTTTTTTGGGAATAACAGTGGACCACAGTGCTGTCATTTAAGCCCCGTGAAAACTGTGTGTCTCTGTCTGTGCTGGAATGCTGAGCTCGTTCCTGGTGGCTATAATTCACACACACACACACACA
>NW_023339751.1:18870427-18879143 GCF_004916995.1 Morone saxatilis | reverse complement strand
ACACACACTCACACACACACTCATGTACTCAGTCTCCTTGGTGTGCAGGCATGTCTGCATGCTGGGAGGGGCCGCCTGCCTTGTAAAATTGCTATGTTTCTTTTTTTTTTTCTTCTTCTTGTGCACTGATGTTGAATTTGTTTGGTTTGAGTCTTGAGTAGGCAGGCAGAGAGGTTTCCCTTCAACCTGAAGGGCTGGGTTCATGCCGCCCTCACTCTCCTGAAATGTCCTTGAGCAAACCACTAAACACCTACCAGTTCTAGGGATGCTGTTGGGAATCTGATTTGACCTCTGACCTTAAGATTGTATGTTAAAAGTTAAAACATTACAGAATATTCTATAGTGTATCTACTGAATATGTACGTTTTTGACTGGGAAAAGTTACTCTGGCCAGCCTTTTTCTCCTACACATTTTTGTCAGTGCTATTTGCAACATATCCCATTCTTGGCTCTCTAAAGTAAAAACAATTAAAGGGATTATTTTAATGTCACAAAGACAATGGCCCTGACATATAAGTTGTAGTGTTGTCCCACTCCTAATACGATGTGAGCGCTGTGGTAGAAATAATGACAGCAAATGTCCACACATTGACATAATCTACAATAATAACAACACATATGTTTTAAAATAGTTAATTTATTTTCCTTTAGTGCATGTATAAAAGTAAAACCCAAAGATGTTTCTGTGGTAAAGAATGAACGACGGATACACACTGCAAGGAGGTGTGGAGTGTGTCTTCAGAGGTGAAGATAAAAGCGGAGAGGTACCTGCAGGTATGTGTCCTGTAATGAGTGAAAACTGGGGACCTGTAAAACTAAGATGTAGCCTGCAGACGTGGATACTCAAGCGGCTTGCCGTAGGCGTCACTCGCCCAGCCTCACAGAGCTTCGACCTGGGACAGATGTTAACGTGTTGGAGAATGGAATGAGAAAAATGTACATCTCTTCCCAGAGCAAAGGGTGGGTGGGCTCAGCACGCAGTCGGTTTACACTTTGTTTTGCAATCTGAGCATAGATGGTTCATGTTATTCAATGGATGAAATATGTATACATGCCATTTATTGTTACACAATTTACTTCTTGTCTGTAGTAGTTTGTAAAGACATACAATCTAATTAGATGTGTTAAAAGTCAGCCGGAGTTAGATATAGTATGTTTTATGTTAACATTTGTGTGATACTACCACTCATCTGAAATGTCAGCTTTACTGCATAAATAGTATTTAAATAGCTTTGGGTGCAAGGAGTGTCTGCCTTTACATCCGATGTGTGGCTGAGAGTGCTGCCTCGGGCTCTCTGCTCGTCTTTAAGTGAATGTTTGTGTGTGTACACGCCTGGCTCCAAGTGTGCAAGGAAGCGTTGGCGCACAGCTTCTGCCTTCCTTGGACTTCATCAGTACGGTATGTTATTGTTGCAGTGGAAAGTTTCCATCTACGCAGACTGGAAACAGTCCCCAGAGCTCGAATGGATCTAAAATAAAAAAAGTGATTTTTGAAAACCCTCTGCCCTCTGGAATCAGCAACGGGAAGAAAGGCTGAACACTTTTTGTTTCAGTGTTCCTTATGTATGTGCGCCCATACATAACGGTGTGGGCGATTTGAATGCACATTGTGTGAAATGAAAAACATTTCCCACTCTTGGCTGACGCTCAAAGGCTCACTGGAATAACATCTAACGTCTAGATAACATTGAACACTTCAAACGATCTGTAGGTAAAACGTTCAAGGGTCTGTTGTGTTGTATGTGGTTCATGTGTGATTCCCAGGCTGGGGTAAAGTCGATCAGAACTAGTTCGTGTGACGTGCTGTCTGACCACTTTGAGAATTAGAGTGAAAAGTTATAGCGAGGGGGAGATGAGAGAAAATGTAAATATGGGAGTACAAATTGCAAATTTGACATTGTGTCTAAAGTTTTGAAGAGGAGGAGGGGAGCCAGCAGCTGAAGCTGGATGCTCTGTCAGATGAGCTTGTTGACAGAGTCTGTGAGAGCGAATCAATGATTTTACCACGTTATTTTCCCCTCTACAAGATATTTGTCTTTGGGCAGTTTGCTCTACATTATTATTTTCCTTGAGATGGAATGAAAGTGGTGACAAAGTGCGTAGGATTGTGGGAGTTTCCAGTTGTATCTATGTTTAAAGTATTTTTTGGTCTTTATCTGTTGTCCTAGTTGCTGTGGTGGACTCACACACACACACCCATTTCAGACTCCAGAATCGATTTAGACTAACCATTGAAACATTAATGAGTTGAGTGTTTGTTTGCCAGTGAAATGAAGCACCACTCGCACAGTGTTGCAGCACTGCCCCTTTGAAACTTGATATTTAACAGATTTGAAGAGAAATGAACAATATTTTCTCTTTCATGTGTAGCAGGTAATCATGATCATTCAGGTCAGGGCTGGAAATCAAATCTCCATGACATATGATAAGCAGAAATGTTATTAGAGTTTGGAAATGGAAACCTTTTTATAATTTTTGGGTGTATAAGATGGATTTTCTTACACACATGCACCATATTTATGTGGGTGCACTTCACTACACTACCTCATTTCAAGTCTTTTTCATCAACATCAGTGAATTGACTAGTCTATGAATAAAAAACAACCAAATATCCGGTAAGCGTTGTTTTTTCCCCTCGTAACTGCTGCCCAGGCTCACAGAGACACATAACATTTTATGAAGGCTTAAACAAATGTAAACATAGCCTTCATACAGGAGTGATGGAGCAGGGCGAGGTCCGCCTGCTGTAGTGGTTTAATATCTCACTCCTTCTGCTGCGTCTGAGCTCTTGGCAGCCATTCATTGTTCCCCTTATTCTCTCTTGCATATTTTATAACGATGTCCAAGGACCATATTTGTCTTTTAGCATGTTTAACCCATTTGTTATTTTTAATTTGAGCTGCACAGATTCACACTGTTTTGGTGTCTTGTTGCTCTTGTTTGTCCTATCTTGTTTTTTTTTTTTAGCTTGTCCAATTCTAAATTCAGTCAGAGCTTTTCACAAGCTCTTGAATGCACCACACAAAACAGCTTGCAGCATGATGCCGCGGTTCTTGCTAAGATTATTTATTGGAAAGTAGGCATCGTACAGTCTTCTTCTTGTGGCAAATAATAGTGTCAGCATTGCCATGGTTTGCCTCGGTTAAGTGAGGAGCAGCGGTCATTAGTCAGGCAGCAAGGTTTACTTGTCACTGGTGAGTGCAGTGAGGGTTGTATCCTGTGTGAAACCTTTCTGTTTTTGTCATATTATGTTAAGTGTTGTACATTAGGCTGTGTCATAACGTCTAGAAATATAAAGGCTGTGAGCATAGAGTTGTTGCTACCCTCAGATACAAAGCAATACTTGGAGGATTGCAGTAAGTGAGGCGTCCTTTTCTGTCGCTCAGCTCCCCCGAGGCTGGTGCGTTTGAGCAACAATGTGTTTTCAGTCAACCTGTCCTGTAAAATACAGTTTGAAAACATCGTCAAAAGCCAAGAGTGTCTTTGCTGCTGACAGATGTGTTGACACGCGTGGCGAGGATTTGAGAATTGGACTCAACACAGAGCCGCTATTGATTACATGGTAATTCAATCCAGCTACATACAAGCGTGACTAATCAAGACTGCTCCCCTCGCTGCCACGTGACAGGACAGGGAAGTTCAAGAGCTCTGAGGAAGACCTCCTTATTTCAATCAAGGACTGTGCAGAAACCCTGAAGGCACATCCTCACACACACACACACACATCAGTCATTTCATACTTAACACTAACACTCCCTCTCACCAGACTCAAGCGGATTTACAGTTTTCCTCCCAGATATTCGGCGCTCCCGCTGTGAATGCCTGCAGTGTAGGAATTGATTTATTTTTTAGTATTTAACCTGTGGATTGTTACACAACCACGTCAACATTTGATGGATGTGTTGTACATTATCAGCTGTTATTCATTATTCAACCCAAAGTAATCATTCATTTTCTGCTTTCACTGGAAATGACTTTGCTTGTTAGATCCCCAAATACAAACGTCCAGCTACTGAAAATGAGATGTTT
Organism: Morone saxatilis; assembly: GCF_004916995.1. NCBI lineage: Eukaryota > Metazoa > Chordata > Actinopteri > Moronidae > Morone > Morone saxatilis. The sequence continues at coordinate 18,875,114 of NW_023339751.1, read as the reverse complement.
TCTGAGCTGTGCGATGGTTATATACTTAATAAACGTATTCTTTGTTCATTCAGTTGTGATAGAACAACAAATCAGCAAACTAAATATACTTATACAACTCATGAAGCATTTTAAAACTGCCAGAAGTTGTGCTTCAACCAGCATGAGCCTGTCAATGAGTCCTTCAGCAGAACACTAAATCTCTACTTGCTTACTCATCGTATTATTACAGAATGAAAGTGATGCCAAAAGTGTGTTTAATGGCAGTGATGGAGAGCACGGGGTAGGCGTCAGGCTGTCAGTGTAGAAATGGCACTCTGTTTCAGTGGAAGTGACCAGCGTGTGTCAGGCTGTGACATGTAGTCTTCTGTTGAACATGTGTGCATTATGGCAAGCGTCCATCGTGTCTCTGCCAGAGAAACGTCTTCCTGCCAACTCGTCTGACGTGGCTCTCCATTCTATTCAAATTTGAAGAGCTTGACACATTCCTCAGTGTAAGTTTGGCACCGGGAGATGCTTTCACTGCCAGGTGATAGTACGCTTCAGTCGTTGGTGTTGTGCACAAACTCTGGATGAAACCGCACAAATCTGGGTTATCATTGGCTGTGAAGTTTTGGCCAAAATAATACTCTTCCTCTGGGTTGAATAATTTAATTGTGTACATCTGTGTGTTTCACTGTAGCCTGATATTAAGCCTTCAGTCACTGAACTGCCTCGATATGCTTCGTCTTGTGTCTTTGTGTCAATGTTTTTGGAAGTTTGAGCCGAACTGATGAGTAAAATGCCAAATCCGGGGTGAACACAAACGTGTTTTCATGGTTGATACTTGAGTTGTTCTAATATGCGTGCTTGCTAATCAGTTCCTTAATTATAGCATTTGCTGTTGATTGAACTCTGATTGTTTTGTCATTTCAGTACAGCTTGCACTTCTCCTTCTCTTCCTCATGATTCTGCAATTGTTTTCTTGCACCAGACCCACAGCTGTCATATGAAGCAGCTCTCACATTATCCTCTTTCCATTTTCTTCTGTCTTTCTCTGTATCCCTCTTATCTCCTCTCCTCCCTCTCGTCCTTTGTTTCTTCTTCCCCTCCCCACACTTCCCTCTTTCCTCCTTGCTTTGCAGTGGAATCCACCCAAGTGTAGTTGTTTTGTGCTGCAATTATGGACACAAACAGGCATTTACACCCCCCCTCCCCCTCCCACACACACGCACACACACACCAAGAGACATGAAACATTGCGGGGTGGTGAGGCAGTCATCAGTGTGTTCAAAGTGATAAAAAGTGTCTGAGCTGCTGTCAGGCAGAGGAACACATGGCCCTAGAGACTGCTCATCATTTCTCAGCATGCAGAGCAGTGCTGCAGCATCTGCAGGCTGAGAAATGCACACTGTGTGTGTGTGCGCGTGTCAGGACGGCAGACACCACAAGCCACTGGTGTTGCACTTTTGGAAACAAAACCTTTCTTAAAAAAATGTAGCTGATGCAGGTGGAGTTCAGTGTCCCCTATACTCTCCCTGTTTCCTCCTATTCTCTGCAGATATGGGCTCTGCAGGCCAGTACAACCTCACTGTCTTTATTGTACTTACCCGTTGGACTTCAGAAAGAGTTAGGAGCTCCTGGTGGACCACTTTGTGTTCTTGGTGGTTGGAAGTTATGGCAACAGTGGTATAATCCTTCTGCAGACCGATCTATCTTTTAAATGCACTTACTGTCATTTCTCTAACTGCAACATGATGCCGTTTGGGAAAAAAGAAAATAATTATATAATAAAGAAAGAAAAAGAATTTGTTAGCAACCATGACCAGCATTCAAAACATCTCCTCTTCTGTAAAATGTTTTCCTCAGTTTGTTTGTCAATAATACCTTTGATAAATAAACCATATCAAAGTTGAAGCGACGGCGGCCTGACTGCTCATGTGTCATTGCCTTAAGAAATGGAAGTTGCTGTCCTCACCAGGGCTCATTGTTTCACTGCTGTTGGTGCTCTTGTAGCACATGATGGTTGTGACTGTGTCAGCCCTCCCTGGGGCTGGAGGGGAGGGGGTGGGTTATTATGTCATTTACCCTACTGAAAGGCTGCTTCCTATCAGTCCCTTCCTTATTTAGGAGATGATCTGAATGATTCCTACTGTACCTGATAATCTCTCCCTGAGGCTTTCATTGTGCTATCTTGTTGTGTAGAAGTAAGGTGTATGTTGACTACTGTTGGTACTCATTTGGCTTTCTGAATCCCTCTTTTCCTGTCTTCCTTCCATTTGTATTTTTACATTGATCTAGTCAGGGTCGTTTTGTTCAACAAACACAGATTTCTCCGTCTTTGTCTTGCTCCGCACTTGATGTTGGTAGGTGGTGTTTGTCACTGTGTGGTTTTTGTCTGCCTATTTAGAAGTGTGCACGAGGGTTTCACTTGTGTTCATCTGCCTTGTTTCTTTCTGAACAGCAGAGAACTTAATTAGTTTGCATAGAAAATACACTGCTCTCAGCTTTTCAGAGGTAGACTTAATGTGAAGTCTCCTGTCACTGCAGAAATCTGGTGTTAAGGCAGGAATGAAAGCACATTGGTGATGAGCCAGTAAACGAAAGCAATAAGACGAACAGATGCATACCATGCCCGTACACTTCTCTTGTAGCATCTAACACATGGACTTCACAAACTATGGGCTCTATTAGTTATTTTCATCACGAACTGTAGACGATGCCGATGATTAGTTTTATTAGCTTTAATTACAGAATTTGGTCATCTTCAGCACAGACCTTTTCACAACTTAATGTTCCAGCAGCTCCCAACATCTTTCTGTGAGGAAGGTTTTACCCTTCACCCACAGGGCAGTCCTGTCAGCAAAGAAACATTTCATGTTCTTCTCCCACCTGTCAGTCATCACTGCTGAGAGTCCTCTTTTCTTACAGTTCCCTCTTCTCTGCTCCCTACACGATATCTCAGGGGGTCATTTTAAAAGGTCCTCTGTGACCTCCATCCCTCAAGGCAGACTGAGCTTCAGATCTTCACTTTCATCCTTCCAGCCAGCCTGCTTTACTGTCTGTAACCTGTCCTAACTGAGACTCTCTTGGCATGTTATGGATCAGTTGGCCACACTTAACCTCAGGTTGGTTTGTCAGTGCAGTTAAGCTCTGGAGAGTCTCCATGCAGCCAACTTTTTAAGCCAACTTTGTACATTTCTCAAAAATAACATGCAGCTGACTCTCAAGCAGCCTGGTTTGTTTCAAAAGAGTCTTTACACTTGATGTCTTCAAGCCCTCGCTGGGAATAATGACGTCTGTAAATACCTGGAAAAGTCTTGTGATGTCCCAATTCACACCGCACTTTTTTAGCTGTAGATCGTTTGTCCCATCAGATACTGTATTGATGTTAACAATAGTCACAGTAATCACAGCTGTGTGATTGGTGAAATGTGTTAATCAGCATTGGAAATCTTAAAATCCACCCATAAAGCATTTAGAAATGTGTGAAAATAACACAAGATCATTCAGAAGTGAGAAGAATCTGTGATCTAATGACTGTAACATATCTGTCGAATTTAATTTGAGTTCACACAGTTACAGAAAGTGGGCCTGCCACACCCGACTACAGTAACAGTTACAAACATACATGCAGTCAAGCTGCTTCAGCTTTCACTCCAGACACTTGAGTCTGACTTTAGTGCTTTCAGTGTTAACTCTGTGTCATTGACCCGGCTCCTGGTTACCACATACACACTGACTGACTGTTGCATAACTGGAAGTCAAGGGACTATCAGTGTAAACCAGAAGTACTCCGTCTCTCACACACACACACAGTTTTTCATTTTTTATTTTTATTGTCACTTTTTACAAATACATGCAGATCCTGGTGTCTTGAAGTTCTGATCTTCTCAAAGACTAACTTAAATGATGTTGTTTCCAGTGGATTTCTAGGTGACAGGTTATTTAGTGGCAGAAAATGTTTCGAAATGTCCACAGAAACTTTTCAAACTCCTAACTCAGCATAATCCACTTCTTCATGCTCAGCACACACAATCCGGCTAAAAACCCCGAGTTTTAAATGAGAGTGATCGTATGAATATTAAAAGAGGTGTCAGCTGATATTCAACTTGTTGACTGACATCAGCCCAAATAATGTGGCATTCACAGATATCAGTGGCCGATGTTTATCTGTTGTGTCACATCAATTGTGCGCTGGGTGATGTGCAGAGTGCACCAAATCACAATGTGGTACATGGGCCAGCAGGGACAGCGAGCAGCTGTGCAGCTGTGCAGCTGTGCAGCTGTGGGTCCACATCTTGGATGAGAAAAGAAGAAGGGTGAGCAGAGGTGCTTACATCTGCAGCTTTCTTTGTTTCCTTGGCACAAAAGGGAATCGGCCCAGATTTAAATGTAACAATAGGAATCAATGATTCAGTTTTCTTTCTCTTTTTTACCAAATTGTGCAGCCCTATATTAAACAATATTAAAAGTGATAAAACAAAGACAAATAACAGATGACGTGTTTGCTGGTGAGATGGATAGGAACTTTGGAGGCTCAGTAAAAAACATCTTATCTTAAACACTTATAAAACCAGAAGCTAACACATATTAAGACAGATGCAAACTTATTCAACAAATAAATTGAAACTTATCACATCCTGTGAACACTGCATCGTACACACCGTATGTAGATTTAAAGTCATTACATTAGCTTTTTATATCATGCCGTGTGTGTGTGTGTGTG
>NW_023339751.1:18868744-18870388 GCF_004916995.1 Morone saxatilis | reverse complement strand
TGTGTGTGTGTGTGTTCAGTTTATCAGGTATTCTGGGAAGTGACGGTCACACAGATTGTGTTTGCACTGCTACATCTGTCTTGATAGTAAAGGCCACAGTTTGACGGATAGCACAGAAAAGTGAGAGCAGTCTTCCCCCTCTGCTTCTTTCTTCCTCTTTTCGTTTTTCTGTTCCCACTCTAAACCATCCTCTTGATGCTGTCTTTGCTGAATCAGAAATTGCCAAGTAGGTCAGGTATAAAGAAGAATGATGGGAGTGTAACATTTCTGGGTAAACAGCATTTTGAAAGCTTTTTAATAGTCACTGTTATTTATTTCATTTTGACTGCATCTTTGTTTAAGAAAGCATATTTGCAGGTTAAATGTACTCTTATTTAAAGGCAACATCTCCTGCAATAAGCTGAATGTTGAAGCTCTAATACACTGGACATAAGCTTTGTCACTATTGTGTTATGTCAGAGGTGAGTCATGCGCAACAAATCTTTTGTACACTGTTACATCCTGTGGCATAAGGACACTATTGAGACAAATATGCATGGTAAAGGATACGGAGTATGAAGTGATGGTGCAGTATTGGAGTGTATGGTTAATGTAGTGCAAGATCGTGTAAGTCACAGTAATACTGACAGTAACACCTTCAATAACCCAGCAGTCTGTATTCAACAGTCAGTGTACGTGTACCACACTGCAGTCTCCACTCTTCACTATATACTGCTATAAGAGAAGGTCTTGACACACACTGTGTTGAGATGATATATCTGTCTGTTGTATTCTGCATCTTTCACTGCTGTATTATAGCATGAACAACTCTAATCTACATTCCTAATGTCTGTGATTGACAGGCAGACAAGAAGTCTGTGGGCACACATCAACGGTCTTCCTCTGCTGAGTAATGTCAGCACTTAGTTGGGATGATACAGTATCCGCTTTGAGCTGCCTGGCGCTCTTAAACACACCCTCTTCCCTCCCCTCTCACCCTGACTGTCCTCCTAAGTTTTTGACACCATTGTGATCGACCTTTACAATTCATCTCTCTCTCTCAGACGAACACTCAGACCCCTCGAGCATCGAACGTTGAATGGTGACACAGACAATGAATTCTTGTTAGAGTGAGAACATACACCTCAGAGTAAAGAGGTGATGACTTAAATACGGAGTAAAACCCATTCTTAAAAACCCACCAACTCCTGCTACTTGAAACCTAACACAGCCTACTTTTTAATACATGACAGTTTTCTTCCCTTTCTGTTGAAGAAATATATATATTCTCCTCTTTTATCTAACTGCTTAACCTCAGATTTATGTTACTATCCACACTCATTACGATCGCTTTAGCTTTTCAATGTGTCACAAGCCTGTTTTGTGCTTAGGGATTGTACACAGTATAGACATAAAACAACAGGACTGAATGTGCAAGGCAGCGCAGGTTGAGTATTGCTAGAAGTATGGCCATGTAGAGTCATTTTTCTTCAGCTGATTTGGGGATAAAAATGGAAATCAATTATAAGGACAGCTTTTCCTCTTGGAATTTGGAAGTGATACATTAACTTCAGTGATACTTTATCACCGTGTTCATCACTTGGCCATGTTTTATCGCTGTGCCCAGCCCCAGTATGTGTTTGTAACACTGTGTGTGTGTGTGTG
>NW_023339751.1:18865043-18868644 GCF_004916995.1 Morone saxatilis | reverse complement strand
TGTGTGTGTGTGTGTGTGGCGTTATATGTGAAGTGGTTCCTTCCTACAGGAAAGATAGGGCTGCAGCAGCAACATCACATCCTGACACACCCTTCACTTCCAACCATGCAGGCTGATAGACGTGCACACAGAGCCTTGAGGGTTTTACCACAGGCACATTTACACTGCCAAAGTCATTTTTTGATGAGCAAGCTTTTTTTATGTCAATGATTTTAAGTGACACGTTTTGTCCTAAGAGCTAGAGATCACAGGATGACTGACTGTTTGTGAAACCACCCGTCTGCTCCCTGGAGCTCTGTAAAGACACAATATTTAACGTCTTCCTCTTCCTTCTGACATCCAACTTATGGAACAGATTCACTTAGTTTTTAACCACTTCACTTCATCTTTATGTGGGTAACAGCCAAAAGTATCTTTCTACTCACATGCCCATAAGCACATGATTTTGTATTGAACAGCATGTGCTGTCATAAAACGTCAGAGTGCCTAGCAGCTGATACACAACAAAAGTACATTCAAGCAACATGGAGCTGACTAAAGTATTTAGATTGTACAAAATGTAATCTTTTGAAAGCAGAATTTTTGTATGAAATGACACTAAAGCCAAAGTGTGGCTCTCAATAAGACTTCAAAAGAATATGTGGCATTCAGAACAAAAAATGACAAAAAAATATCTGAGAAAAATGGTCTCTAAATGATAATGTAGCCTGTAGTTGGTGAAAATTAAGTAACAGTAACAGCAGGGTGATGGGATCTTGCAACAATTAGTTTTTTCTTACCTGCTGTCATGCTGAAGTGTCTTTGAAAGAAACACTGAATACCTACATGCTCATTAATTGCAAGTTTCTGTGGATTACATCTGCGCCTAAACGCCTTAAATGTAAATGTAGGAGGATTTCTCTGTTTTGTGTCAGTCTCAGAAGGCTCTCATCTCTGCTTGTGCTGAGCTTGCTGACCCACTTTCACTCCTGTCTGCCCCGTCTCTCCAGCCCACAGACACAGATCTCTTCCGTCTCTTTTTTATCTTATTGTTTTTTATTTTCTTCAATCATATCTTAGCTGCAGCCCAAAGTCTATTTTTAGGCCAGTCTGACTTTTGTTTTATTGTATCACACACATCCATGCAAAAACCGGTGTATTGCCACAGACTTGTGCTGATCAGATATTATTATTATCGATGATTGAAGGGGTGATCCACAATTGGTTTTCCTACGGCGATATTTTAATCAACTTACTATCAGAACTAAGGTGTTAATGTCAGAACTAGTCTCTCTTTCTGGTGGAGTGGATGACCGCACAAGTGAATTTTAAACCCTTAACTACAAACCACTTTGCCATCTCTTTTCCCATCTCCGTTCTCCAGACCTGCTCACCAAAACTTTGTCCTGCCCTCCGTAAGAGTACTTAAGGATATGGATATGATTTTGATTGTAATGTTGAAGATGATGCACCAAGCACAGACACACTGTGTACTTTTACTCTCCAGCTTTCTCTGTGCCCCGTGTCCGTGCAGACAGCTGTCTTAAGGGCATAAATGTGACCTGAGGCGTATTTGCGCTTCCATGTTTATTTTTCCGTACATGAGGTTGATGCCCGATTTAAAAAGGCACTGAATAAATATATCTATCCACATTTGCAGCCTAGCTTGAGCAAAGTGTGTTAAGAACATTACAAAAACTACCTTCGTTCATCGTAACATCCGTCTCCCTCTCCTTCTCAGCTGCTAAAACAGTATTTTCAACAAACTACAGTACATCCAAAACTCACCTGCTCCTTTTGCTCACCCACTCCATCACCAGAGATCGCTTACGTGCCTTTTAAAGCGTTACATGAAATAAATGCATTATTTTTACTGTTGTTGTTTTGCAGCCACGGTAGTTTCTCTTTCGCACTTGGAAGGGAGGGAGTTGCAACTAAACTGCTAGATGCCATTAAATCCTACACAGTGAACCTTTAACCTCCATTACTTAACTCCTTTTCTAACATCCTCATAGTCAGTTTACCCAAACTGAAGGCACTGATGTTAAAATAGCTTTCTGTATCATGACGAACACACACTTTCAATGTCTTTCTTTAGGGCTTCTTGACCATCTTCATCACATTTGTTTCTTCTGTTGTGGCATTCCTCTGAGATGGCTCATTGATTCCTGTTGAATGCAGAAGGAACACGCAGCCCTGAGGTTGAAGCTGAACATGAGAGAGAACGACACCAAAAAAAGTGTGAAGAAGTCAGATAGCCTGTAGGCGAATGGTTTACATTTTTCTCATAGCACACCGAGTACTGTACAAAGGAGGAAAAAATAAGGGGGTTGTAGTTTGTGTGTGTCTGCGTGCTCTCTGATATAGCCTGTGTTGTTGGACAATAGCTGCTCTATGTGAGGCCTCTCCTCAAGGCTCCCTCTCTCCTCTCCTCTCCTCTCCTCTCCTCTTTCCATCACTGTCTGTCCCTCTGTTTTCTTCTTTTGTTTCTTTTCTCTCTCTGTCATACACTCATTCTTTTTCTATAATGGCTGCTTTGCTGTTGTTCTTTAAGAGTCTTTGACACGAGGACACATCAGCACATGAACCAGAGGTTTAGCTCGCTATACTCTTTATGCACACAAACCACATCCCACCGATACAACGGTTCAACATCATCCCACTCTGTATTTTTGTGAGTTTTGATGTCTTGCCAACCAATACGTGGCATTCCCCCCTGAAGAGTACAGTAGTAAGACTTGGCAAAAACAGTATCTCCTAATCAATACTGGATTTTTCAGGCTGACACCAATATATATAATATATCAGCCAATATTCATAGTTTTCATCAATGATTTCAATTTAAACAGTTTTTACAGTAAAAACTGCTACATAGGAAATGCCAACATCTTTAACATTGCTTCCTTTTCAAAACAAAATATTGTTATAACACTACATAAAACACTGAGTATTTAAGTATTCAAAGAAATATTCCTCAGATGTTCTAATGCACAATAAAACTTGTATACCAGTAGATCTAGATCTCAGTGCTCTCTGCTTTATTTCAAATTGCTTTTAATTAGTCCAACACTGATCCTGATATAATAAGCTCTAACAGAGCCTGACAAAATACACAAAAATATACAGTGTTTTTAATTGGTCTCTGTAGGGCAATTTGCTCCCTTTCTTTCCTCCATTCTGAGGTCAAAGGTCAGCCTCAGGAGCTGGAGAGCTTAAGAGCATGGGGTGGATACTTGCCAATACAAGGACTTAAACCTGAGCCGTCCTTTTGACAGACAATCTGGTTGATTGGAATCTGCACCACACTGTTTTTGACCAGAAGCCAGAGCCTGGTTTAACACTAGGATTTGGGATGTATTTTTTGAAGGCACTCTATCAAGATAAAGTAATGACACTGACAAAGAAAACCCTATCTAATGTAGATCGGTCATGTCATGACCAGTGCCCAGTCTGCTTAATAAAATCAGGGTGCTACTTGTCCCGGACATCTCAACCAAAACATAAATATTAGTACTAAAGGTGTGCTTTTTAAAAACAAAACTGGGGGGGCTTTTTATTGCCTTTATTTGATAGAGAGAGAGAGTGTGTGTATATCTCTCTCTCTCTCTCTATATCTATATCT
>NW_023339751.1:18858770-18864943 GCF_004916995.1 Morone saxatilis | reverse complement strand
TATATATATATAGATCTATATATCTTTTGACATTCCCTAATTTGTCACAGTGTTCTTTTCACACCAGGGCAAGGTAGCAAGCTCCATGCAGGTTTATATTTATGGTTGTTCAGAGTGTGTGTGCAGAAGTCAGCTAATGCCCTATAAGAACATTGGCCCTTTGTGCGTCTTAATATTTACAGTTGATTACTTAAATCAGAACTTATTTCAAGTCTTTAACTTCCATTGATATAGCCACAACAATGGACCGTGACCGCTGCACTGTATTGCACTAAATACATTTTCAGGCTGTATGATTCACAGCAGTGCATTGCGGTTTAAGAACTTGAGTATCTTTTTAGGAGACCCATGTTTACGTATTCACTGTATTCATCAGTATTCATCAGTATTCACATCACACACGTCGCCTCTGTTTTGACGTAGACATACACCTTGAGTCTTACTGCACTAATGTGTCTCAGCACCATGACTTTGTTTCTCTGTTTTTGCGTCACTTCTCTGAAACTTTACCTCTCTTTCATACTAAATTTAAAGAATCTTCTTTATAACATATATGTTGTCTGTTACTCCTTTTCTGTGGGATAGAGAATTTGATGTTTTTACTTTGACCTGCACTCTCACTGCACCTTTCACTGCTACTTTATTTAACTCATCTGTTGTGTTGCACTGTGTCTTCTGCAGTGTGGCTCTGACCTGGTTCAGGTTAGGTTGTCGTAATTCTTTAGCCTCCTTCAGTTTTTTTCCTGTCACACTAACCTCCTGTTTGTACGTGTGTATGTGCTTCTCTGTGTATGCTGCAGTCCACCGAGACAAAGTCAGGGTTTAGCTGTGTCTCATGATTTATTCATACCATGAGTGGCTGTGCAGGTGTGTGTATGTGCAGCAGTAGGCTTATCCAGGTTTTAAAACTTCAGCCATTACGATACAAGCTCTGATCAATTGGCCTGATTGTCTCGCCCTGTGCAATATTCCATGTTAATCACACCTGTATAAAAGCTGTATAGTGTCTTATTCTAACTCTTATTCTGTTTTTTTATATTATATCTTGTGTTTCTTTCATTTTTTATTTTATTTAAGTTGTACTTTTCTTAACTGTTGTGTTGTATCTGGAGCTGGTGTTGTAAGTGAATTCCCCCAGTGTGGGATCAATGAAGTCTATCTTATCTTAATTTGTTGATGTGTAGGTAGATGGTGGCACAGAGATAGGTGGATTGATGAATACACACTTTTTGCCTCTTTAACTGAACTCTTTTCTCTCCTTCCTCACAGGCAACCAGACAAACTGGTGGTGGTTTGGACACGCAGGAGTCGACGGAAATCATCCAAGGTTTGTATTTGACGAGTGAAATAAAACGAAGGACTTTCTCACTTCCAAAATATAATTCTTTGTTCCTCTGTCCTGCAGTCCCACAGCTGGCAGCCTGGCATCAAAAATCCCTACAGAGGAGTGGTTGTGTGGCCTGTACCAGAGAACATTGAGATCACTGTCACTCTTTTTAAGGTGGGTTACAGCTGTTTAATTAGCACAAGCATTTCTATGTTAAAGGTGGACTGGGGTTGTTAATGGAACATGAGGGTCTTTTATGAATAGAAGTGACAGTAACCTACAAAATCAAACTGGAGTGATTCCTGCTCTCAGCTCACCTCAAAATTGGGAGATTATGCACCAAATATGGATTTGTATTTTTAATATTTCTTTAACTTCAGTAAATGGGGTGACATCCAAAAGAAGCACAACTTCAACAAAGGCATTAATCATAAGTATTTGACGAATGATATTAAGTGTGTAGATTTGTGTGAAGAAATAATATTAATAACAGCAATCTTCTCTTCATTTAGAGACACACAAAAGTCCAGGATGGATGATGTTCACATGTTTTGATTTGTACATAAAAAGAATTTGGACAATGGCAGTTCACAGATTGAAATGTTTCTTTTTTTTTTTAAATTATGACTGGAAGGTCTATATGTGTATAGTAATACAGTTGTGTCTGTAAATGACACACAAGTACCGAAAGTATCTGTCACCGTGCCTGGTTTACTTAAACATGCTGGGCCTCTGTGCTGACAGGCTAGCTTAGAACTCAGTGTCTAGTTACCTCTCTCACTGTCTTTGATGGACCTCCTGACACAAATACCTAGGTACCTGCCTCTGCTTGGTGTAAGCATTAGGAGTTTTTTACTTTTTGGTCATGGGTGTATAAATTGCCAGTGAATCAGTGAGTCAGGCATTTGATACAGAAGGTCCATACCATGCTTCATGTGGACTCGCACACAATAAAAGACTGCTATTATAGTGACAAAAATCTGAGACATTATGGACACACAGAGGAAGTCCAACTTTCATGTGTACTGGCTAAGTGTTCTAGGTCTATTACTTATTGAGCGCTTTACATGTCAGTGTCTCTATTCTGGGCCCACTTCCACTTCCTGTCCCAGAGGAAGTAATAAAGCTGTTTTTGTAATGAGACCTAAAGCAAAGTCACTCAAGGCACAGTTCACCCACATCTGCTGGATAAAACCACAAATCAAATAACATCGCCTCTGCAATCTTAGTCTGTGTTAGAACAGTTTTCTTCCACTACAGCTGCTACAATGAAAATAGAGCAATTTCTGACCGTTAGGAAACAGACGCAGCCCTGATAAACCATTGGCTCAAGTTGTTATAGCTAAGGTGTTAGTACCTACACAAATACAGAGCAACAAGAGCATCTGGTCACCCGACTCATGTAAGTTTAATATTCACTGCCTTCCTGTTCGACAGACTCTTGAGAAAATCACTTTTTTGTCTCTTTGCTGTTTTTTGTTGACAGGTAGCGTACAGTCATCTTGTCTGAGCTTGTTTACTGGAAAGGGCTATCCACAGTTTTAGTATGGGGTGTTGAGTGTGGTGAGACTCAACCACTACACTCTGTGAGTGAGGCAGAGTTATAAAGTGGCAAAGAATTGCAATGTTGGTTGTCATTTCTCAGTAGGTTTGGAACTAAAGAGACTCTTCACATTACATGGAGTCATACAATTCATTTTTAAAGGGACGCTCATAAGTTTTACAAAAGTCTGTTCACTTAACATGGAGACCTCCTCAGCCTGTTAAAATAGCTGTTTAATGTTTCACTACAGATTCATGACAGAAGTTCATGAGGACATGGATTTTTTAGCATTACTATGGACTAAAAGTAAGGATATTGCAACCTCTGCTGCAACAATTTTAACCATCTGTTTCTCGAGCTTAATGGACCTGAAGTACTAAATTGCTGGAATATCCATTTTATATAAAAAATATTGCTTAATACTACCGATCTAATAACTTACAATTTTGATATTTCGGCAGTGTGTTGACGGAAGGTTAAAGCTAACGCTAACAGTGATTTGGAGAGGCTCTCATACCCCTGTCTGGCCTGAAGCTCTGCAGTAAAAACAGCTGAGCTCGACAGTATTGCAGCCTGTCCCTCAGGGAGACGTACACAGGCAGGCAGCCTGAGCTGAACTTTGTCGACAAGAAAATACTGAAATGAATTAGTAACTTAAAAGGGTAGCCTTCTGACTGCTTATTCTCTAGACAAAATCAGTCCTAACAGAGACAATGTGCAGAAAGCAGAGCAGGCACTTAGTAACAGTCCTTAGTGAAAGTCTTGGCTTTGCATTTTAAAACCTATAGAAGAGATAAATGACAGGTTTTAAATATTTTGTCTATGAAGATCCTTAAAACACGTTGACAACGACAGTATGTTAGAAAAAAGGATGCATGCTGTCTAATGTAGCACTAAAACACTGCAGACAACACCATGAACTGAGATGGCTGATTATGTCATGCTCTGTTATAATAATGGAGGATTCAAGATTCAGAGGGATGAGGCAGTTGTATGACTTGCTATGTGTGTTTGTGTACATGTGGGTGTTTGAGCGTTGTGCCACACTGCAGGAATATTGATTTCCTGGGCTGTGTCACAGGCGCAGTCAGACAGAAAGGCCATCAGTCCATGCTTGTGTGCGTGTGCATGTGTAGCACTGGGGCTGCAACAACGATTAAACTAAGCATACACTGTATTGATTAATAATTTTGTCTGTTAGGGGCAAAAAGTATGAACAATAATAGCTGCAAATGCCCATCTGCCCAGCCCGAAGTGATGTATGGAAATAGCTCATTTTTATATTTTATGTCTGGAAATATGAGTCGGAAATTTGAGAATCTATATCCTGCAAAAGTTTTTTTTTATTTGATTGATGGATTTTTCACTTTAGGGGGTTGATTAGTTTAGATTTGCGTGTCTTTGTGTGTCTAACAGTGATTTGTGGTAGTGTGTGAGTGCTTCTGTATGTGCTCCTGGAGGGCAGTGCAAATTGTCAATGCGAGCACAGTAAGACAGGGCTGCCTGCTGTCTTGCTGCCTCCATTACTGTCTCCTCTCATCACCTCACAGCTAAACAGGCAGGAAGTGAGACAAAACGGAGACACAACTACAATATATCGTCAGAGAGGCAAACTGGACCCGACTGGCAGAAAGACAGAGAGAAACTTAATATAATTCTTTATTTTTCTGTCTTCTAATGTAGTGATTCTAATGTAGTGATGTGTTCTGCAATAAATCCTCCCTTCATGAAGGTTATACTGTTCAGTTGTGTGGTCATTTTGGATGATGTAATTGTAGATGTTTGTGGTGCTGTTGAACTGTGCTGCATTATACAGAGAGGTGTTCCTTTTGTCAGTGGTGTGGACAACATAATAAAAACACTTGTTAGTATAACGCAAAACATTTCAGCAGTATCACAAACTGCAGCCTCCAAAATGATCATACAGTTGAATCAACACCTTTGAGTTTGAACAAGAAACTGAACATCGTAACTGTCATGAAGGTAGGATTTATGGCCCGACTGTTGTATTAAACTGCATTGGTCTTTGCTTAGACAGTCAACGGTTGTTGCAACTGGGCAACTAATTATCATGTGATTAAAAGTTATCTCATTAATTCAAAACATTCAACACGTCTATGAGAAGGGGAGGAGGACAGACAAACCAGGTCAGTGGGTGAACAGAGTGATAATAGTGCTGGCAGAGCAGATGAGCTGTCACTCATGAACTGGATTTTCTGTGTTGCAGGTTTTGTGTTGTAACTACTGAAACAGTTGTCTTAAGTGAATGAGAGCTGAAGTTAATCAAATGAATTGTTTCAGGACCGCTTTCACAATTATGATGGGTGTAGATTTGATGCTGTGTCATATAATCATACTGTAAGTGCACTCTGCTCTAATATATATAGCATAGTGTGTACTTAAGTATTTCTTTTTCCCTTGCCTTTGCAGGACCCCCATGCAGAGGAGTTTGAAGACAAAGAGTGGACGTTTGTTATTGAAAATGTGAGTACTAAATTATGTCTTGTCCTTTTGTCTCTTCAATCTTTTTATCTTTGATACTGCATTGACACTCCTTTAGTGTGTTGCAGTTCAGTTTTTGTTTTTTATTTAACCTTATATGGGGGCAGAGTGTGATTACAACTTTAAAGTTAAACAAGACAAAGAAATACATTCTTTATTCCCAGTGATTTTCTAGGTAAATCCTCTCTGCATTACATATGCAGCTTCTGCCTCCATGTGGTCAGGCTATGCTATTACATGCTTTTCTTGATTAAACAACACGGGCTGGGCGTCACATCCTAAATTGTGTTGCAAGTATACAAAGTATACAGTTCCAACTTGCAAATTAGTAACTTTTCCCCCCTATATTTAGTGGGGTCTTTTATTGCCTTTATATGATAGTGACAGGAAAGAGAGAGGGGATGACACTCAGCAAAGGGCCACTGGTCAGAATCAAACCCGTGGCTGCTGCAGCAAGGACTTAGCCTTGGTACGTAGGGTGCCAGCTCTATCTATTAGGTGAGCTATCATGGCACCCACAAATGCGCAAATAAATACCTACAAGGGTTGGTAGTTATTTTTTATTTTTTTTACCTGTTTATAATTTTTTTCATTTGTTGTTGCCACATATTTAGAATATTTTCATCATCAGCAGTCACTTTCTTCCTCTGTTTTTGGTCTTTGTCATATTGGTCATGAGGGATGTATTAGCTGAGATCTAAGCATTTTTTAGCTGATTGGTATCCGCTATGTTGAGCTTTATTGATCCTATCTGATCTTTTGTTTTCCGTCAGCTGTCACACAGCTGTTTTACTCACAAAG